>NC_065451.1:111010091-111349557 GCF_917563875.1 Diabrotica virgifera virgifera | reverse complement strand
CTAAGTCGGTTCCATCTTTGTTGGCGAGCCACAAATCTTCGAGGGTACACCGATGAGGACAGTTTTTGCAATGTAAGATGTTCCATATTCTGTATTTCTCCACAGTCACAGTTCACATGATCTTGGTCTATTTTCCCCCCATTTTTCCTATGTTCTCTTTTTAAAGTCTAGAGATTGGCCCGTCCATTGAACCTGGGAAAGAGGAAAATACTCAGGAGGTTCATCGTCCACTGTTCCAAGAAACTTCTCCTGGATTTCAGTCGCTTTCTCTATTGTATAATATTCTCTATGTGCTTTGCAACGCATGTGCGTATTAAGGGTTCTGCAAAAGCTGCTTTTTTACATAAATTTGAGAGTGGCGTTGGTTTCGTAATACCTCGTTACTATCCTGTATGTCTCATTCAGCACAGTACCAACTAATTATATAACATATTCAGCAGTTGGAAAACACAGTGCATGTGCTGTTGTTCTTAAACTCCAAGACCTGCACTCCATTTAGTTACTCCAAGATATATAGGTTGGTCTGTGTATCCTACTGTAGTACCATTAGTCTAAAATCCAACTACCAAAACTTCACGTAGTTTGGAGTTATCGCTTGATTTCCTTTGCGCGAAAGTAGAAAGCGAGGACTTGGGATTTAGATGGATTTGGTCTCCGAAAATTCTGGAGACATTGTGCTGTCATTGTTTTTAAGGCTGTCTCGAGTTTCTCCTCCCTTCTTTAAAACTATTTTCTTGAACACATATTGCGAGATCGTCTCAGCATAGAGGAAATGCTTAGTTTCAGTCGGCGTGGGTTGGTCGTTTGTATATATATTGAAAATCATTGGTGCTATAACATTTCCCTGTGGGAAGCAGTTTTTAAAACTCTCCACCTACTGACTTTGCCCTCCTGCATGAGGAAAAAATGTCAGTTTTGCAGTAAGGAATATACGACCTTACCTAGATGGTGCTCATTGAGAGTTTCGTACAATTTGTGGAGCAATATTTTATGCCTAACTATGTCATAGGCTGCTGTCAAATTTACGAAGGCAGTCCGAAGTTTTTCTTCGAAGCCCTCTTCAATGTGTGCTGTTAGTACGAGGACTTTGCCGGTGCAGGATTTGCCAGGTCGATATTATTTTCTATTCTGGCGAGGATGAGCCTTTCGTATAGTTTTAAAAAGTGACATAACAGCGAAATAAGCCAGTAGCTACTGGAATTTTCTGGATCCTTTCCTGGTTTTAACAACGCTATTACTTTAGGTTTTCTCCATAATTTTGGAACTTCGCAGGCTTTGCAGCACGTGTTATAGAGTCGAAGGCTTCGCAGCACGTATTATAGAGTTGCAAGATCCAGTTTTTTGCTCCGTCGCCTAGATGCTTTATTTTTTCACTGCATATATCATCCACACCTGTAGCTTTTCCAATTTTTTAAGCTATTCATGACGTTGTAGAGTTCTTTTAGTGTAAAAAGAGATCCAAGGTGGTTTGAATCCTGATTCAATATTCTTCTAGTATTTGGGTCCCTATATAGGTTCTTAGTTCTTTTATTCATAAGAAGTTGAGTAGCGACATAGTTTGCTGTAACCTTTAAAGGTGGTTTACGTTCTTTTAGATCACCGCTAAATTTTTTACAGGGTTCCATGCTATTTTGCTACTAGGACTGCTCCACCGCCAACCAGGTCTTGGCTAAAAGGGTCAACGGAATACAGGGATTCTTATGTTCTCATTAGTTCTTTGGACTCGCTGGACATCCTGGGAACATAATGTTTTCTACATCCCCTGAGGATAGCTTTCCTAGACACATTTTTTATTACCTCTACAAATTTTTCGTAGTTCTCTAATTTTGGTACAAGACGTAGCAGCTCAGAATCTAGCATGTCTGCATACTTTTGCCAGTTTGCCATTTTGAAGTTAAATCTCCTTCTGAATAGCATAGCTTTTAGTCTGACAATTGGAAATGTGTTTATACCAATTATTAGTCTATGCTGAGATTTTGGTATGGGACTATATACTATTTTGGTACATGCTGGAAGCTGAAGATCATGGATTAACGTGAGGCCACCCCTTTCAGCCCATGCTACTACTCCGTTTCCGTAGGCTTATATACCGAGGTTATTATGCGTTTTCTGATCTCAATGTTTATTATCTCTTTACCATTTAAGTTCGTTATTCCCACAGATGAGACTATGGTTTGAGTTTTCACAAACATCGCGCTCTCCTGCTTATTGTGTGGTATCTTCACAATCAGTTTTATGCCCCGAGATTCTCGTCTCGCTGCAGTTTACCTCAACAATACCTCACATTTCGTATTGTTCCAGAATTCTAATACAATGTCTTCTTTGGCTGAAGTGATGCCCTCAATATTCATGCTCTCTACTGTCAGTGTTGGCTTTGAGAAGAACCGTTATGGCTTGACGTTTGCCATCTGATTTGGTTTGGTGCGGTGTTGGAAGGATTGGCCGTCAAGTAGTAGTGTCCCCTGTTTTAGCCAATATTGATAGAGTATTTACTGCATTTTAAAGTAACTAACAATAAGTTCACATTACTTTCCCAGAGCTCCGTTGTAAGGTAGAAGTTTTATTACCAGTAGGATTTGTTCATATTTTCCATTATATTATTTTTTTTCAAAAATTCCGGCTTATTTAAAACTACAAATATTCACTCCTTTAAATATAATGACACAATTATCATCAGTGGAACAAACTTCAAAAGAAAACCTCTTGGGACTCTTCTCTACATTCTCTACGTCACGTTTTAGCGACAATTATCCCCATATCTTGAGGTTTTTCTCCCGGAGGACCTCATTTAGTGATTTTTCCAAACGCGGAGCTTAAAGAGGTATGCATTGTAGAAGCTCATTAAATTGAAGAGGAGATTGTTAAATAATTATTTATTACAGTGTAGCTTTGTTAGTAGATTCGGCAGTGTTAAATGTATCGATATATTATTCAGCTGACACTAACGAAATGGATATAGGTCTTACATATGAAATTCAGTGAAAGCTGGAACGAATAGTTATGTCAAATCAGAAATGCATTTAAATTATCTCAAACAAACGTAGATAAAATTACAAACTTAGATATACAAAGATTTTGAGTTACTGTAGTATTTACGAATCTAATTTCTAATCTAATCTAATGTAACTTGAGGAAGTAGAAAATATCCTGAATAGCTTACTATAAATATGTAATCTACCACTCTTACAAAATTACACTAAGAAAATATATGCTTATTATCAATTCCAGATCTTCCAAAAAAGGAATAGTTGAATTGTATTTTCTGTTTGTCTTTGATGTTATACCTAAGTTTGTCCAAAAATTGACAAAATATTGACATAATTCTCCATTTATTAAAAAAAAGTAGAATTTCTTTTAGATTATTGAGCTATTTCAAATTAGCGATCTCACTCAATTTTCTCTTCTTTTCCACCCCTGTAACTTAATAAAATAAACATTATAGCAGTTTTCAGGGATTTTCTGCCCTTGGTAATAATGTAATCTTTCATGCTGAGTTTAAATTTTTCAAAAATACTTATTAGTATTGTTCGGATTTGAAAAAATGAATACATTTAATAAAAAATGGCACGAAATATTGCGCGTCCGCTCTTAAACCAAAAAGATCCGAATAAATATTTACCGTAATTGAATTCTGCACAGATATATTTTTTCCGATTTCCTTTCACGAAAATTTTACTCGGAAAATGCGGATTTTCCCAACAAAATCTTTTATTTTCAACAACAATTTTAGTAAATTAATTATCAAGTAATGTTTAAATAACGTTTTTGCAGTAGTAGTGCAGTCACTGAAGGTGGATATGAGCTATTACCTCCGATTTCGTTGAACCTCCATCGATTTGCATGAAAATTGGTGAGTGGTTAGAGAATATCTCAAGGAACAAAGATGACATGGTGCCGACTTGCGCTTTTACCCTGGGGGTGGATGCCACCCCTCTTCGAAGGTTAAAATGATTTTATTAAAAATAACCCCACAATTCGATAGAGGGACAAATTATAAGCAATATTTGTTATATAAAGTTATTAAAATAAATCAAAACTTTTTGAGTTATTAAAGATTAAAGATTTTAATTTTTCGTGAGAAAAATGCATGTTTTTAACCGTTTTTTCATAAATAATTCAAAAACTATAAGTTTTTACAAAAAAAAATTATTATCAAAATTGAGGCTAATAAAAATCAAATAAACTTCTTACTAGAAACACCTTTCTATGTTAACTAAAAGTAAGTTATAGGCAATTGAATGTATATTTCTTTCGTCGAGTACCCAAATCTAAGTATTCAAGCTTAAATACCGGCAAAATGATGCATTTTATAACATAAACTTATTAAACATTTGTCAAAGTTCATAGAAATATCTATCAAATAAGCCCTCGAACAAGTTGATAGCATTAAAATTTATGCACCAAAAATGTTTCACAATGAATCTTTTAAAAAATTTTCCAAAAAATATTATTTGTTTTTTTTTTGTAAATTACTCGGTTGATTTTTAAGATATCGGATTTACCTAAAAACTAATTAAAAGCTTATTCCAAGGGCTATTAAAAAATATCAAAATTAGTTTTTTAGACCTCTCACTTTTTTAACAATAAAAGGTTACATGGTCCCGGTTACATGGTTCTCGCAGCAAAATTGAAATTTTAAACGTTTCTATCTCGCTTATTTCTTACTCTACGGAAATAGTAAAATGGGTAAAATATTTAGAACAGAAAAAACTAAAATATAGTTATTTATCATTTTTTACGCATATTGAGTATTTTTTTCTAAACCGGTCAAAATTGTTGAAATCATTATATATGTTAACCTAAAGAAATTCTTGTGAGGATTACTAAAAATTTTCATTTTTGTGGAAATGGCGTATGTTTTATTTCTCACTTTTTCCTAAACAAATCAAAAGGGTTCTCTTATTTTCATCATAACATGCTTAATTTTGATGTTATTAACTTCTACTGGAGCTCATTTGATAGATATTCCGAAGTAATTTGACAAGTGTTTAACAAGTATATTATATAAAATTAGGGTTACCATACGTCCGGATTTCGTCCGGACAGTCCGGATTTGAAAGATATGTCCGGATTGGCGTCCGGATATGAGAAATGTCCGGATTTTTTTCTTTGCTAGAAAAATGGAAAATACTTGGCTCAAAGCTGGGAAATTTCATTCTACGCAGCACCTAGTTAAGTTGGTCGCACTGCTTGTCAACAGCGCACGGGCACGAGCAGACAATAATCTGTTGACAGCTAGTTGAGTTACTGTAATGACTACTGTGTAATTGACCGTGTCTGTGAGCTGTGAGATATTGATAGAGGCTATTTACGTTTAGTTTTTTAAATAGTTTAGTTTAATGTACCTATAAACTTTGTAAAATACCAAAGAGTAAATGTGTTTTTACTGACAAACTTACAGAAGAATACAAGTTTCTTAGTAGCGAAACAACTATATGTACAATGTAGAGGTAGCAACTATTAGAAATATAAGATAATAAAAGGTACAAATAAAAGGTGATATAAACTATTTTTATTTTAACCGAACCGAATTATTACAATAATACATACAAAGAAATTAAAGAGATTTATCTACAAAATATTCGAACAGACTAAATACCAAACACAGAACTAACAAAGTTCTCACATTCATATGTAACATGACACTTTTACGCAAGAGGTGTATCGAATTAACTTTTATGCTTTCGGAAAATTCGGCGCGCCCCTTGAAGACTGCATGTATTTATTTTAACGCTAACAAAAATAATAATTATAGTTGAATATTAGATTCCAACAGCAACACAGTCAAATTCACATTTTACATTTTCTACAACCCCCTGGACTAGCCCTGTCCGGATTTGGCATTAATAAATTATGGTAACCCTATATAAAATGCATCGTTTTCCCGTTATGTAAGCTTGAATAATTAGATTTGAGTACTCATAGAAAAAAATATACATTCAATTACTCATAACGCACTTTGAAATAACATTAATTTAGTTCTTTAAGTGGGGAGTGTATTAAATTTTTTATTATCTTTAATTTTGGTAATAATAGTTTTTTTACAAAAGCTTGTAGTTTTTGAGTAATACGTGAAAAACAGCTTTAAGACGTGCATTTTTTCTAGGAAAAAATAAAATTTTTGATATTTAATAACTCAAAAAGTAGCGATTTATGTTAATAACTTTATATAACAAATTTTGCTTAGGAGTTGCCCCTCTATCGATTTCTGGTATTTATTTTATTAAAAAAAATTCACCCCCGAGAAGGGATGACATCCACCCCCAGGGTAAAAGCGCAAGTTGGCATCATATCACCTTTGTTCCTTGAAGTATCTTGTAACTACTCACCAATTTCCATGAAAATCGATGAAGGTTCAACGAAATCGGAGGTGAAAACCTTCAGTGACTCCACTATAGATTATATTTACGAAAGCAAGCGAGAATGGAACAAACAAATTAGCAACAATTGAATTGTTAATCAAGAATTTACGGTCGTAATAATAACCAGAATAATTATGATACATCAGCATAACTATTATTTTCGTATAAAAAGGTTAATTTTAGAAAAAATAGAATATCTCGGTAACTGCTAGATTAAACTAAATTTAAAAAACGGTATTAGAAAGGACTTGACAAGACGCTTCTTTTAAAAGAAAAAAGTTGAATTGACGAAAGTAGTTCGTGAGATACAGCCGGTCAAAATTGACCGGCATTTGGGACGAAGTTGTGAACAATAAGAAGGTAATCTTTGGATCAATACCTTTTTATTTCGGTATAAAAACAATCGGTATGACGCGTGAAAAATACCAAAATACCAAATTTCCAATCAAAAACTACGCTGAAGAAAATATAATTTTAAATATTTTCTCGGCTTCCCATTGAGCAATTTTCTACATTTTTTAATAAGTAACTCGAGTCGAGCCACCTGACTAATGCGTTAATAAATGCCAAAGATGCTTTAGTTTTTTTATAATAAATAAACTTATTCTAACCATGAAAAACGTTCAACGTTTATACGTTCAAAATACGTCATGTCATAATTTGCTTTCATTAATTACTATAAGCATTTGTTTTATTCTATTTTATTTAATTTAACCTAAGATTTTACTTAATTCTTGTGTTCTCTTTCTAAGTTTTTTAGATTTATTTACATTGTATATTAATTTGTTTTGTTCTATAATCCACTTCTACAATAATTAAGTGATATATTTTATTTGAAATGAATTCAAGATTTTTTTGTAATTTGGCAACAATGTCAACTTAAATCTCTAACGTAGATAATGACGTGCAACCGTATTTATACTGTATCAACTATAATATAAAGTTATGAAAATTGTATTCTTGTGACTCTGTCTATCTTTTACATCAAAATATTCTCAACATTACTATCACAAGAGAGTGAGAATAAATTGAAAATAATGCGAGAATTGTTCGACAACTTGTTGCCTGGGCTCGAGTGACTATTGCTGAATGGCAACAAGTTTGAGAAAAAACTGGAGCATTATTTTCTACTTTATTCTTACTATCGTCTGATATTCGTAAGATTATTTTTAATACTTAGATCCATATAAAATACAAGTCTTTGTAAATAAACACTCAGTGACATTTATCAATAAAATATTAGTTAAAATTATTTATAATAATGCAGTTTAAGTCATGAAATAATCTTACCGAATTACACTCCAGCGCTTAAAATTGCCCATTTTTATTATTGCAATCGTGATAATTTGACATTAGATGCAGAACTAAAAGTTTATTATGGTTAATTTCCTTAAATGTGACTATACTATAAAACTCGTTATTAAACTGAAACAAACTAATTTAAAATTATTCTGAGTATAAAAATATAAGCATATTATTCCCAGTGTATTGGACAGAATTAAACACGTGATGAAAAATCTTCCTACATGATTGGAAATTAAAATCATTAAACTAAATTCGCTCAGCTTAGATTTATTTTGACAGCCTTAGTGTAAGAAACATACAACACAAAAATTCCTACCTCACACTTTTAACTGCTCAAATCAACTTAATCTTTCATTAAGAAAAGAAGAATTATTGGAAGTAGTGGGAGTGTATACTAAACTCATAAAATTCTGTGGAATTTATTTCTTCAAAGTATTTTTATTTTGTACAATAAATTATTTTCTCATTTGTTAGATATCAATACATTATAATGGTGTAAATAAATAATGATTATTGATTGGCGTAAGGTTTATGTTATTTATGTCTATTTACTCTTAATAATATTGACTATTAGCAGGTATGTTTGGTTGTGTAGTAATGTCCAGTCATGTCTAACAATCTAACTTTCAAAAAAAAATTACTAACATCGCTAGACAGTTGTGTCTCAAATGATCGAATCGACTTGAAAAAATAATCGAAATAACATACAGAGTGGGCCAAAGAAAAAAGTCCACCTCGATATTTGGCAGTATTTATTAGATTTTAAGGAAATGACGAAACAGGTCGATTTTAATCTAAGGGGGACACCTTTTTATGGTACACACATCTGTCAATTGTCAACCCCCTCCCTTCGATTTCCCCCACCCTTTATTTTTAGATAGGGAATAGGGGCTGTGTGCTAGCTCATTTGAAAGGTTATTTAATTCTCTATTTAGTAATATAAAAATTAACATAATTATTTCTACAGGGTGTCCAAGAAAATGTTTTTTTAATTAAATTAATTGACACAAAAAGAAGAATGTATGTAATTTAGTTAATTCAAAATACATTCTACTGCTGTCACAAAACAGAAAAAATGTTTTTTGATAAATAAACATTGCATTTTGCTTAATTTCAATGTTCAAGCTCCCACCCGTCAGCCTCTTGGTCGGTTGAATGTTGAATTTAAGCAACAAACAATGTTTATTTATCAACTAAATATTTTTTTCTGTTTTCTGTTAGCAGTAGAATGTATTTTGAGTTAAATAAATTACATACATTCTTCTTTTTGTGTCAATTTAATTTTTGTTTAATTCAAAATAATTTTTCGTGAACACCCTGTATAAATAATTATGTCAATGTTAATATTACTGAATAGAGAATTGAATAACCTTTCAAACGAGCTAGCACACGACCCCTATTCCCTATTCACAAATAAGGGGGGATGTGGAAGGGAGGGGGTTGACAAATGACAGATGTATGTACCGTAAAAATGTGTCCCCCTTAGATCAAAAATCGACCGGTTTCATCATTTTCTTAAAATCTAATAAATACTGCCAAATATCGAGGTGGACTCTTTTATTTGGCCCACTCTGTGTATACAATACTCAGTCTCGGACATTGTACATTTCTACACATTGATATAGTCCAGAAAGCCACTGCGCATCCGCTAGGAAAAATATTCTAATTCGGATTTTTTGCATAATCTTACTCAAAAAGGACTCCTTTTAACAAATTTGCATGTTGCCAGGACCAAAAGGTGGTAAAAAAATTTTTAAACGTTTTTTTCTTGTTTTTTTCCTAAAATTATTTTTTTTGCATGGAAAAAAGTTTTTTTAGGTTTTTTGGATCATTCCAAACAGAAAAGGTCTTTAGTGACTTTTCTCTAAAAATGATAGTTTTTGACATATAAGCGATTAAAAATTGAAAAATTGCGAAATCGGCCATTTTTAACCCTCAAAAACTATATGAAAAACTTAAAATTTGAATGTTACCAAGGTAGGTGGATATTCTTTAAACATCGATTCATGAAATCCCGAAGAGTTTTTTGCAATACAATATTCAAAACTCCTTTGTTTTTTAATTGATAATCAAGCGTGCGCGACACTATTTTCCACCGACAGTATGGAGCAAATGAAAGGAATAAATTCGTTATTTCGTAAATCGGCTACTTTAAGAAAAAAACCCGAAACAGGTCGATTTTTATTTTTAAGTTATGATATTGTGGCATGTATGGTATACTAGTGACGTCATCCGTCTGGGCGTGATGACGTAATCGATTATTTTTTTAAATGAGAATAGGGGTCGTGTGGTAGCTCATTTGAATGGTTCTTCAGTTCTCTGTTCAGTAATATAAACATCTACCTAGTTATTTATACAGCGTGCACAAAAAAAATTTATTAAATTAAATTATTTGACAAAAAAAGAAGTAGAAGGACACCCTGTACAAATAATTATATAAATGTTTATATTGCTGAATAGAGAATTGAAGAACCTTTCAAATGAGCTAGCACACGACCCCTGTTCTTATTTAAAAAAATCATCGATTACGTCATCATGCCCAGATGGATGACGTCACTAGTATACCATATATGCCACAATATCATAACTTAAAAATACAAATCGACCTGTTTCGGGATTTTTCCTTAAATTTGCCGGTTTACGAAATAACGAATTTATTCCTTTCATTTGCACCATACTGTCGGTGGAAAATAGTATCGCGCACGCTTGATTATCAATTAAAAAACAAAGGAGTTTTGAATATTGTATTGCAAAAAACTCTTCGGGATTTCATGAATCGATGTTTAAAGAAGATCTACCTACTTTGACAACATTCAAATTTTAGGTTTTTCACATAGTTTTTGAGGGTTAAAAATGGCCGATTTCGCAATTTTTCAATTTTTTATCGCTTATATGTCAAAAACTATCATTTTTAGACAAAAGTCACTAAAGACCTTTTCTGTTTGGAATGATCCAAAAAACCTAAAAAAACTTTTTTCCATGCAAAAAAAATAATTTTAGGAAAAAAACAAAAAAAAACGTTTAAAAAATTTTTGACCACCTTTTGGTCCTGGCAACATGCAAATTTGTTAAAAGGAGTCCTTTTTGAGTAAGATTATGCAAAAAATCCGAATTAGAATATTTTCCTAGCGGATGCGCAGTGGCTTTCTGGAGTAATATAAAATTAACTGATTACAAAAATGGTTCCCCACCTTTTATGTCTGGCGACCCACCTTCTGATGTTTTTTCATATTCGCGACCCATCCCTCACATCTATCGGTTGCGTAAGCCCGACACATTTGGACCAATTAGTTCCATTTTCGCGAATAAAATTATCCAAGAAATCGAAAATGTATTGTCCAGTGGTAGTGGTGTTTAGTGTGTGGCAAAACAACATTTCTCCTTCAACTGATCCATTGCAACTAAACCTTACTAAGAATAACCAATTTCTCTGTGTGCGGAGCGCTATTTTTTACTAGCAAAGACAGCTGGTAAGAGGCCTTGTTCTTTTTATTAATTTATTACGTTGTCCCGACGTCACATTCTCCATATTCGACCAAGTTGAAATCAGTTATTTGAAAACACATCAAAGGTTTATTTAAGGTTTCTAGCCGTTTAGTTGAAATGTGGTTGAAATGAAGTTTTGAAGGCTTTATACTTTCGAAAAGTTTAGCCAAGCTTTCGAAACAAAGAGGTACATAGGTTCTTCTTACGTATCTATGAACGTGAAACCGCATTGAAGCTATTCAGAACAATATTTTCGTAGCATTTTGTTCCCTTTCTTAACATTTGAAAATACTGGAGGTACTTTAGCGTCATTTCTAGAAGATGGACGAATAAGATCCCCTTCGCCACTAGATTGTGGCTTTCAGTAGTTTTCCATGTTATTCTACTTTTTCTTCGTCTAGCCATTCACGTCCACATCTGAACATAAGCCTCTTCAAGACTTCCTTTCCATTTTTTTTTGTTGTACGCTACTTATAGCCAATTTTTCCCGGCAGTTCGTTTCAGATCATCTTTTCATCTCATAGGAGGTCTGCCTCCGGGTCTTTTGTGTTGGTATGGTCTCCAGGTTAGAATTGTTATGTGCCATTTGTTTAGATCGCTCCTAGCTACATGTCCAGAGTATTCCCATTTCAATTTTAGTGATTGTTGTACCACATCGGTGACTTTGGTTTTCTGTCTTATCCATGTGTTTGTTTTCCTGTCCTTAAGTGATATGCCAAGCATTGCTCTTTCCATCGCGTGTTGAGTGACTTTGAGTATGTTTATATTCTTTTTTGTGATTATCCATGTTTGTGCCCATATGTTAATATCGGAATAATGCATGCATCAAGGACTTTAGATCTAAGATGTAGTTAAATTTGCTAATTTCTGAGTATATAGTTCAGTTTGCCGAATGCTGCCCATGCTAACTTTCTTCGTCTTTTTATTTCTTCCGTTTGAATTTCCCTATTTAGTATTATTTTTTGTCCTAAGTATATATATTCTTCAACTTTTTCTATAACTTTGTCGTTTATTATTATCAAGGCTTCTTCGGAGTGCATGACTTTTGTTTTGTTTAAATTCATTTTCAGTCGTATTTTAGATTCTGTGTGTAGTTCTGAAAGCATGGTTTGCAGTTCTTGTAGGTCAGTAGTTATCAGGATTATGTCATCCGCAAAACGTAGATTACTGAGGTAGCGGCCATTGATGTTTATTCCCTTATATTTCCAATTTATATGTTTAAACACGTACTCCAAAACTAAGGTGAACAGTTTGGGTGATAGAGTGTCTCTCTGTTTGACTCCCCTGTTTAATGGTACAGGGTTCGTGTATTCATTTTCATTTAGGTAGTATGTAGCTGTAGCTTGGTTCATAGTTCCTTTTGTTAAGTTAATATGAATATTTGCTGTATATTCTACAATTTTGCATTGCGTTTATTACGGCCGTGTGTTCTATAGTGTCAAAGTTTTTTCGTAGTCTACAAATGCTATAAAAACTGGAAACGTGTATTCGTAACATTTTTCTATTAATATTTTTGTGGTTAACAGGTGATCGGAAGTTGAATAGCCTTTTCTAAAACCTGCCTGTTCATATGGTTGGTCTTCATCTAATTTCCTTGTTAGTCGGGTAGTTATGACTTTGGTGAGTATTTTAAACAGGTATGACAGTAGACTGATGGGCCTGTAGTTTTCCAACTTCCGATTATCACATTTCTTGTGTAATAAGATTACTTTAGAGTTGTTCCAGCTCTTAGGGACTTTGCCCTGGTGTAAACAACTGTCTATAAGCTTAGTTACAATTGCAATGAATTCCTTACCTCCTTCTAATATCATATCTGTGGTAACCCTATCTTCTCCTGTAGCTTTATTTCTCTTCATGTTTTCCAATGCTGTAGTTACCTCTGAAATTGTTACTTTTGGCATTATTTCCGATCCAACATTTTTTATTAATTTCCGTGCTGGTCTCATTTCATCGTCTTGTTGGCGTGTTCTGTAAAGTTCCGTGTAAAATTCTTCTATTCGTTTCCATGTTAAATAGTATAAAAAGTAGTGAACATCTGACTAGTTTTAAACGAAAACAACGCTATAAAGAGTATCAAGCCACTATCATATGTTATTGCTCGGGTAAATACCAAAAACAAGAGCCAGACTGAGAACAAGAACCGATTGTTTGGGTTCGAGTAAAAGAGCGAGTGGGAGAAAACCGGTCGTATTGGCGTCTGGGAGAAAACCGGTCTGTACGCTACTCAGCTACACTGTAAGAGCTACGCCGCTACCCACCTGAATTCCGCCCGCGACCCATTAGTGGGTCGCAAACCATCTGTTGGGACACGCTGGATTACAAGTTTGCAAATTGTCTTTTCAACGTCATTAACATGGTGTTGCTAAGTTAGTTTTGCGTTTTTTCTTTAAATAAATATTGATATATTTTGGCTATAAACTTTTCTTTTTAATTTCAGGAAGCCAAATCTGAAACAGCTGTAGACGACGAAGAAGAAAACGGCGACGGAGGTCTAGATAACGACGCTGATCATGACGTCGAATTCATAGTAAACGGACGAGATGGTCTTACAGGCACTCCCGACTCCAACGATAAAGAACTGGACGACCTGATGGATGTCCAGACAGCTCCAAAAACCTGTATCATGCATGCCCTGAGCATCGTCAGCGCAGCACCCTCCTCCCAACCAGGTACATCCCCACCACCTTTGGCAGCTGTGGCTCCACATACCGAAAATGGAGATGGTTGGAAGCCACAAGGCCACACGAGGCTTTCAGCCCACAAAATACAACAGCAGCCATATTAGTTGACTCGTTAAGTTTAACGTTGACGATAGCTTAGGGTAAATTAAATATATATCGTTATTATACTATGTTTTAGGCCAGTAATCCTGCTTGGTAACAGTAAGTGTGTACTTTATTCTACCAAAGTGACCTATCTAAATATAAAAAAGTTTTTTAAGGCTAAGTATGTATCATAAATATATCAATGTGTTCTGGTCAATCAGTTGAGTTAAACGGACATAAAAACTAAGTTTCTATGTTTATCATAAAAAATAGCAATATTATGTTCTAAAAATGGAGTCTAGACTCCCTGTTGTACTACCTGTGATGCAGTGGTTCTTATATTTAATGTATTTCAAAAAATATTAAAGACAATCTAAGGAAATGGAAACTCATAAACATCTTGAAAGAAGCGGGATTGGATGATAGAGACTTAAGAATTATATATAATTTATATTACAACCAAACTGCCATTATTAAAGTGGATGACCAATTGACAGAGGCAGTCTCCATAGATAGAGGAGCGAGGCAAGGATGCATTCTGTCCCTGGTGTTGTTTAATCTATACTCTGAATATATCTTCGAGCAAGCCCTGGAAGAACTACAGAAAGGGGTATTAGTTAACACGGAATGCGTCTAAACAATATTGGATATGACGAAGACGCAGTAGTTTTTGCAGATAATCTAGATGGTTTGCTAAGAATGATGTCGTTTATATCAGATATAAGTAGAGAACACGGACTTGATCGCAATACGAAAAAAACCAAGTATACGGTAGTCAGTAAGCGCGAAATATTAAATACAAAGCTTTTGGTTAACCAACAACCAATTGACAGAGTGGACAGCTACACATACCTTGGTACCAACCTAAATAGCCAATGGGACCACTCATGTGAAATAAAACAACACATAGGAAAAGCGAGATCAGCGTTCATAATGATGAAGTCTCTTTTCAGAATTGACGATTTACCACTTGATACCAAAATCTCTATCATCAGATACTATGTATTTCTACGTTACTATACGGAGTAGAGAATTTCGTGGGTGGATCGTGTGACTAATTTGAAGGTCCTACGTAGAATAGGCAAGGAATGCGAGATTGTTGACATCATCAAAAAGTGCAAACTAGAATATCTTGGTTTTTGGTGTTCTGCCTTATAATCTGTTAACTCTTCAAGCAGCTCTTGTTAATCGACTATATCAAACACTTTCTCACAATCCATGAATATTAGGACCACTGGTTGGTGGGCATGAAAACAAAGAAACAATGTATAAGACATTATTGTTAAAGGGGTTATAACATGCGTTGTTTTAAGATATATACGAAGCCTTTTGAAAACATAATATACATTTTTTATTATTTCATGAATACAAGTTTGCTTGGAATTTTCTCGTTTGATTATCCTAATATTATACTACCCTATATAAGGACTACCGGCCTAATAATACCTTTGTTTATTATTTGGTTTAATTTCCACCCTTCATTTCGCTAAGTTCAATATTTGATGAGGGTCAAATTTTGGCAGATGGGGTGTAAGTTCCCGTGTCAGTGAACCAATGTTCCGTATATGTGTCAAAGCATCTGTTGACAATTTTCAGAAAGGGCTTATAATTATATAAGTATAATGAAAACGGGGATTTTCGAGGAAACGTGATTCTAAGTGGGAAAGTTTGTAACGGAAAGTTTTTCGGGTTAAAGCTATAAATAAAATTATTGAATATTAGAAGGCCAGAATGTAATATATTTTAGAACACAGTAGCCATTTTTATAGCTTTGCGAATAACTGTATAAATGTGTCTCTAATTCTTCACAAGCTTTTGACCACATACAACATAATATAATAAAACGTAAGTTAGCGTAGAGTAGTGTAAGCCTGGATAACAAACTAAAACTAAGCTATTTTATTGATGTTATAATATACAGTGCGTCCATAAAGTAACGCATAAATTCGTTATTTCGTAAACCGGCGACTTTAAGGAAAAATCCCGAGACAGGTCGATTTTTATTTTAAATTACGATTTTTTGGAATATATATCATACTAGTGACGTCATCATACTAGTGACGTCGATACTAGGGGTCATGTGATGTCTTCTTTTTGTCTCAATTATTTTAATTAAAAAATGTTTTTTTGGACACCTTGTATAAATAATTGTATTAATGTTTATATCATAGAATAGAGAATTGAATACCCTTTCAAATGAGCTATCACATGACCCCTATTCTCATTTAAAAAAATCATCGACTACGTCATCACGCACAAATGGATGACGTCACTAGTATGATATATATGCCAAAAAATCGGAAATTAAAAATAAAAATCGACCTGTCTCGGGATTTTTCTTTAAAGTTGCAGGTTTATGAAATAATTAATTTATGCGTTACTTTATGGACGCACAAGCATTTTAACGATTAAACAAGAAGAAGAAGAATACCTATATAATAAAACTAATACAACGCTAATACGTTGAATTAACAAACTAATTTTCATCAATAAACTAAAAAGTAAAAATATAAGCGTAAAAATAAAAATGTATATGGATAACAGAAATTTGGGACCCTGGAAAGAAAGAATACTCGTATAGAGTAAGTTAACATCAATCTGAATTAACGAAAAATGAATAGTTAAATATTTTAGAACAAGTGTCCCTTTAAACGAAACGATGTCGGAAAACCGTCATGATCATTATTAGCTTATTCCTTCTAAAGCCGGACGTAAGATTATCTTTGGTATGTCCGTTTGTTTCTATTAGTGGTTTTTCCTATGGAGGTCTTAATATATCCATTGTAGTAGCTTTTTAACACGTTGACGGACAATGCCTCAAATATATAAGCAAGTGTTGTGACACTATATCAATTTTGCAAAGTAAAATAGGAACATTGCTGAATTTCTTTTAGCGCTTATAGTTTATGGAAACAATAAGTTTTTTAAAAATTTTTGTAAGCATGTGGACGACAACCATGGATGTCGTCTCACATTTCATATGCATCTGTAGATGTAATATGTCAAAAAATCTACTGATTTTTTGTCACAACTCGTTATTTTAAAAATGTCGTCTATAGACGTTGTGTCACATTACATCAATCGAAATTAGACCTCTATAAACGTTCTGTCCGTCAACGTGCTAACACGGCCAAGCCAAGACTTGCGTCTTCTTCTTGGTCCGCTTTTATTATTGATTTTGCCTTAGATTATAAGTTGGAGCAGTTCATACTTTTGATTTCTTACGATGTGACCAAAATATTGTGTTTTCCGTTATTTTGTAATAGCGTAAGCTCCTTGTTCAACCTCTGCAAGACTTCCGTATTTTTCGTATACTTCATATAAGATATTCTGAGCATTTTATTGCAACACCAGAGTTTGAATACTTGTATCGTTATTTGTGTTGCTTGTATCATTGTCCAAGATTCAACAACGCAGACCAAGGTGGAGAAAACATAGCACTTAGGTACCAAGTCCGATTTTACCCTTGACAACTGTTATATATACCAGTGCGTGGTCTCTCAAAGAGACATCCAACCTCTGGCGCTCCATAGACGTCTGAGTCATATGAATATTGTTTACCTTCCTTGTGACTGTTAATGTTTCCGCTCCATAAGTGAGTACAGGTAATATCTGCTGGCAAAAGATTTTCTCTTGAGACATATGGGTGGGTCCGATTTAAATACATAGTTTAATTTAGCAAAGGCTGTCCAGGTTAAGCCTATACAATGTGAGAGCTCACATGCCTAGTTATCTCTACCCAACCGAATTTAATGGATTAAGTATTTATACGTTTCAGTCTGCTAAATATCATTGCCATTAACAGCAATATAAGGATTTAATACCAGATTAATCATTATTTGCATCTGGCTTATATTGAAGTTTAGTCCCATCTCCAAGGAAAGCTGCTATAATTTTTCCATTATTATTGCATCGTCCATACGATGGGCTCTATGGAGAGTGTCGTCTGTGAATCTCAAATGGCTGAGCTCTATTCATGTTGATACCATACTCGTTAAAATTTGCCTTAAAGTATGTTATAAGAGTGTCATGAATAGCTTTGGAGAGACGGTGTCCATGTGTCGTTTATGGAGATATTTTTATGCTAGTCGTAGCATTTTTGTAGATATATTGCATTATGTGAATGTAACGATGATTTGTTCGATATTCTATTGACGCTTTTAGCGTTAACTGCTGGCTAGTAGTGTCGAATGCTGTCCCGTATTCCACGAATATCCGTTATGTCCATTTAAGTTTAGGCTTATTATTCAAAAAAGGGTTATTCGTTCATTTTTCCCTCTCGCTCTCCCTCATTTCTTTCGCCATATCCATTACTTGTAATATTGTTTTTATGTCCTCATAAAATTTTTCGATTTCTTCATCCGAATGGGTAGAGTCGTAGATCATAATATGTCTAGATTACCTTAAAGTTATATCTTGCATTTCATTTTTAAAATGAAGTATACAATCCTCAGCCTATTCTGTAAATTTTAACCATATTTTGTATGCCTTTCTCTAAAATAAAATAGTTGTTCAGATTTAAGAGTAATCTGGGCTTCTATTTTTTCCATTTCGCATATATGATATCCCATTTTATTGTTTTCAGCTCTTCCTCCAGTTCCATCATCTTCTGGTGCGATATAAAAGTTTTCACGTTGGATGAAATAATATGCATTTTTCGCTCTTTGTGATAGCGTGATCATTTCTGAAAATTCTTAGCACTCACTGCTCGAACCTAGTTCCAACCATTACCTTAGTTCAGAAATTTTCGTCTTTCTTGGAAAAAAACTTTTGGAATTTTTTAGCCATGAAAACGCTACGCTTGGCTAGTACGTATTTGCGAGTTGGTTTGGATGTGGAGGAAGGAACGGGTGGAGATGGGAATGCTACAGGCATAAACATGGTTTTCCCGGGGATGGGTAGCTAGGAAAATCCATGAGCTCACGTGAGCAGGTTTGCTTTTCGTGATCTGTCCCATGTCGGGATCTCAGGGAAGTATCCACCCGCTACCCAAATTACGATTTAAAAAAAATAATGAGAAGAAAGGAATGTACATTTGAAACGAAGGTGATTTTAGTTGTTTTTTAAAACCACATTAAAAATATTAGTAGATACTTCGGAGTCTAAAAATCTTAATATTATATATTTAAACAGAAAATATGTAATTATACACCTGACAGAGATATGAAGCATGGCAGCTTTTCATATTTATTAACATTGTGAATAGTAATTATTATTATCAACATCGTTTAATATCTTAAACTTGTTGAGATTTTTTATTTACATAATGTAATACATATGTAACAAGTAAAACATGTAACATGTAATACATGTAATTGAAAAAAATATTTCTTCCCTTCATCCAATATTGAACTATCTATATTGCTAGAATTAGATAATAAAAATAAACGAATGCATACCATCTTAAAAATCTGTATATATTTTTACAGTTACAAATTAATATTGTTTTATTTATAATATCCAATTATTAATTTTTATAACATATTAAATAGTAGCGTTGAAAATGACAATTATAGATCTTTTTCAATATATTATCAATTAATCCCTTGTTATCTGATCTCAGTTTTTCTGTATTGTCATGATTGAATACATTAGCAAGCCATAAAAGACATATCTGCAAATGTGTTGCTTGTAGCTAATGAAGATGTGGGTTTTTCTGGGCATTAATCACTTAACCCATCCGCGGACACGGCTGCATATGCAGACGGTAATTTACCTTTGTAAGTGTCTGCATATGCAGTCGTGTCCGCGAAGGGATTAAGGACCAATTTTAAGCGATCGAGCTTTTGAGACTGGAAAAAAATCAGTTGATAGTTGCAATATAATTAAAACCTAATGCACGTCATACCCTTATCTGGAATAATTAGTACTATTTTAAACTATAAAGATTGTGAGACGAAAAATTAATAAAAAGTTGCTGGAAAGTAAAAAATTGCAGTTTTTTCGCAAATTAAGATATTAATTTATACCTATGACATATATTCTTATTCACGTAAAGCTGCTTGGATTAGTTGTTATGTATCGCCAAATAATTTCTTATTCACATCCCATCTTCTTCTTCTCAAAAGTTCCCTCTCCTTAATGGAGGTTGGCTACTACAATTTCAAACACTTCTCTGTCTTCAGCTGTTCTTATTAGCTGTTCAAAATTTAGCCCTGTCCATTGTCGGATGATTCTAAGCCACGATAGTCTTTTCCTTTCTAGTCCTCTCTTTACCTCGATCTTTCCTTTCTCTATTAGTGTAGCATATTGGTAATTATTTCTCAGTACGTAGCCTAGGTATGATGTTTTTCTAACTTTTACTGTGTTAAAAAGTTCTCTTTCCTTATCTGTTCTATGCAGCACTTCTTCGTTTGAGGTATGCGATGTCCATGAAATTTTGAGGATTGAAACGACATATTATTCCGTCTTTTTTTCTCATGATTTCTGAAATTGATTCCTGATTCCTCTCATGATAATGAAAAAAGCCAAGTCTAAAGTGAAGTTAGAGAAACTATCTTCTTCTTCTTCTTCTTCTTCTTCTTCTTCTTCTTCTCCTTCTCCTACTTCTTCTTATAATAGGCCTCTTGGCCTGTTCCTTACCAATTTTGAGCTTGTATTCGTAGCTGTGATGATGACTGCCAGCTATCTCACCTTCTAAAGGGCCTTCCTATTGGTCTCTTGCCTGTTGGCTTCGAATCCCTGGCTATACGGGTTATTCTTTCGCTGTCCATTCTCGTTACATGCTGATTCCACTCTCGTAGTCTCTGTCTTCCCCACCGTAATATATCTTGTATGTTACAGAGATCTCTTATTCTGTCGTTCGGTATTATGTCTCTCAGTGTTTTCCCAGTTATTGACCTAAACGTTCTCATTTCTGATGTTCTCAGTATCCTCTTGGTTTCTGCTGAGTCACATCTTGTTTCTATCGCGTACGTCATGATCGGTCTTACACATGATTTGTATATGCGTACTTTCCCTTCCAGCCTCATATATTTGTTTCTCCAGATGACACCCTCAGACATCCTGACACGTAATTGACTTTATTTGCTTGCTTTCGGACGCTCTCTTTAACATCTCCATAACTACATATTTTGACTCCCAGAGAAACTATGTTTGTGTTTTTCTAAGTAACACTCCCGCGCAATATTTTGGTGACGGTTTCTACTAAAACTTCATGTAACTCCTAGAAGTTTTATTTGCAGTTCTGAGTAATAAACAATGAGTTTTCCGTTCGCTGCTTGAGTATAAAAATGACTCATTATTCCCCCATTTTTCTCATAATTCCTATTTAACTTATTTTTTAAGATTTAAATTTAAATGAAATTTAGATTATTTGAGTTAGCTCTCCGCCCAATAAATATCTTTTTGTGAGATTGTCTGCTTTTCTAAAGGAATAATTCTTACTCCCTAGCACTCTGATAATCGTCTTCGTGAGTCTTTGCTATTCTCTTCCACTCTTATCAGTCCTGTGCCTGTGTTTCTACTGCCTTACCCTTATTTATATAGATTCGGGTTAGAGCCTTCCTGCGACGTTGTCCAATGCCCAATTGCCACCGCGTCCTATCATTACAATATTATTCTCTTAATCCTCGTTCGCTCATTAATCTTCTAACTCCTTTCATACACGATTTCTTTGGTCTTCCTCGTTTCCTGTGTTCAAGTGGTATCTATTTTGCTACTTTCTGTGGTAGCCCTCCTTCTGGCATTATTTGAACACCATGTAAGCTGTTTTTTCTCTATGCAGTCAGTCACAGTTTCTTTTAGATCAATTTCTTCCTTTATTGGTTTATTGTGAACCCTATTAAGTTTCGTTTTTCTAGCTGCTCTTCTTAATGCATCCATTTCTGTGGCTTCTATTTTCGATATTTGATATTCTTTAAGACACCATATTTCAGATCCGTACAGAAGTGTGCTTTTTATCATTGTGTTATATATTCTCAATTTTCTTTGTTTGCCTATTTCAGTACTTCAGATTATCTGACTTCATCTTTTTACCTTTTACCAGGCCGTTTTACAGTTCTTCTTACATTTGGTTTCTCTCAAAGTATACCATAATTAACCATAATTTTAGTTGAAAAATGTTTATTTTTACGTTTCGAACTGTGGAAATCGTTCTCAAAATGAAACACATTATTCTGTGGTCTTCCTTGGTAAGACAAGAAGCTCTTTTGAATAACTGAATTGTATTTGACTTATGTATAATGCTTATTTAAACGTATATGATAAATTTTAAAGCAGATTACTTTAAAATGAGATTGTCAATATCATTTTGAGGTGTAATTTTCCTCATATATTTCATCTAATTACATATCAGTCCATGTATCATAAATAGTGGCATGAAATGTTTTAGACAATACACTAAACCTTTGATCGGATAACAGAACTTATAATTAAATTTATCTCTCTTTGGACCATTTTCTACAACCTCAGTTTTTGCTTTGAACAACAACGTGGTAGATAATTATAAAGATCTATTTGGATTTAAAATACTGTATCTCATTTTGTACAAAAATGGGGTATTTTTCATTATTTTTTTTTCTACAAAATTTTATGGTGCACCCATGTAAAAGAAACTAACTGTAATCATGAGTCCATCATATGGACGTACCTCTGCCTTCCAGAATTTCGGTAAGTCGTTTTATAGAGAGCGTCGTAGCAGGTACAGTTCACCAAATATAGCTGAAAGTGTGAAATTCCCATTGCCTGCGCTAACAATGAAGTGAGAACGCACATACAAACGGTCTGGAATGTCAGTGCGAGTGCGAGGTCCGTCGTTTGACGAATGCGCATCATGATCGTCACGCGTTTTCAGACTTTCAGCTATATTTGGTGAACTGTACCAGAGAATAATATTATACCTGTCTTTCCTCTATTAAACTTCTAGTGACTACTAAAATAGGAAGCTTAGCTAAGAATCCAGTACTTCTCAATTATATTCAAGTCTATCTTGACCGAAACATGTCGTACTGTGAAACAGACAGACTATAATAGGATTTATCTCATTATTAAGATCTTTTAGAAATCGCTAAATTAACTTAAAGTATTCGTTAGATATTTATTTATATAACAATAAACATCACGCATACTTGTTGTAATTGAATAAGTGGAACACCTTAGCTAAAGTGCACGGTTTGCTTACTCAACAAGGTTGATTATTCATTTGACACAGTAACGAAAATATATATATATATATATATATATATATATATATATATATATATATATATATATATATATATATATATACAAACATATTTACATAACGAAGTATTTGATAAATATTGGAACACGTTGAGATTTGAGTCATTAGTGGGTCGGTAGAGTTAGTTAGGTTTGATGGTTTGCTGTCGTTAGAGCAGAATTATGTAATCACCTATCAACTGAATACATTTATATGGTATTAGTTCAACAAAATAAAGTTAGTTCAATAAAGTAAATTAGTTCATCCAGGGTAGTTCAATCCTCAGTTAGCACCATAAGACTTTTAAAAGAAAAAAACAGTCCTGTTTAGGTTACTGGTGTCTGGTACATAATTCGCAACCCTCTATAAAATGTTAATATTTTCCATTATAGCAAGCGTAGAAAAATTAAACCAGCTTATGTATTTTGATTTTGAAGAAGGCTTAATTTGACAGACTACGAGATCACTTTTAAGTTCTTTTTGCCCGATATTCTTTTTCTTTAGGTGTCGTATCCTTATTCAGACGTTGGCGTCATCATGTTTACAATTTCCTGAAACCTTTCTCTAACGGCTGTTGCGCAAAATAATGCTTCTATTGTGGAACTACACCATTGTCTAATATTACGCAGCCATGAAAGTTTCTTCCGACCAATCCATCTCCTTCCCTCTACTTTACCTTTTATTATAAGGGAAGTAGATTGAATGTCCTCTTATTATATGTCAGAAGTATTCTGTTTTCCCCTCTTTGTGATATTTATGAGCAGACTTTCTGAATTCATCATTTGAAGAACATGTTCATTGGAAGTGTACGATACCCACGATATCTTTAGTATTTGTTGATAGCACCACAACTCTAATGCTTCTAATTTGTTTAGCATTGTAGTTTTTAACGTCCATGTCTCACAACCATATAATAGGATAGACCACACATAACATTTCAAGACATGCTTGCGAATATTCATCGACTGACTGTGTTACATAGAACTGGTTTCCAGGTCATATACGCCCTACGTTATATTTCGATCCTGGTTATTATCTCTTCACCAGAGCCACAATCTACAGTTAATTAGCTGCCAAGTTATTAAAAATGGTTTACCCGTTCTATCTCCTCTCCATTAAGAGAAAGCAGACATTGATCTATATTAATTTATCTTAACTACCATCCACTTTGTCTTTGAAATATTGATTTTAAGGTCTCTCCGATAACTTGCTTCACTGACTAGATTTACTAATGTATCTATACTAATGTACCATATATGGAAATATATCTTGTAAATTTTCTGCAAGAATGGCTGTATCGTCAGCGTACCTGATATTATTCACCTATTCTTACTCCCTCTGTCATCCAAAGCCTCACAAAAGATATCTTCAGAGTACAGATTCAACAGACTGGGTGACAAAACACAACCCTCTCATACTCCACGTTTGATGGGTCGTTGCCAGTATGACTATCGCCAGCTTGGATAGAGACTACTTGATTGTAATATAAGTATTTTAGTAGTCTTTGTCGTAATGGTCAAGGCCTGCTGCCCGCATGCAATCGAAAAGTGTATCGTCTTATGCTCGGGCGAATGCCTTCTCGAAGTCGATGAAACATCGCCCGATATAGTGCTATATAAACTGCCACTCTATGAATCATTTTCAAACTTCATCTATCAGCAAAATGAGATACAGTTTCTTTATAAACATTTAACACCTCTGCATGTCTCTTTGTATCGTTTAACTGAATCAAGATCACTTTGCTAAAATATAAAGACCTTCCTTTTGATACTAAGAAAAAATGATGATATAATTTATTAAAAATCGTATTTTAAGATACTGGAGACATTTGTAACATTTAATTCATTTAACAAACCAAGTATAAGTTTTCAGCAAAATAGATGAAATTTTTGTCGCTTTAACTAAAATAATTTACTAATTGTCGTGATAACCTTCTTGTAGTAAGAGAATGAAGAACAATCTTAATCTGTATATACTTATATGTAAAAAATAAACGGACATATCATATACATATACAAAGAAAAATGATTTATTTGTAAATTCTGAAAACCTTTAGAAATGGGTGTCGAAGACATTTACAGGTGTTATTTAAATTTAGAAAGTAGTAAGATTATTACCGTTGTTTCAAACATTAACCGGCAATCCAATAAAATTGATAACATGGTAAAACTACATCAGGAGCTATTTGTGTAAAAAATTAGGTTTTAATAATATTTTTTATTTCTAAAATTTTATTTATGTAATTTTATTTATTGCTTTTACAAGATATTTATTGCTTTAGAAGATGATCTTCAAAGACAGCTCTTTCAGTCCTTTCAAATAAGGCTTCAACTAAATATGAACATTTCTACCAACAAAACTAAATGTATGACAATAGCAAAAGATCCGCTTAGATGTAATTTAGTCGTTGAGAACAACCCCATAGAACAGGTGATGCAATTCAGATATGTGGGCATAGATATATTAAGAACCCACGACCCGGTAAAGGACCTGAGGAATCAGATCAACAAAGCATCCGCATCGTCAGGATGTCTACGGGAGATAGTCTGGTCAATTCCATATATGCGCACAGATAGTAAAATTATAATCTACAAGAATTGCATACTTCCGATTATGACATATGGCACATAAATGCGCGAATACACCAACAAAACGAAACAGATGCTAAGGGTTGTCGAAATGAAAACCCTAAGAACAATAGTATGAAAAACCAGAAGAGATAGGATGAGAAATACAAACATTAGAGAGCAATGCAAAATTCAAATATTGTAAGATGGGGAAGGCAGCGTAAAAGGATTTGGTACAACCATGTAAGACGAATGGATGAGCATAGACTCCCAAAAATTGTCCTAGAAAACAACCCGCCTGGTTCAAGACCCCCGGAAGGCGACCTAAAAGATGAAATGATAGTTGGCAATCTACCTCCCAGGAAAATAACCAGAGGCAGCTTCAGAATTAAACAGATCGAAAGATCTCCAAGAAGTAAATTAAGGAGACGAAGCTTTTACAAAAATATCGAGTAAAATAGGTACAGAATAAAGATACAGCAATGTTACCTTTTACAAAAGTTTATGGATTCAAGAATATTTCATCGTCTATATTAAAATAGCTCATACATAATATTATCATTTGGGTAAGATTTTTCACTTTTTTATTTTAACGTTTACTGTATATTCGAAAATTTTTCTACGCATTTATAACCCAACACATAACCTCATCCATGTTCCTCGCACTCATTGCTTTTCCAATTGTAGTTCTCCAACTGGTGATCGATATTTTATCTTTCGGTGGGGTGGGTTTTCAATTCCATGCTGCCTTCGTTAGTCCTTCTTTCTCCAATCTAAATACCACTTTAACTGTCTGCAGCTTTTTTACGTCTGGCACTGGCACCATTGTCTCATCGACACCGATCATTTCCGTTATTCTTTTGATTCTCACTCTCTTTTGTCTGGATATTATGTATGACCGTTTTGACATTCCATAGCAGTGAATCGTTCAACATTTTTTCTTAATCTTCATCGCATTGTACTCTTAGACGTTACCTTTTCTTCCTTCACTTATGTTTTTTGCCTCCATATACTACTCAATCTGTTTACTGCTCTCCTTTCTTGCGATATTCTTTCCCTAATCGCTTACCTTTCTGTTCCTTGTTTGTTTACAGTTGCTCTGAGCTATTTGTAGTCATCACAACCATCAATAACGTCGTTGAACTCTTCGCCCAAAATTAGGTATATTTTCTTCCCTTATTTTCACAGATATTTTTAGTACTCCTCTCGTACTTTCCTGCTCACAGAATACATGACACATGACAAATATGGCTTAGCTGTCTCAAGAATAGAAAAATGCTTGAGTGGAGGCCACGGACATGCAAGCGCAGCCGAAGAAGACCCTCAACGCGATAGACCGACGACCTCAAAAGAATTGTGATCAATTGGATAGCAAAGGCGCAGAACAGAAGAAGATGGAAATATCTGGAAGAAGCTCATGTTCAACAATGGACAATTCAGAGCTAATTTATGATTGATGTTGGGTAAAGATAAGCCGGTCATTTGCAAATTGCAACATATATAAAGTTTCTGTTATTAACTGGAATCCCCATCCCCAGACATTGGTGGCATTTATTAAGATCTTTTTTATATGAGTTCATTCCATTACTTTGTTCAACTACAATTCGTAGTTCGTTCAACTACAATTTTTCTAATGGTGCACTTTACATGCTTTTGTTTGATCTATGAAGGTTAGGTACAGGCTTCTTTCTATGTTCACAGTGATGTACACACGAACGTTCTCGTCGGAACTAAATTGTTTCTCAGCTACTTGTTGATTGTATTCCTTTTCAATTAAGTTTTGATAACTTTTGCGTATAATTTGTTGAATGTGGATGTACTAATTTTCATGTAGTTATCACAATTATTCGATCTCTTTCTTCTTATGAATTGAAGTAATAAATCCTATTTTCCGCATCAATTTGGGTAGTATTTTTAAAATTGTCATTTTCCTGAGATTATTCAGAGCTTCATATTATTGTTCTAGTTCACTATATGGTTTTTTTGTAGTAGACGTATCCATTGTAACATGTATAGTTCCTCTATATTTATGTTATATAGTACAAAATAATTTAGTTATTGTTTTAAGCCAACTGTAATCTAATTAGTGTCGTCAGTATATATAACAAACAGTTAAAACTCTGCGACCTTGATGAAGTCACCCATTTTTTCCACGCATACAGATTGTGGCGAAAAGTCGCATAACCCACTGCGCTTCAGCATACTTTCAAATCTTGAAGTTGAAGGTTTGACTAGCAACTCAGGTGCGTAGTAGCACAGTTGCTGTTGGTTTAACCTTGTACATTCATTTTAATATGTTGCCTCTTGAAGCTGTTGGAACTACTGTGAACATTCAAAGATTGGAGAATAATTTATTTGACCTATTTAATTCGTCTAATATTTCTAACTCTAAGTCTAATTTCTACAATAGGGCTTTTAGTAATTCTGATTACCAGAAATATTTTTTTATTGGTCGTAACTTTTCGCCTCAGATGAGAGATAAGAATATGACTGCCTCTACAAGACGAGACTTCAAAAACTTCAAAGATGCCGACGCGCGACGAGAGTGTCACTACTGTTTGTTTTTAATACTGTGACTGTACAATAAGTACATTACTTGCAACTTTCATTACAAATTTCAGTGTCGTTTCACTTTTTTGCATTTATTTTGATACTTTTTTTTATTTAGCTTAATGCCTCGACAACTAATGGTCATTGGCATGGTACAGTGGATTTTACAATCAGGTACCTATACTAAATTTACAATCAAGATGCAGTAGAAATAAACGAACCAAGACACGTTAGATGCTACTAGAAGCACTCCCGAGTCATAATTTACAATGTACATATAAACTTTGGAAATCATGATTTGGGATTTACAATGTATGTATATACATTGTAAATTATGATTCGGGAGTGCTCCTAGTAGCATTTAACGTGTGTTGGTTTGTTTATTTCTACTGCATCTTGATTGTAAATTTAGTATAGTGTAATGTATAGTGTGTGTGTTGAGTAAGGTCTTGTTAGTTAGCAAAGTCGACGTCATTGTCTTTACAAATAATATTAATAATAGTCTCCCGTATTATACCGCTAACGCGGCTTTGGGATTATAGCAGGGTATTCTAGTATCTCTAGGGCCTACGGTATACAAGAAAGGTAACAGGACCAGTGCTACGCTTCAACCGGAAATTATTACCCCTGGTTTTACCCAAGGTACTAATTTTTATTCAAACTGAGTCGACCTGGGGCCAGACATGCTACGGCGGGCACCTTTGAGTTCACTCCCGTCTTGAGCAGGTAGTTATTTTATTAGTCGAGTTCACTCCCGACACTATTTGAATTCACTCCCTAGCGATTTTACAATAAAGGATATTATTTTTCTGAAATTTAAACATTGTTGCCAAATAGTACTTTTATTCATAAAAATAACTATATAGAAATAAATATATTTTAATAACCTGCAACCTACATATTTCTACATATCCATATCTAAAATTAAACTAAATGAGACAGTGTCGAAGTGACAGAATTGTGTTTAAATCACAACCATGATAAAATACCTGAAGATTTTCTTAACAGACAAACTTTAAGTAATTTAATAAAAATTAAAGCAGTTGAAAATATCTCGGCAAAACAAAGTTGTTTAATCAGAAATGAGGTGAGAGAATCCCAATGTGACACTATTACTACTTTAGACATTCACAAAATTAGGATAACGTGTATGTTGCTAGGTCTCAAATTGCACCTAAACTTCCTAAAAACATTAGTGAATTCCATACGTTATTAAATTCTGAAGAAATAAAAACTAAAGAGGGGAACGTTTTCTTCTAAAAAATGACGATAATAATCATACAGTAAAACCTGTGTTACCGGCCACCTGTCAAAATCGGCCACCTGTACTAACGGCCAATTTCAAAATTCACCAAACAAATTATATGTAGATTCCCTTATTTATTATCTGGTATTTACGGCCACCTTTATAATACGGACGCGGCCAAATAATCACATATTTTTAAAGCACATTTTATAGAAATTTACCTGTTAATGTCGGCCAAATATTTTTGTCAACTTGTTGATAGAAATTCCCAGTACTATATAATACCTATTGTACCTACCTAAAAAGGGATTAAATGATTAGGGTCGGTGTAGTGGTCATAAAATGTCATAAAAGAGGAAATGTTTGTCATTATTTATAAGTACGGATTACAAAAGTTGACCGAAAAATATGGGTTGTAAAAACTCAAATTATCAAAGGACATTATAAAAAAATAACAGTGAATTGAAAAAATTTTTCAACATCCCCTTTTTTTTCGTAGTATTAGTAGAGTCCGTTCATATATAGAATTATATTTGCTTTTAATAATAAAATAAACAAAGTTCCAATTACCTTTTATGTATTTGTAGACTACACCAACTGGAAATACCGGCCACCTTTCTATATCGGGCAATAGTTCGTTCATTTTTAGTGGCCGTTACTGACAGGTTTTACTGTATAATCATGTTCTCGTGTGAAAGAAATTTTTTGGATTTAAGAAAAATATCGACATTTTATATTGAGAGCACTTTTGAATATTGTCTAAGATTTTTTTAAATATTTACTGTTCACGGTTTCAAAAACGAGCATTGTATTCCTCTCGTTTTCATTCTTCGAAAATATAAAAATGCAACTTCATTATGTTATAAAGTTAGAGCAATTTCATGTTTACTCTAATGTATGTGCCTATTCAATGAAACTTTAGTGACCAAATATTAACAAGGACATAACAATGAAAGTTTGTTTTCTTGAATTGTCACAAAGTTGCATTTTTAAAAATCATCCCAATTAGATGTATGTAGTACTAGATGTATTAGATGTATGTTGCAAGAACGTCCAATAAGACATCTTCTTCTTCAGGTGCCGTCCTCGTTCCGAAGTTTGGCTATCATCAGTGCTATGCGTATTTTTGATACCGTAGATCTAAATAATGGGCAGCTGCTGCACTTGTACCAATCTCTTAAATTCTTCAACCATAAATGTTTTCTTCTGCCAATGGATCTTTTACCTATTATTTTTCCCTGAATAATTAATTGTAGTAGCTGGTACTTTTGTCCCCTCATTATATGTCCCAAGTATTGCAGTTTGCGCTTTTTAATAGTAAAGTTCTTTTTGTTTCTGCATCCTTCGCAACACTTCCATATTTGTCACAGAGTGACAAACATGGAAGTGACAATAAGACATAAGTACTTTTAAACGAATGATTTGTCAACAGTGTCCAGATTTTAAGGTATAATAATTACTTATACTAATGACGGCTTATAATGGCCTGGGAGTGAATTCAAACATTACTTTTTAGGGAGTCAGGTAATATTCATATTTTGGGAGTGAACTCAACTCGTCCCGCTACGGCCTGAGGTATCCGGGCCCATTGTCTTTACAAAGAGACACTAATTGTATCTGAATTATCGTGACTTACTTCTATTTCTTAATAAACGCCTGGGTAGACCATTGTTATAAAAAGCAATGTTTTAAAAATAAATACAATAATGTTATCCTTTACAGTTACAAAATATCACATATTTAAATAAATAAAATGAATATAAACATTATAACCCCATAAACGAATAAATCTAAATCATTTATTTTCAAGGATTGTCTGTTAAAGTTTTAGGCATGTACTCGATTATTATTGCAGTATAAAATATTTATTATAAATTTTAAACATTTTAGAATTATGCAAGACCAAATTGTTTAGTTTTGATGGTAAACCTTTAAAAAATTATTAGAAAGTATACTGTTTTATTGTTTTGTTTGTAGATTTTAAATCAATTATGTTATGAAATGCATAGGAATGTTACAAAAGAACGGGTTACTTTTAGTAATGGTAAGTTCGTAACTTAGGGCTTCTTAGAATGTTCTTACTTGGATTTAATACATTTTCTCATTACTGTAAACATGTACCTAAACTAAAGTGCATGGAAATCGGTCCACTTTAAACTTTTGACTTGAACTAAATTTTTTTCAGTTTGATTATTACTTGGATCAAAAAAGGGATATACTGTTTGAAAGATAATTTAGTATGCTTTAAAATGTTTACTGCTCATGATGCTTGAGTAGCGTCACGAAGGTTTTATCAAAGGTGCCGATGACGCATACGTGGCGTCAATAGTACTGTGTTACTAAATGAACGATTTAAGTACGTGGTATCAGCCAAGTGGCGCTTGTTCAAGATGGCCACCAAATATTTTGTATGAGTATACACTTATGAAAATTTATTTCGACTTCTTATGTTTAACGTTGTAAAACTAATGCATCAAGCAAATTAACCCTTTTTAGTGCTAACATAAAAAGGGTGTTTGACAATTAAAAATTTAACAGTTAATGTTTTGTAATGAGTTAGATCTTTATTTGCATTAATAACTTCTTTCATACGATTAGACATAAATCTAACCAAGTTCGCTATTGTTTCTTGTAGGATGTTAAGCGACTCTCCTTCTACTGCGACAATAAGCTCTGGGATCGAGTTTGGGGTATGAAGTCTAGTTCGAATTCTTTGTTTTAGCTTTTTCCATATATGTTCTATTGGACTGAGGTCTGGACTGCACGCTGGCGATTACATGACCCTAAAACCGACTCCGGCAATGTAATCTTGAACTATTCTTGAAGTATACGGCCTTGCATTGTCGTGCATAAAAATAAATTCGTCTCCAATGTATGTATGTAGTTAACGTGAATTACCACATGCATTGCTAAAATCTCCTCGATGTATTTAGCACCCGTTAAACCTCCTCTCTCATGAAGACGGTTACGGTTACCCTACAAATAAAAACAAGGTCGTTTCGTGTCCCCATAGAAATTACACTTTAGATCATGCAGGAACCATCTCCATAAGGACTGCGGTCTTCAATGCAGCATCCTGCAAATCGCTCTCTTCGTGTTCGGTACACTTTCCTTCTTCGGTCGCTATCATAGAAGCATATTCTCGTCGCGTGTGAGAGCAGAACAGATTCCCATTTTTCCAACGTCCAGTTCAGATGATCTCGTGCAAAACACAGGCGTGCTTGATGATGAGCTGCAGTAAGTTTTTGACCAATCACAGATACTATAGGAGCACATTATTTTCCTCCATGCTTCGTCTGTCCACTGACTAGTAACCACTTCTCTTACTTCACGGAGCGTTGTTGTACTTGAAAGACATTAAGGTGGTGGTTTATTAATATTGTCGACACAATAATGTGCTCATCACAAGCAATTTTAAATCGCTTTCTACCTGATTCAGGTCGTCTACGAAAGGATACAGTATTTTTTGGAATACTCTTCTTTACTGGATATGACCGCTGCGCGTGTCATAGTACAGCCAGTTGTACAGAAACAGCTTGCTGTAAGTCTGTTTTCTATTAGTGCAATAACTTGGGCGGCTTTTCTGGTGTAGTATCCATTAAAATTACATACACTTGAACACTAATTAATTATTAAAAACGAACAATATGCAATTTTTAGTTGCAAAGGCAAATTTTGATAAATTTTGATAAATTGTAACAACAAATTTTGATAAATTTCTTGTTATCGTTGTAAACATCAAATTAATACTTTTCCGTCTATCGGTTGCTACACTTATAAGGGATAAGCAATCCATGACGAATTTATACTCATATTAAAGCGTTTAATGTCTGGTTGCACCAACACTAGCATCTAATACCGTTAATTTTCATATTATTTGCATTAGAATTATGTCAAATAATGCGATAATATAATTAAGGTCATTAGACGCTAGAATGGCACCAGCATAAGGATTTACATTTATATTTAGGCTTAAGGTACGTATTAAGCTTAATGTTTGTTGGTGCAACCCTTTTTGGTGCAAGTGTATCCCTTTTTTGATAGAAGTAGTGAGTTTCAGAAATAATCGTAATTCAATTAAAAAGTTTAAAGTGGGTTCGATTTCTATGCACGCAAGTTTATTATATTAAACATATTGAATATAAATATCTCCTTATTTTTCTTATTAAGGTAGTTGTCATGATGATATTTTCGTGATGTATCAATTTTCTGGTGTGCATTCTTCAAAATGTCATACCAGTTCTAGTATTAGGTTTATATGCAGTTGTATATAAGAGTTGCATATTATTTATTTAAACAACTGCGTTATCAGTCATCCATTTTTTAATTTTTATCAAACTCTAACTTTTGTCGCGTAAGTGAAATTTTTGTTTCTAACTTTATAATATATTTGAAACTACAGAAAATCTCGGAATGAATATATATTAATACTAATTTCTCTTGTAACATTTTTATCGTAATGCTGTTTGTAAAAAGTACTATTTAGTCTAATTTTTTTGTAAACAGGGGCATAAAATATACGAAAATATTTATTCGTTATCTTAAGTAGAAAATATATCAAATGCTAGTTGTGGTTTCTATGTGATGAGTAGAAGTTTGAATATTTATTGTCTTTATAACTAACGGAATAGCGTACTTATAGCAGAAAACGAAGAAGTCAAAATAAATTGAATGTTTTAATTATGCCATGAAATGGTCAGTCATTATAGTACGGGATTCGAATCTACGTCGACATTCTTACTGGATGAAATATTTTTTTAAATAAATTTCATAGATAGACAAATACGACTTGCATGGGTTGCCTCATGTCATTGTCATAGCCATCCTCAAGGGGAGAGTAGAGTTTGAAATCAACATTTCAAGGACATATTTGTTAAGTTTTTTTTAAAGTATTTTTAAAGTATTTAAAAATTCAAAGAAACTTATTGAAAAATAAACCATCGGTGGCAAATTTTTAAAGACACCACAAAAAAAATGGATTTTGCGTAGGACATCAGAACTTATCATTGCATCATGTGAAGAAACAAAAAATTCAAAAATATTTTATTAACGTGTAAGTTACTCGATGTAACGCTGTCTAGTTTTTTAGTTTTATTAATTTTTGACTTTTTGGTATCACTCAGAAGTCAAAACAACAATTTTTTTGCAAAATGGGTGAAACAAAAAATAGAAATGTATACCATTTTTTTATTTTCTATTTTATAGTAGTATTACTCCGTGGAGTAACTAGGTGCATTTTCCGTTGGAACTTTACCAAGCTTCAGACGTGGTTGTGAATTGCATGGTGTAGAATTCCTTCCCTTTTGTCTTCACTGCAGCATCCATTTGGCTTGCAAATTGTAGAAGCCTTGGAGGTGTCACCAGGGAAATATACCAATAAGTTTTCAATTTAAAAATCTTTTAGTAATATTTTTAATATTTTTCAATATTATTAATGTTGCTATTAGGACTGAAAAACTTTATCTTTCTATTGCCAGATGACGCTAGTCACCTAATCCATTCACCTTAGTTGCAGTGTGGGACTAATATATGTCGAAAAATTTACTGGATTAGAGAAAAGCAACCTATGCATTCTCTGAAGAGCCTCTAACAAGAGGTGAAATCGTCGATAAGAGTGCTGATTGCGTTCTCTAATCTAAGTGAAAATTAAGACATTTTTGGCCTCGCATTGCAACTGAATAAAAATGGTATACATTTTTATATTTTTATTTTTTATTTTATAGTAGTATTACTCCGTGGAGTAACTAGGTGCATTTTCCGTTGGAACTTTACCAAGCTGCAGACGGGGGTTGTGAATTGCATAGTGTAGAATTCCTTCCCTTTTGTCTTCACTGCAGCATCCATTTGGCTTGCAAATTGTAGAAGCCTTGGAGGTGTCACCAGGGAAATATACCAATAAGTTTTCAATTTAAAAATCGTTTAGCAATATTTTTAATATTTTTCAATATTATTAATGTTACTATTAGGATTGAAAAACTTTATCTTTCATAAAACAAAAAATATCTCAACATCGTTACCTGGCTAAATGACTAAAGAAAATATAATATACAAAATTTCCGGTGGATCGTTCAAGTAATTTTTGAGTTACAATGTCCACCGCCTTTGAAAAATCCAATTTTGAGAAAAATGCCTTTAATATTTTGTCAACTTTATTATCAACTTCTTTTTGTCAGTGATACGCACCGGAATATGTTTTTGAATCGTGGAGAAATTTACAAAAGAAAATGGGAACAGCTGTTGAAAGTTTCTCACTACGCTCAAGCGCACTGGCGCGAACCTGCTGCAAAGCGAGTCGAAGGTACATATGGATATTCAACACTATATCATCGCCTTTGTTATTAAAATTTAATTATTTGATAATATTTAAGAATCTTTAATAATCTTTGATTTTATATATGTTTTGACTGGTAAAGAGATCGGTGCAATCACCTACATTTGCTTACTTGTTTACACTGCTTCCCCGGTTGCCATGAATGTTAACACGTATGCAATACTTCATAGACCTATTTTATATGTTTTAAACTTCTAGTTTTAATAAAATTTGATCGGTAAAGAAATGGGTGAAACTTGCTAAACAAATATTTTTTTATTAGTTTGAAAATTTTGAAATTTTCGATTCTTTTTATCATTTTAAATCAAAATACATAACTTCAGGCAATAAAAAAGCTAAAATGTAGAAAAGCACAACGAGAGGATGGAATAACAGTTGAAATACTCAAAGAAATGGGAGAATTAGGGACGGAAATAATGCTTAAAATTTGCAATGCGGTCTGGAATACCGGAAAGTGGCCAAATGACTGGGGTAAACTCACGTTTATTCCCATATACAAAAAAGGTTCTCCGACAGATTGCAGTAATTACCGTACAGTAGCGTTGATATCTCACGCGAGCAAAGTACTTCTAACAATAATCAATGAAAGATTAAAATCCATTCTCTTACCGCAAATTCCCCAAGAATAATGCGCATTCGTCCCAGGTAGGGGAACAAGAGAACACATTCTTAGTATTCGTCAAATTATCGAAAAATCTCGAGAGTTTAACATAGAAACATATTTGTGCTTTGTTGACTACTCCAAGGCTTTCGATAACGTAAAATGGGACAAAATGTGGCATATACTTAGAGAAATGGGTACGCCAGAACATCTAATCTATCTATTACAAGCACTTTATGTAAATAACACCGCTAATGTAAGAGTTAATAATGTGGTTTCGAAAAACTTCAAATTAAAATCTGGAGTTCGGCAGGGATGTATAATATCCCCCATTCTATTCAATATATATAGTGAACACATTATTCGTCAAGTTTTTGAGGAATGGCAAGGTGGAGCAACGATAGAAGGAAGAAAACTAAAAAACCTACGTTATGCTGATGACACTGTTACATTGGCGTCTTCACCAGAAGAACTGGAAGAAATTATGAATAGGCTAGGAACGGTGAGTACGGAATATGGTTTGAAAATACATATACAGAAAACCAAAGTAATGATCATCGATAGAATCAGAAACAACCAACCGGAGATAAGAGATTTGGCAGGTTACGAAGTGGTCAAACAATTTAATTACTTAGGCTCCGTTATTACTAACAGTGGAGGATGTGAAGACGAGATTCGTAGGCGCATCATAATGGCCAGATCGGCAACAGCCAAACTCACAAAAATATGGAAGAATACTGACATTACAAAAAACACAAAATTACGTCTTGTCCGAGCGTTAATATTTCCTATCGCCACCTACGCTTCAGAGACTTGGACCATCAAAAAAGCAGATTCAAAACGTATAATGGCATTTATATATAATGGCACATACCGGAGAATGTTGCGCATACCATGGACCGCACATCGCATAAATAATTCAATATTAGCCAAACTTAACATAAAAACTAGACTCAGCACAACTATCAACCAAAATATACTGAGATATTTTAGACATATAACTAGAAGAAGAGAAGGCGTGGATCGAATGATAGTTGAAGGCAACGTACAGGGCAGAAGATCCAGAGGAAGATCTCCATTACGATGATCGGACCAAATAAAGGACATGACCGGTTACTTATTCTCCGAAGCAAAACAACACGCGCAAGAGAGAGAGAACTGGACGAAAATAGTCAAACGACTTACATGACGCCACTATATCCATACGAAGGAGAACAGATAGAGGAGGAGGACATAACTTCAAGAATACTCTCTGAAAGCTAAACAGCTGTTTCCATTCTCTTTTGTAAACTACTCCGGGGTTCAAAAACATATTAAGGTGTGCATTACTTTACGATTTGACGAACAAAAATAAATTGAAAATAAAAGTTGACAATACAAAACGCACTTTTCTCAAAACTGCTTTTTTTAAGGCGGAGGACATTGTAACTCAAAACTACTGGAGGGATCTACCAAAAATTGTGCATATATTTTCTTTAGACATTTCGTTAGGTAATACTGTCAAGATATCTTTTACTTTTTGCTTATTTTTTGTTTAACAATTATAAATATTTTACTTTTCACCCTTTTGTTGAAAAAATTCGATGTTTTGATTTCTGAGTGATACCAAAAAGGCGAAAATAGTTTAAACTAAAAATCTCGACAACGTTACCTAGAGAAACTCATAAGCTGATGAAATCTTTTTGAATTTTTTGTTTCGCATGATCTAATAGTTAGTTGTGATGGCCACCGCAGAATCCATTTTTTTAGATGTCTTTAAAAAATTGCCACCGTTGACTTATGTTTGAATATTTTTCCATGAATTTTTTTTGAATATTCTTCAAATTGTACTTAATATGCTTATTTAATTTCTGATAAAATAATTCTACCACTCTTCCAAAAAAAATGTGCTTGTCACGAAAATATAAAAAAAAATGTTCCAAAAAAATGTCACGAAAATCTGCTTGAAATGTTGGTTTCAAACCGAACGCGCCCTTAAGGATAACTATAACCATATTTCGATAGGCAACCCATGCAAGTCGTATTTGTCTATGTATGAAATTTAATAAAAAAATATTTCCTCCGGTATGATGGGTTAAGGTCGACCTAGTTTTTGATCTTAGACTATTAGAATTTTATAAAAAATATTGATGCCTGGTATAAAAATGGAGTGGGGTTTTTGACCCCACTTCACAAAATTACTCACAACTCTAAAATTAATAATAGAGTAAACTTAAATATAGTAAACTTATATTAAATCAACTTTGATCTATTGCTCCTGATAAGTTTTACAAAATTATATTATCATTGTAGTTTAACATAATGTCGTAAAGGACGTTGAAATGAGCGTCACTTCCGATGTAACAAATGTTTAAGCTTTTATGTAGTATGTACACATTTCCAGACAACCTATTTTACTACTGAGAAGAGGGTTTGACATCTGACCATAAAGATATAAAAGGGAATATAAGTACGGTATACAACCGTTTCCAGAATATTTAATGCCCTTGCTTAGTTTTGTATTATACTGTTTATTATACTAATATTATTTTTATATATAACTTAATTATATTGTGTTGAAAATAATAGAATGAGAGATTAATGTATGCAGCGTGACCAAAAGTTCTCTTGTCATACAATCATTGAAAAGAAAGTATAAAATCTGCCTTTTAAATGACATAACTATAGAGCTTTCATTTTAGTAGTGTTGCTGATGATGTTATGTACGTCTATGTAAGTAAAAGTACTCTTATTATGTACTAATCATTGGTAATATATGTCCTCCATCATAGTTGTTGTTTTTTTTTAATAATAATTTAAATGCGATGGTCATTAATAAAAGAAGATTCCCTATGCCACTGAGAAGAGTGCGACGTGATGGTATAAATCTGGCAACACTGCCTTACAAATTAACTCTCCCTCTCTCTTACCCCACAAGTTTCGACTGGCTGCATTGCTCAGTGTCGGCCTAGCAGCCTTCGAAAATGGAGGTATCGGTCGGTGTTACCGCCTATGTAAAATTCGTGCTGTGATACGTTTTTTAAATGAAAATGGATTTCATCTGTTGACATGCATCGACATGATTCCATTTCAGATCAGTCAATTTTGGATCAAAAAAACTTTTGGATCTCCGATTTGTCTGAAAATTGGTATATAGCATCTGCGGGATTTAGAAATAAAACATTTAAGGTTGAATTGTCTTCTTCTTCTTTTTTTTCTCAAAATGCTGTTTTAAGCGATTTTATAGTTAGCCCTGTCGCCAGGGGGGGGTACAACGACCTTCTTAATTCAGATGGACTTACCCAAGTTTTTTTATGTATTTTGACCAGTAGGACACGAATTTTTTGGGTAACACTTGATCCGGATGTCGATAAGATTGTTATAAACAAAGAACTTGAGGAATTACATAACAGCGATTTTTCGCAAAAAAAAAAAATTTTAGTATTTTTTGGGTGATTCTCAGCAAAAATTGTCTTGCAAGTTTTTTCGTAGGATGTATAGTTTTCGAGATAAACGCGGTTGAACTTTCAAAAAACCGAAAAAGTGCAATTATTGAACCCGAATAACTTTTGATTAAAAAAATAAAATAGCAATTCTGCTTACTGCATTTGAAAGTTCAAGTCAAATTCTATCGGTTTTGATTATTTTCATTGCTAAAAATTAAGTTTTTATTTGTTAAACAAAGCCATAAACACATAGTGTTTCCCGTGCCCAATGCATGCGTTTTAATGTACGTAATCTACGTAGAAATTATCTGTATGCGCGCCTACTCGTTGGATTTCAAATGAGAAATGCATTGAAAACATCATTCAATCACCATGTGTTTATAGCTTTGTTTAACAAGAAAAAAATAATTTTTAGCAACGAAAGTAATCAAAGACGATAGAATTTGACTAGAACTTTCAAATGCGGTAAGCAGAATTGCTATTTTATTTTTCAATCAAAAGTTATTCGGGTTAAAAAATTGCAATTTTTCGATTTTTTGAAAGTTCAACCGCGTTTATGTCGAAAACTATGCATCCTACGAAAAAACTTATAAAACATTTTTTGCTTAGAATGACCCAAAAAATACAAAAAAATGTTTTGTTTTGCGAAAAATCGCTGTTATGTGATTCCTCAAGTTCTTTGTTTATAACAATCTTATCGACATCCGGATCAACTGTTACCCAAAAAAATTCATGTTCTACGAGTCAAAATACATAAAAAAAACTTGGGTAAGTCCATCTGAATTAAGGAGGCCGTTGTACCCCCACTGGCGACAGGACTAAGTGATTTGTTATTTATTTAAACAAATTTGTATTTTCTATCGTAAAGTATCAATGGGAAACACAATATTTTAATAGAAGGGAGTCCAAAATGTCATTATATGACATTATAACAAGTTATTTTGATTTAAAACAAGTTTTTGATCAAAATTTATAGTGTAAAAAACGTTAAAATGCCGTTTTTACATTTTCTCCATTCCCAAAATACATCATAACCGATTTGGCTAAAAATTTGCTCACAGATAGCCATAACATAATATGACTTTGGGTGATTAGAAGGATTTGAATTATATTACAATACCAAAAAAGTTACATGCAATTATATCAGAGTCAAAAATATAGGCGTCTACTGTAAGTACAATTAACTCGGAAAATATCGACCTCGCGACAAGAATTGTTAAAAATAAATTGTAATAGTTGTAAATACAATTTATTTGGAACAATTTCAGTTTCTACCATTTTTGTCGAATTGTTAAAAATGGCGGAGATATTGAGCAAAAACGGTTCTCCTTTGAAATCAAGATGGCGGCTAACGTAACGGAAAAATTCATCCGCGATTTTAAATTTAGGCTACTATTGATCCCACTAAAAATAAGAAAAATAAAATTTTGGGTAGCTCGGCATGCAAAGTCAAATGCTATCCCCACTGGACTAATATATTTTTGAGTCTGATATTATTACATGTAACTTTTTTGGTGTTGTAATATAATTAAAATCCTTTAAACTACTTAAAGTCATATATTTTGGCTATATGTGGACAAATTTTCATCCAAATCGATTATGACGGATTTTGGGAATGGAGGAAAATGTAAAAGAAACGGTATAATAACATTTTCTACACTATAAAATTTGATCAAAACTTGTTTTGAATCAAAATAACTTGTTATAATGCCATATAAAGATATTATTGAGTCCCTTCTATTAAAATATTATTTTTTCCATTGATACTTTAAGATAGAAAATCCAAATTTGTTTAACCCGGCACCTGCCACGTGGGGTGCTACCAGCACCCCATAACACATTTTCATCAAATATTTGGTATTTCAAATTTGTTAACCGTGCTGTGCGTCATAGTAGCTTTCTATAATATTATATAGCATAGATATGTTTGCTTTTGAAGTGGATATTTAGTGTCATTCTGGACTTGTAGCTCTAAAGTCGAATCGGGGTGTCATTATCTGCCAGTTTAAGTTTTAATTTTTTTTGTGTGTTTTGATAAACAGGTCATATTTACATTTTTTTATTGTAATAAATGATTTAAATTATTAATACAGTCTCTATGCTCAATAAATTTAAATTTTTTTTGATATTTTACTTCACTTCATTTATTATGGGTTGGTACTCGCTAATTTGCTTTTAACACCTTTTTAATTTTATTTTTTAACTTTTATAATATATTAGTAGCTAATAAGTTAATAAAACATGTTTTTTATATACTTGTGTAACTCAACACATTATTTTGTTTATAAACAAGTAGATCACCGAAAATTTTTAAGGGGTGCTGTGAGCACCCCACGTGACAGTTGACGCCTTGCAAAGCCACGTGGCAGGTGCCGGGTTAAATAAACCCCAAATCACTGTAAAATCGCATAAAATAACATATTGAGAAAAAAGAAGATTTTTTGACCTTAAATATCTTATTTTTACGTGCCGCAGAAGCTATACACCAAGTTTCAGAAAAATCGGAGATCCAAAAGTTTTTGCCAGAGTGATTTGACATGGAATGTACCTAATCGAAGTTTATGGGTAAAAGTACATATCTGTTCAACATGTTCACAAATGGTGTAGAGAATTTAGTGAAGATCGGTGCGGAAGGCCTTCAGACTGATCATAAATTTCCGTTCGGCATTCACTGAATTATCTTCACCATTTGTGAACATGTTGAATGTATATGCTCTTTTAACCATAAACTTCGATTAACTAACGATGAATACCAATCGGTGAAGTCTATTTTACATTTAAACCACGTATCACAGCATTCATTTTATATTGGCGGTAACAGCTACCGGGACCTTCATCTTCGAAGACTGCTTCACCGACACTGAGCAGTGCAGCAAGGCTAAAGTGGTAGCGTATGAGAGAAAGAGAGTTTGTGTCTAAGGTATTGTTGCCAGATTTCTCCCAGCGTGTCGCACTCTTTCTCAGTGGCATAGGAAACCTTTTTTATGATTTACCTTGGCAGTACCAGCAACCGGGACCTTCACCTTCAAAGGCTGCTAGACCGACACTAAGCAATGCAGCGAGGCGAAAGTGGTAGGGTAAGAGAGCGAGAGAGTCGTTGTGTAAAGCAGTGTTGCCAGAATTCTCTCAGAGCATCGCACTCTTTCTCAGCGGCCTAGGGAATCTTTTTAACGAATGACTCTCATATATAGTGAATCTAAAGGCAGTTATTCTGTAAACTGAAAAACATGGAAAGAAGCCAATGAAGAAGAAGAAGGATAGAAAGAATTTTAATAAGATTAATTTAATAAAAAGATAGAAGTGAAGGAGTTCAGAGAAAGGAACTAGTGAACTCTTGGTAAAGCAAGGCTCCAGAAGAATCTTTGAAGTGCCTGTGCCATTATGCGATAGCACGAAAGATGCCATTAAAAACTAAATTTAAAGGCTGCTGGGGAAAAGCCGTAACTATAAAAAAGCTCTATAGAGGCACATCTGTATAAGTAAACAATATCAGCGTGAGTCTTTCGAATAGGACAGAGTGTTTCATTACTAATTGGAAATATTTTAACTGTATATTCCTGGGCTCAAACTTTAGGGTTTCCCAAATCACCTAGTCCGTAAATGCAAGAACCCCACAGATTCCGGACTTTTTATCGGACGATAGTTTGGTCGGCTTTTTAATCAGTGCAGAGAGGTATGCATATGAGAACATTACACCAATTCAGTATCGGCCGATAAAAAATTTTGATGGGTTTCCCGATTGCCTCCAAACTAATCTGTTCGCACACACGACGATTATTTTATCGGCCGATAGTTCAAATCACTCCTAGTTTTGATGTCCGATACTCGTGCCGAACGAATATTTTTTGGATATTTTTGCGACAAAATGGCATCGCCTAATTCACAATCGTTAACTGTAGAACCCTGGGTGGTCTAATTAGCATGACTAGTTCATTCAGAAGCACTACAACCATTAGTAAATAGCATCAAGTCAGTATAAAATATGGACTACAAATGAACGCTAAGAAAACCAAGTTTGATTATTTATAAGCTACACATAGTAGGAAGGCTAGATATCGGGGGAAAACAAATAAAACGAGTGAATAAGTACAAATATCTGGGAACATGGGTAGCAGAAAACAACGACTAAGGTAGAGAAATCAGGACACTCATCGAAATTGCGAGAAAAGCATTTATAAAAATTTAAAAAATGTTTGTTAATTGAGACCTTACTCTGGTCTCTAATTAAGGCTCATAATGCACGGAAAAATTAAGGGAAAAGATCCATAAGTAGAAGAAGAATTTCCTGGCTGAGAAACTTTAGAGAGTGGTATAGTTGTAGCTCAGTAGATCTTTTCAGAGCAAACGCCAATAAAGTAAGGATAGCTGTGATAATAGCCAACCTCTGATAGGAGATAGGACTACAAGAAGAAGAAGTTCATTGAAGCTGGCTATGATCATCCGATAAAAGGCGAAAAACTTTTTTGAGTAATTAGGTAATTTAGAATATAGTGTATAGAATTTTCCACTAAATTATCTATCACTCAGAATTCATCATCATCAACAGCTGTTACATCCATCGTCGGAAGTAAGCCTCCCTTAGGTGTATCCATTCATTTCTGTTTGTTGTTTTTTGCATCCATTTGTGGCCAGCCATTCACTTGATGTCATCAGGCCATCTTGATTGAGGTTTGCCTCTACCTCTCTTGCTTGTCCTTGGTCGCCATTCAAGAACTCGCTTCATACAACGGTTGTTCATAGAGGAATAACACTTGGAAGCACAGTAGGAAAACTTTATACTAGTATACTACAAAACAGGCTAAGAGAAAAACTGGAAAACACCTTTGAGGAGAGCCAGAGTGGTTTCAGAAGAGAAAGAGGGACGAACGATCAGATTTTCATAATAAGACAAATAATAGAAAAAGCTCTTAAAACAGAAAAATAAATACATGTATGTTTCATAGATATGGAAAAAGCTTTCGACAGAATTAAAAGAGAAGATATTTGGAAAATACTAGAGAAGAGAACAATTGGACAAGATCTAATAGGATTCATCCAGAGTCTATACGAAAGAACGAAAAGCTATGTAAGGAGAAAAAATGAAAAATCAAAAGTATTCGACAGCAACATTGGATTAAAACAGGGTTGTGTCCTGAACCCACTACCCTTTAACCTAGTACTAGATGACGTAATAAAAAAATGCAAACACAAATGGAGAAAATATAATGTAGGATATTGGAAGTTGAGAATGATACAAATAACAGAACTATGCTATGCAGGCGCTCCGGTGATCATTGGGGACAGAAAAACATTTACAAGAAAATATAAACATATTGTATGAAGAGCTTAAAATCAGAAATATGAAAATAAACAAAGAAAAATCAAAAACAATGATCATTGGAAGACAAAAAGGAAAACATGAAATAGAAGTAGATGGCAAGCAACTTGAGCAGGTAGACAGATACAAGTATTTGGGAGTAATCATAAGCCGGGATGGAAAATTAGAAGATGAGATAAATGAACGAATTGGAAATACTGGTAAGCTGTACAATATTATTAAGAGTAACTTTTTAAAAAAGAAAGAAATACCTAAGAATATAAAAACGGAAATAGTAAAAAAGATTGTGAAACCCACTCTAACCTATGCCTGTGAATCTTGGGCAGTAACAAGAAGGCAAAAGAATAGACTAATAAGCACAGAAATGAGATTTTTGAGAACAATAGAGGAGAAAACAAGGAAAGATAAAATTAGAAATCAAATCTTAAGAGAAAATCTGAAAATACATCCAGTTACAACAACAATCGAACAAGGACAACTTAGATGGCTCGGACATGTTTTGAGAAGAGGAAAAGAGAAAATAGTAAGACAAATATATGAAGCGAGAGATATGGGAAGAAAGAAGAGAGGAAGACCAAGAAAGACGTGGACAGAAGAAGTAAGGGAAGCGGCCGACAAAAGAGGAATAAAATGGGAGGAAACAAAAGCATTGGCCATGGATAGAAGGAAATGGAGGGAAATGTGGAAGAAAACGACGGAGAACCTAACTCCGTAATCACTCACACCGAAAGGTAGACGAGTTCTGCATTAAGTAAGTAAGTAAGTACAACGGTTGTCTTGCATTCTTCCTATGTGTCCAACCATGTTCCATTTTAACATGGCAATCTTCTGGACCATATCTGTTAGTTTTGTCGTCTGCTTTTTTCTTCCGTTGTGAATGGGATGCACTCAATACTTACGGAATCTCTTCTTGGTTTTCCTCATCCCTTGTATGAGGGCGATAATAACATTTCTGTATAATTTTTGCATTGTGCGACTACTCACTTGAACAGTCAAATACGAAGTTTAGTACTAAATCGTTCAAGAATAGTTGGTCGACAGTTGCTAGCCTGCGCCCCCTTCACCAACGCGACTGTTTAGTTGGCTCGGTATGCGCACTAGTAGTGCAACCTGACCAAACTATCGGCCGATAAAAAGTCTGCAGTCTGTGGGGACTCTAAGGGAGCTACAGCTAATTTAAGATGGCGTCTTGTAATTAGTTTTATTTAAATACTTTCAGAACGCTTCTTGTTAGAAAAACGAAAACTGGTGCGCCTATTTATCTTTCAGATATAAATCGATTGCATAAATTGCGAATTTCTAGTACCGGTTATAGGCGGTGTGGTTAGAGCAACGGTTATTATGTAGCATAACTTTTTTATCTTTAACTTTTAAGCATTTTTGACACTGGATTATTAAATGGTCAGGTATTTTAGTACTTAAAGGTTCCCTTGCTTTAATTGGTTAATTTTAAGTCGAAAGGGTACACCGTTTTCTAAAAAAATCAAATAGAAAATTTTTAGATTTGAAAAATATTTAAAAGAGTACCAAAAACCGGTGTATATTACCTACTTAAAGCAAAAGTAACTTTTAGTTCTGGAATATCTTGTAATTTAATAATCTAGTGTCAAAAATACTTAAAAATTAAAGACACAAAAAATATTGCGATAAGATAACCGTTGACCAACCCAAAATAGACGCATCTGACCGGTACTAGAACTTCACAATTGATGAAATCGATTCATTTCTAAAAGATAAAAATAAACGTACCATTTTTCATTTTTCTGAATAGTTTTTTTTTATTTTTTTTCAAATTTATAGAACGAAAATTTTTCAAATCGTTTTTCTAGAAAACAGTTGGTGTACCCTACCGTCTTAAAGCGAGAGTACTGAAATACTGCCAATCAATTAAATCGTGTCAAAAATGCTTAAAAGTTAAAGACAAAAAGGTTATGCGATAAAATAATTGTTGTCCTACCCCTATGATCGGTACTATAAATTCGGTAACGATTAATTTCATTTGGAATGCTAATTAGGTGGAGATATTTACGATTTTTTTACCAATAAAAAGGGACCAACTTTATTTTGAGTAATGAGTAATGAGTTGTCCCCAAAAAATGTTTATTTTTTGATTATTTACCGTTGAAATATTCGATTTGAAATTTGATGAATATGAACGTATTTTACATCAGCTACAACTCTACAGCTACGGCTACAGCTACAACATAAGCTGCTTGAATAAATGGTGGAGGTCTAAGACCTGATTTTCATACACCATTTTTTTAAGTATTTATGAGCTATATTTTCGCTAAGAACAGTGGCGTGCTGGCCATATAAATGAATCGGTGCAATCACCGAGAGGCCGCGGCCTCTTGAGGCCGGTCAAATAGGTTTTCACAAAAATTTTTAGATGTAATAAAAAATATTTTTTTTAATTTCTAATCGGATGTTAATTTTGCTAATAATTTTAATAAAACATTAAAAAAAAATTAATTGTGAAATACCGTTTAAGTAAATGAATAAGACTCTATAGTCTACATACATAAATATATTGCTACAGATAATATTATTTATTTTCATACATACAAGTATAATATATTTATCATTTTCCAATTTCCTTCAAACATATATATGTACTCTGCAGAATAAAAAATGGAAAAACGTCTTGTCTAGCACATTTTTGACCGAATTATTGGTAAAGAATCGAAAAACGATTTGATCAAGACAAATCAAAATCGTTTTATGATGATCTAAGCACTCTACATCCTAGAAATTGTGATACAATAAAAAATGGTATACCTTTGACGGCATTTAAATCATTTACTGAAAAATTAAGAAATTTTTGTCCTACTATATCTGCGACTGCAATTAGAGAAGAACCCGTGGATTTTGCTGTTAAATGGATTGTATTAAAAATAGAATTTTGCAAAATACATACTGAGATTATAGAAGATCGAGTTAATGATGAATATGTACAGTCCATAGAAAATATGAAGGATGATATGATATTACTAATCTAAGTGATAATGAACATGAAGTAACAAATGACAATGTTGATATCGTGAAAACTTCACCTCCGTGTGGTACTAAAAAGTGTAAAGATTGTATAGCTTGCTATTACGCTGTTTTGCATAAGTACAACTTATATCAGTGTGCAGTGTGCTTATCCAAATTTAAATAGTATAAAATTTATTAACTCTTTCAGTGACACCAGTATATCGCAAAAAAAGCTATTCAACATTGAAATACATAAAAAGTCGGTTAAGAAGTACTTTAACACAAGATCACTTTTATGCTAATGACTATAGAATAAGAAGCTTTGTATGAGCTTAAAAATGATGGAATAATCGACGTATTTACTCAAAAATCTACTTTAATGCGGAATTTATTAATCAAGACTTAAGTAATTATTTTATAAAATAATCGCAAAAGAATATTTAGATTATTGCTTTGTATTAACATTTTTATAGTAATTTATGATATAAGTGTTAAAAGTACACGTTTAAGGCACGCATGTGAAAGTTTGCAGAATGGGCGAAGCGAGTTCTGCAATTCACATGAGTGCCTTAAAAATGTACTTTTTAACACGCATGTCATACAGTATTTTTTCTACAAACGTAATTACAGGACAATATCTACAAAAACTTTTACTTGAACTTGACTGACATTCCATTTTTATATTTTTTTTGACATTACATCAAAATTGCCTATACTCCTATACGGTCAATACGAACTGCAGTGCCACAAAAATTTTAACGCACTAGTGCCTTAAAGTAGCATTTTTAACGCTCGTATGGAGTGCTAAAAATTGGACTGCTAAAAATTGCATGTTTAACACGGTTGTAGAAAAATATTGTTAAATTAAAGTATTTGCACTCTTCTTGCATTTGTACTCTCTTGTATAATTAGTTTACTAAAATTCGACTTAATACATAATTGAAAAATTCTCAAAATTTTATTTTACTTTTATCTTAATTACATCAAATTCATATTACATTTATTCAGGAAATTATGGTTTCTGCGTAACTGCATACAATATTGTCATACATGTCATTTATTATTTGTAAGATTATAAAAAAATCATCAAAAAAATCAAAATCAAAAAATCATCAACAGAGAGACGGTTCCCCAATAGAAAGACGATCAGTGGAAAGACCACGAAAACGATGGAACTTACTAGAGGCACATTGAAAATCAGACAGAGTCATGTCTATACAAAAAGAAGAAGAAGAAGAAGAAGAAAAAAATCATTGAATTCGAAGTTTTATGTTTGATTCAAAAATAATTTATGTTTGTTTTTTTTTTGTTTTTTTAATAACGAATAAAACATCCTGATAATAGAAGGTGAAATGAGGATGGGAGGCCGCTTTTCTATAAAATCACCGGACCGCTTGAAAAGTTCCAGCACGCCACTGGCTAAGAATTATTTTTTCGATAAAATACTGAATTTTTGAGGTATTTTCGAAAAACCGTCTAAAAACGTGTTTTTTTTTGTTGAAAAATGAACATATTTACTAGTAAATAACTCGAAAAGTATTGACTTAGTGAAAAAACGCTATGGAGCAAAAGTTGCTTAGAATTAGTCAGTTTATCCACGTCCGAACTTATTTTGACGTATCGTCGCCTCAAAGCAACAGTAGGATATGTACATATCCTACTGTTGCACGAGTGCACCGTACATGCGTATATACCATACACATCGCATCGGTCCCATATGACTTAACTGGTTGATCGGTGCACTATTGCAACAGTAGGATATGTACATATCCTACTGTTGCTTTGAGGCGACGGTATATAGTTTCACCCCCAAGATGAAGAAGAAATGAAACTCACCTTTAGGGCAAAAATATACATCCGCACAATGTCATTTTTTATCTTTGACATATTATCTGTGTGTATGCCAAATTTCATGTCAATACAAGCGGTTCTTATTTGGACCAAAAACCTTGAGTAAATGGACTATTCTGGTTTTGTCGACTTCTGTATAATTTCACATAGAACTCTTCCGCTACTCTTCGTAATTCTTCTCTGTTGTCGATCATAGATCTTTGTCATTTAATCTCGTTATTTCTTTTTTGTCATTGACTCGAAAAGTATTGACTTAGTGAAAAAACGCTATGGAGCAAAAGTTGCTTAGAATTAGTCAGTTTATCCACGTCCGAACTTATTTTGACGTATCGTCGCCTCAAAGCAACAGTAGGATATGTACATATCCTACTGTTGCACGAGTGCACCGTACATGCGTATATACCATACACATCGCATCGGTCCCATATGACTTAACTGGTTGATCGGTGCACTATTGCAACAGTAGGATATGTACATATCCTACTGTTGCTTTGAGGCGACGGTATATAGTTTCACCCCCAAGATGAAGAAGAAATGAAACTCACCTTTAGGGCAAAAATATACATCCGCACAATGTCATTTTTTATCTTTGACATATTATCTGTGTGTATGCCAAATTTCATGTCAATACAAGCGGTTCTTATTTGGACCAAAAACCTTGAGTAAATGGACTATTCTGGTTTTGTCGACTTCTGTATAATTTCACATAGAACTCTTCCGCTACTCTTCGTAATTCTTCTCTATTGTCGATCATAGATCTTTGTCATTTAATCTCGTTATTTCTTTTTTGTCATATTTGTTAATTTCCTCCTTAGATCTTTGATGCTATTTTTATTTTTATTAGTTTGTAATAATTGTTCACTTTTGAGCTTTCAGTTGGGCATCGTAATAATTTTTATATTCTTTTGCCTATTCTCTAAGTTCGTACTTTTTTTATTAATATATATTTTGCTTCTCTTTTCCATTAATGGTTGTGTTCGAAGATTCCTTCGTTATATGGTTTCTTTTGATAGTGTATATTTTGGCTTTCCTCTAAAGCTTCTATTATAATATCATTTAGGGTGTTTATTTCTTTGTTGTTTTTGAGAATGTCGTATGAACGTTAGGCAATATTGAACTTAGCCACCCTATAACCTTTCTCTCTCTTACTATCTTTTCTTCTAGTTCCTATTTAGTTCAGCCACTGTGATTAAATATTATTGTCACTAAAATATGTACTCTCTACTACAAGCATTATTACTGACGAGTTTTAATTTGGTGACTGGATTATTTACTGTCAAAATAACCCCTTGGCTGTCTGTATTGATTTTGATTATCTTTGCTTTTTATTTCTTCCATTCAGGATTTCATCAATCCAGTCCACCAACCAAAACAAAAACTTCAGCACGGAACATAATTGTATATTGCCAAGGCTGTAAGATTTGTTATAATTACATATGTGCCCAAAAACATCTGATACAGCACCATGGGCAGTTTAAGATTCATCAGTGAATATTAAATCATCTGTAATGTTTGAGATTTTTCGTTCAGGACATTTATTTCATATTGCAAAAGATCGAGAAGCCTTCGCAATGGTGATCGCTTACGTCGGATAATTCTGATATGGCACGTAAAGAAGAGACTGAATCATACGTAATTATCGGTCGTATCACTGATGTGTTGAAGCAATAGATTACCTTTGGTTTTACAACTAGGTGAGGCAAGTATGCTAAATTTGCAGTTATTCGAGCGTAATGGAGATTAACCTATTGGGTTGTAAAGATTACGTCCTAAAACCAAAAATAGTTAAGTTTTCCGTTTTAGTAAGGACTTTGCATTTTTTAATTTAATTTTCCATTTTCAACAACGGTTTTTTCCGATTATAGCGCCATCTACCCGTAATTCAAAAATATCTCAAAAAAAAGTTGCTTATTTTTACGTATGGAATCCAAATCTGCAATAAAGAATAGGGTTTTCTATTTAAGACTTTAAAGTAACCCCACACCCCACCTTCGTTGGTGGTCGTGTTTGATATCAGTCGATAGATTTTTAAAAAATATTGAGCACGTATTTTTCAGCTTTTTGATCTGATGTTAATTTCATGAAATATCGAAGGGTTCCTATTTAAAATTTATAGTTACCTCCACCCTCTCCATTTCAGTTTTCCGATTCGCCCATTTCCTTACGCTCAAATCGTCAGATTTTTTAAACTGTTCTATATCTTATCTGACGATTTAGAGTTTTTCTAAGGATAGATTTTTTTCCGAATCACCTTAACGATCTCCCCTGTGTTAAGAGTCCATACATGCTAGGGGTACATTTACAAGGTACACGGTTTATCCCAATGTGATTTTCCGACGCGCTCGAGTAACTGCAAAAATTCCCGCTTGGACTCCCCTACCATTAATAAAGGCTGCTAGTTAATTTTAGAATTGTCCACAGATAAGTTCTCTTTCAAATAGAGTCATTGGCCTGTACTATTTTGATAAATTATAAATTTTTTACCTAGTTTAAGAATATACGCCACCTTCCCTCCCACGCCGAAAGCTTTTAGGTTCCTCCGGCAGTTCACAGTATACTACAATCACAATAAAGATACACTAGGAATAAACAAACCAAGACACGTTAAATTCTACTAGGAGCACTCCCGAATAATAATTTACAATGTATATACATTGTAAATCCCAAATCATGATTTACAAAGTTTATACATAGTCTAGAGAAATAAGATTTTCCTCTTGACACATTCCCCTCCAGGCCAAAACCAAATTTTTTGAGTAATATGGACATCTATATTAATAACTTATATGTTTCCTGCAGCCGATTTTGATGATATACATAGTTATAAACAAATGAAGATCAAAAAACAGTAAAATTTCGATTTTTTCGTCTATTACTAAAAACTAAAGCATTCTAAACAAATTTGGGAATAAGAAACTCATAAACTATACAAAAGGCTTGAATATGGCGTTCACTGAATATGTCTGTCCTTATTTGTTGCTTAGAAAATTGCAAAATAATTCATAAATTTTGATACTTTATAAATGTTCATAACTTATGTAAAAATTAAGTTAGAACCTTCTTATCATACAGAATGCTGAGACTTCTTGGGCTTAAATTATATTTTTAATTTCAAAGCAATTGGTCAAATAGTTTAAAAGTTATTTAATTTGTTTTTCCAAATTCATTTTTTTTGCAACACTATAAGTCAGAAAATTATGAGGTTACAGTAACACTTCGGACAGTTTACGAAAGAACAACATTTATACTATTAACTTAATTAAAAAAAATGACAAAAGTAATTTTAAATAGTTTAAAATTATTTTGCAAAAACATGTCGATTTTTTGCTTACTTATAAACAATTAGAATAACTTTTTAACCGTTGTCAGTAGAAAAATTATTTTTTCATATTTAGAAAGACTTAATATTTATACACATTTAGAAAGAAAAACAATTCTCCTAGGACAATTATTAGGGACGAAGTTAGCCCCCCTTTCTTTAATTTACATGTTCTTGCAAAATAATTTTGCAATATTATGTTTTATCATTTTTTTTTAATTAAATTAATAGTGTAAATCTTCTTCTTTCATGAACTATCCAAAGTATTACTGTAACTTCATCATTTTCTGACTTATAGTGTTGAAAAAAATTAATTTGGGATAAACAAATTAAATAACGTTTGACCTATTTGACCAATTGCTTTAAAACTGAGGGTATGATTTAAGCACTAGAAGTCTTAGCATTCCATGTAATAAGAAGGTTCTAAGTTAATTTTTACATAAGGTATGAATATTTATAAAAACTCAAAATTTATGATTTATTTTGCAATTTTCTAAGCAACCAATAAGGATAGTCATATTCAGTGATCGCCGTATTGAAGTCTTTTAGACGATTTGTGAGCTTCTTACTTTCAAATTTGTTTAAAATGACATAAAATCCTTTATAAAAGGTATATTTGTTAAAATCCCTATACAGGGCTACATCAAAGACAGAACTAGTTTTCAATCGGTTGACCGATCATCATCAGTGCAATCCTAAAATGTGTACAACCAGATAAAATGATGCAAAGTATTTAAAATGTTGACTAAGGTTAAAAAAAAAAATTTTATAGGTTATACTCACTTAGAATCTACATGCAAGCCACCAAAGTAAAAATAACAGGGTAAAAACCCTTTACAATTGATCCGTCATCGGAACATATGACTAAGATGTGAATTATAACATGGATGATTAAGATATCCAATGTTTTTCGCCCGAGGTACCAATGAGCTCTATCTGACAAGTTCACATCATGACTGTATGGAAGCAAGTGATTTTGATAACGGAAATTCTGAATGGTGACATGACAAGAATGACAGTTCCACAGGAAGTTATAATTTCCCTGTTGTTTTGTGGTATTTATTGTAAAATTTGTTAAATTAATAACAATAAAAACAGTCGTTCCCACTGTGGTAGATAGTCTGTAAAAATGGAAATAGACTTGATGTAAATGTTAAAATATTGTAATGGAGGAAGTGAGCAAACCATATTACACATAATACAGACAACTTAATAAACGTTATCAAACCCTTTATATGTGATATCTAGGGCTTAGAAAAGCAGTTGTGTGTTTATTTAAAAGTTATCAATTATATTAGAATAATTGGACGTTGTTATAGTATGTGGAAGTACCATAAAAATCACTGTGTGGGTGACAAAGGTGTAGAACTGTTTTCTGATCTGGGAGGGATATATAATACAAGCTAAGATACATGCCACCATTTCTCAAGATCCCTGCATATCGCCTGGAACTCTAAGGGTTCGACAAAACAGACCAATATATGAGATAGCTAACATAGGGGAGAGGAGTGGTGTTATAAATTTGTGAGAATATAATTAAAATGTAACATGAACGGGACCCAGAAAGAGTTAATAGTCTCACTACTCTTTCTGGGTCCCGTTCATGTTACATTTTAATTATATTCTCACAAATTTATAACACCACTCCTCTCCCCTATGTTAGCTATCTCATATATTGGTCTGTTTTGTCGAACCCTTAGAGTTCCAGGCGATATGCAGGGATCTTGAGAAATGGTGGCATGTATCTTAGCTTGTATTATATATCCCTCCCAGATCAGAAAACAGTTCTACACCTTTGTCACCCACACAGTGATTTTTATGGTACTTCCACATACTATAACAACGTCCAATTATTCAAATATAATTGATAACTTTTAAATAAACACACAACTGCTTTTCTAAGCCCTAGATATCACATATAAAGGGTTTGATAACGTTTATTAAGTTGTCTGTATTATGTGTAATGTGGTTTGCCTACTTCCTCCATTACAATATTTTAACATTTACATCAAGTCTATTTCCATTTTTACAGACTATCTACCACAGTGGGAACGACTGTTTTTATTGTTATTAATTTAACAAATTTTACAATAAATACCACAAAACAAGAGGGAAATTATAACTTCCTGTGGAACTGTCATTCTTGTCATGTCACCATTCAGAATTTCCGTTATCAAAATCACTTGCTTCCATACAGTCATGATGTGAACTTGTCAGATAGAGCTCATTGGTACCTCGGGCGAAAAACATTGGATATCTTAATCATCCATGTTATAATTCACATCTTAGTCATATGTTCCGATGACGGATCAATTGTAAAGGGTTTTTACCCTGTTATTTTTACTTTGGTGGCTTGCATGTAGATTCTAAGTGAGTATAACCTATAATTTTTTTTTTTTTAACCTTAGTCAACATTTCAAATACTTTGCATCATTTTATCTGGTTGTACACATTTTAAGATTGCACTGATGATGATCGGTCAACCGATTGAAAACTAGTTCTGTCTTTGATGTAGCCCTGTATAGGGATTTTAACAAATATACCTTTTATAAAGGATTTTATGTTTTTGTAATGGTATACAGCCAACTACAGGAAATTTTTCCTCGTGGATTTGTTTAAAATGCTTAAATTTTTGGTAATAGACGAAAAAAGTGAAAATTTACCGTTTTTTGATTTTCATTTGTTTATAACTATGTATATCATCAAAATCGGCTGCAGGAAACATATAGGTTATTATTATAGATGTCCATAATACACAAAAAATTTGGCTTCGGCCTGGAGGAGGTTGTGTCACCAACAGGATATTTTTTTCCTTATTTCTCTGAACTAACATTGCAAATCATGATTCGGGAGTACTCCTCGTAACATTCAACGTGTCTTGGTGTGTTTATTTCTAGTGCTTTATTCTGATTTTATTATTTCTAGTATAAAAAAACTGATGATACATATCAATTCAACATCCACAAATCAACTTAAAAAGTAACAATCTACAAATCTAGTTTTAAGAATTTTAATATAAAAAAATCAACAAAAAATTCGAATGACATTTAAATTCCGTAACTACAAAAATGATAGGTAAGTGACGATCCACTCGAAACAACTTGCACAAGTTTTCAAGAGACGTACAAAACATTGAAAAATAAGAGCAGAACGACACAATGATATATGCACCTAACCTCATAAGAAAATGGCTACACGCACTCTCTTTTTGGGAGTTTAAAAGTTAAGTAATGGCACAAAGATAAAATCTAGAATCCAAGCTAGAAAAAGTCATATTTATTAATATCAAAATTATTTGAAAGACCTGATAGACACAGAAATTAAAACATAAGATAAGGACTAAATACCTTCTCGATCTATTACAAAATAAAAGAAAAATAAAAACACCCATCGGAAAAGTCTAGGGACATTTTTATACATAATTTAAACATAATAAAATTAATACTCCTCAGTACATCGTCCTTTTTGGAAGATGATTACAAAAGTCTTAGTGGTCTTAAATGCTTCGTTTGAGCGAGTCTACCACTTTCTGAAAAATTCAGAGTGCAGGTTGGACGCGTTTCTGCGTCCCGCGTCGTTAACATATTTACATTGTCGTACTAACGAAACGTTGCTGTAAATTTGTCGGACAAGAGTTCAACAATCTTTATTAATTAAACATAAGTATTATAATCAATTACTTTTAATGGGAAATAATTTTACCAAAAAAATGATTTTATTAACGTTTCAATTTATAATAAGTATTATAAATTGAAAATTCGTAGTTTTGTAATAATAAAATCGTAGAGTCCGACACCCGCAAGATGTCACTCTAGCGCGTTAGTTTTGTTATTACAAAACTCTCAATTTTCAATTTAAAGTGTTTATATTTAATTAATAAAGATTGTCGAACTCTTTCGAACGCGTTTCGTTAGTCCGATTACGTAAATATGTTAATGACGCGGAACGCGAAAACTCGTCCAACATGCACTCTAAAATTTTTCAGAAACTGGCAGACTCGCTCAAACGAAGCAGTTTAAGACCATTTTTAAGACTGTAACGTTGCAAACGTCACATCTTTGATATTTTATTTTTAAATAAGTATTTTACCTTATTTCCTTTAATATTTCATTAATCATTATCTTCTTCTATTTGGTTTACCCACTTTCCCCTTTAATAAAAATCGGTTGGCGCCCGTTCTATAATAGGCAACCCTATTTGCATTGTATCATCTCTTGTGTTCCATGTTCGTCATTTTAAATTTCGTCCAAGGTTCATTGTCATGTCATTTTTATGACAGTGACAACCCCCATATTTTATTCTCCAAAAATAGTGGTGGTAATGTTTTAAAAGGCAGAGCAGCCTCAAAAATAAATCATTTCTATTTCAACAAATCTTCCTCTTGGGGTGAGTTACATATAGTTTTTTTTTAATAATTTCTTACAGTCATTATATTCCATCCATTCCATTCCTTCTTATAACATCTTTTATATCTAACCTTCAAATGTTCTATCATGTGTTTGGTTTTTATTTATTTTTTTTTCATCTATTAATATGCACGTGTGAATCAAATTTTAACTATTCTCCTCATCTTAATTTCATTTAAGTAATTTGTTCTTGTCATTTGCTACTCTTTTTGATTATATCTTGAAGAATGGTAGACTGGCACACTTTGGTTATTAACTTCTTGATCGTTGATATGTGTTTTACTCTTCTAGTTTTTGGGATAAAAATCAACGTCTCCCTCCGGGAGCTTCAGGAATCCTCAATCGCCGGCGATATAACAACGAGGAACATGTCATCTAGACTGCAACCACATTCCATCTTGAGTGCAACCAACCAACACCTGTAGGCCTGGTGGCCTAGAACATCCACATCTCCAGAGCCAGTTGCAGAACCAGCAGCAGTACCATTCAACATCAAGAAGATACCATCAGCTACCAAAAGCCATAAGTTTAATCCAGAATTGTTAGTTTTTGGCAAGAATTTGGATACATTTGTTAATGCAATTTACTAAGTCATTTTATTTATTATATCTTTATGAACAATAAACATGATTAGTTAAAAATATTGTTTTGTTTGCTTCCATTCCAATTTTCATAGTTCGTATCTAAGGTTAGGACAAGACGAACACACACCTGAGTGACTGAGCTAAGCTAAGGGTGTAGCGATGGTTATCTTAGTTGATTGGGGTAATATTTTCGAATATTGTTTCAATTAGCTGGGGTAGTCCATCGCATACTCGTTTCAAGACTTTTCTAATCATCTTCCAAAAATAACGATATACTGTGGACTAGAATAAAAATAAAATTATGTGGTCGTTTAAGGGAACTTGCATAAAATTTTAAATTCGAACAAAAGTGCTATAAATCACAACAGAACATAATTTAAAATATATACTGGGTTGAGATAAAATATGGACCCCAAACGAATATCTTTGAAACGAAAAGAACAATATTTATGAAACTTTGTATGCAAATAGAGTGACGCAAAAGGCGTCTGTGGCCATATTTTTTGTTACTACTCCACTTCCGGTTTCACCGGAAATACCCTTAATTTATTTAATTTAAATGGGACACCCTGTATATTTTTGCGGATTTTAAAAGAACTTGTTATTTTTAATTCATACATACCAAATTTGGTAGAAAAAATTTGTTAAAAAGTGTCTGTAGATAATTTTTTATATTAATACAACGTAGTAGGAAATAAACGAGTACCATCTATACTGTAGACTAAAATTGTTGTTTACGTGCACTGCATGACTTATTTGAATTTAGTATAGTAGGTAAAACTGTTACTGAACTAATTGACAGTAATAAGTTGTATTAAAAATGGTTCGTTTAAGTGAAAAAGATCGTATTGAAATATTAATGATAATTGGCTATGGCGAATTTTCATTTTTTGGAAGTGAATTTTTCAAATCGATGGTTAGGTGTGGACGTAGAGGATTCATAGGATTATTGATTCCGGAGAACGAGCCCGCTCGTTCTCCGGACCTCAATCCGTTAGATTTTTTTCTTTGGGGTTATTTAAAATCACGTGTTTGCGTTAGGCGACCAACATGCTTGCAGGATTTGAGACAAAGAATAATTGATGAATGTGAACTAATACGTGGAGAAACCTTGTAAAATTTACTCACGAATTTATTTATATGCTTGCACGTTGTCAGGAGGTGAACAGCAAGTATTTTCAACATCTGAAATTATTTTTTTTATTTTTAATATCTTTGGTCTAACGTAAATAAACTAACCTATGTTTTAATTCTAAAGAGATTTATTTCTTGTTTTAATAGTTTTTTCTTCCAAACTTGGTATGTATGAATTAAAAATAACAAGTTCTTTTAAAATCTACAAAAATACACAGGGTATCCCATTTAAAGTAAATAAGTTAAGGGTATTTCCGGTGAAACCGGAAGTGGAGTTGTAACAAAAAAATACTGCATCAGATGCCTTTTGCGTCACTCTACTTGCATGCAAAGTTTCATAAATATTGTTCTTTTCGTTTCAAAGATATTTGCTTGGTTCCATACTTTATTCCAACTCAGTATATCAAAAAAGAAAAGTTTTTTTTCTGTCTTTCGTTTGGCCCCTAAATACGATTAAAATCGAGAGAAAATTCAAATTATAGCAGGCAGGCCAAAACGCGCCCTCATTAGTGGTGACGTCATATCATTATAGTATTTGATGTCCTAGCCATTAATTCATTAGGTTTGGCATTCGTTATGACTCTCAGTTTTATAAATATTTTGATAGTTGCTTTTTCTGACTAATATTTGACTGTTTTTGTTAAGACATATATATTATTACAATGACATTAGATAAGTATAGTTGAAAGACTAATAAGTTTGTACACACTTGAATGAATAAAGGAAAAGGAAATGTAGTATAAGTGTGTAAATAATGTATTTCTTAAGCTGAGCGCTTTCGACATAAACGTCATCATCGGAGCTAATGCTAAAATAAAAAAGTCTTGTAAGAAAGAGAAGTACAAAACTCTTTTTTTACTTACGTCAAATAGTAAAAAAGTACCGCTACATTGAGGTTTAATCATGTCCATCTTATGAATATAAATATGATTTTTGATTGCAAATGCTAACTGCTTTGTTCTCCGTACAACACCAAACAGTAAAAAACAGAAAAAGAAAAAACGGCCACATACACGTTGCATCAACACATAAAAACCTTTTCCATGGTATGGGTGTAGGTGTAGGTATCACCCATCCATTCTTGGTCTAGTAGAGACAGCTGACTGACAAGGTCGGATATTCAAATCTGCTTTTATCCTTTTATCTGTTCTGCGTTGACGTTTGACAGCTGACATTAAAATATGACTATTTTTAACATATTGAAAGGAAAAATTGAAAAATTTTAACAATGAAATTGATAAGGAAATGTACCTTAGATATTTGTACTAATCAACTAATAAATTAATTGATAACATGATTGATTTTAAGACTAATTATCCCAACATACATACACACCCTTAAAAAAAGTTAGGTTAAAAAGTAAAAACAGAAAGTAATGAGAAAGATCAATTTTAATTGTGAATTCTCAAATATTCCAGAAGATATTAGATTATTGAAATTATAGATTGAGATAATATTAGATTGTAGTTATTTATCTTCTTGTCAATTATGTAAGTCACTGAAATGACCTTAACTGGGTGTATGGATATTTTATTAAGTTGAATCCCTAATGTTTATAGTTAGACAAGGCGGAAACGGCGGGTTCGTTGGGAAAAATATTCCCATGAGCTTTTTTTGCATAATCACATTCGTGAGACATCCCAGAATAAGGTTCAAGAAGTCGCCCACGAGAAAAGTGGGCCAATTTTTTTTAACAATTTTTTTTTAATCAAATTGCAAAAATCAATATTTTGGTCCGGACTAATTTTTTTTTTAGGTTTTTTGGACCATTCTGGACAAAAAAGGTCTCATAATTTTTCTCTAAAGTTGATCTTTTTCGAGTTATAAGCAAGTTAAAATTTGAAAAACGCGAAAATGGCCATTTTTAAGGTTTAATAACTCGGTCAAAAATTATTATTTTGAAAGTCAGAAAGTGACTAAATCAAAGTTTAAAGTCGCCGTTACATGATCCTGAAGAAATCTGTGTCATTAATTTACTACTAAGCTGCTATTTTTAATTAATAACAATGAGTGGTTGTATCGTATTGACGCTGCTGTAAATGTGAGTGCGAGTAAGATGCACAATTGGACTGCTGGAATAGCTTCTCTCGCGCACTCAGCATTTACAGCCCCGCACACGTGCATGGCGCTTAGTATTATTACTTAAAAATAACAGGTTAGTAATAAAATAATGACAAAACTTTCTTCAGGATCTTGTAGGGGGGGCTTCAAGCTTTGATTTAGTCATATATTGACTTTCATAATAATAACTTTTAACCGAGTTATTAAGCCTTGAAAATCGCCATTTTTCGTTTTTTTCAATTTTAAATTGCTTATAAGTCTAAAACGATCAACTTTAGAGAAAAATTATAAGAGACCTTCTTTGTCCAGAATGGTCCAAAAAATTAAAGAAAAAATTGTTCGGGCCAAAAATATTGATTCTTGCAATTTGATTAAAAAAAATTGTTAAAAAAAAATTGGCCCACTTTTCCCTTGGGCGACTTCTTGAACCTTATTCTGGGATGTCTCACTAATATGATTATGCAAAAAAATCTCATGGGAATATTTTTCCCTTCGAACCCGCCATTTTCGCTTTGTCTAAGTAGAAATATTAAATGATTTTATTAAATGCTAAGATGTTAAAATGGGTATATTCAATTTCTACTGTTGTAAGTCATTGATAACAAATATGCCATTGATAAAAAAAGTTTTTATGTGTTTGTGCAACGTGTATGTGGCCGTTTTTTATTTTTCTGTTTTTTACTGTTTCGTGTTGTACGGAGGACAAAGCAGTTAGCATTTGCAATCAAAAATCACATTTATATTCATAAGATGCACATGATTACAACTCCATGTAGCGGTACTTTTTTACTACTTGACATAAGTAAAAAAGAGTTTTGTACTTCTCTTTTTTACAAAACCTTTTTTTATTTTAGCATTAGCTCCGATGATGACGTTTATATCGAAAGCGCTCAGCTAAAGAAATAAATTATTTACACACTTTGACATACTACATTTTCTTTTCCTTCATTAGATAAGTGTCATTACAAAATATAATGATGTGACGTCACAAGTGTTCGCTCACTTTTTGGGTCGTTTGAAATGGTTTAAATCCACAGAAGATTTTAAATTTGTACTTCTAAGTTATTATGAGTTTTTGAGGCGTGAAATTTTGGAAATCTCATTTTTAAACAAAACTGAACATTATTATGTAATAAAAAAAATGTGTAAGTTCCCTGTTGAATTTTTACAGTTGCTTATCATGATACATAATTGTAAGTAAAACCAAACGTCAAAAGTGATAACGAATATTTTTTGACAACGACTTTGAAAGAAGATGAAAAAACTATGTTTGTATACTGCAGTAAATATTGTCGTTGTTTCGATTTTGTACATGCTATAAAGTTCTGGTTTAGTTAGTGTATTGAAAATATTGTTTTTTATTATGGACCGACGTCACTTAACTATGGATGAGATGAATAGGGCTGTAGGCCTTTTTCAAGGTGACAAGCGGGAAACTAATGTAACTGAGCACATGGAAGTCACCCAAAGTGTTATACACCCAAATTATGGTGGCGTATTTGTGACAGTGGAAGTCCAGCCGAACGCTATGTTAGCTGCAAGAAGACAACCAACAATTAAAGCACCTAAATTAATTAGGGATTTGCAGCAGGCACACCAGGTAGCCATAGGTCGTGAAATTGTAAGAAATCGTCTCCAAGAAGCCAATCTCCACAGTCGAAGGCCATTGGTACAGGCAAACGCTCTGCAAGATAAAAGTGGTGTCAGGAATATCAAACTGTGATGCAACTGGTTGAGCTAGTTTTATTTAAATAAATATACATTTAAGTAGGTATACTTACAACATATGACAGAAGCTCGAAACAAATGACAATCGATGAAAAGCCTTATTCCGATATTCATATACAGGGTAGCGAGAAAGTATGGAAACATGGTGATTTCTCGGAAACCGCTCGAACGATTTTTATAAATTTTGGTGGATAGGGGTGTCCTAATGCGGCCGATATTATAGTGGTAATTACATTGTTGTCAAATCTTCCATTTTTCTGGAAATCTAATGAAATTTCTTATTTTAAATAGAATACCCTATATTTTTTTGCGTTTTTAAGTCCTTAATAAATACTGATTATTTTTTATGTTAAATCCTAACACCTAAATGCCATAATTTCGGAGTTATTGCTACATTTAAAAAAAATTAACAATTTATAAAAACCAATTTTTTCGGCCCAGGTAGACATTATTTTAAGTTTCTTGGATCATTGGGAACAAAAAAGGTCTTTTGTAATTTTCCTCAAAAGTTGATCGTTTCCGAGTTATAAACAATTTAAAACTGAAAATAATCCAAAAATGACGATTTTCGAGATTCAAAACACAAGTAAAAAAATAATTTTTAAAATTACAAAGTATCTAAATTCAAGTTCAAACCATTTTCTCTCAGACCTCTATAAGAATTTTTGTCATATTTTATTCTAAAATATTGTTTTTTTTTAATTGTTAATAAAGCTCATATGAGAGGACGGGCTATCGGGCTGCATTAACAACTAAGAAATAATGTTTTAAGATGGAATAAGACCAAATCACTTATCAGCATCTGATAAAATAAGGTTTGAGCTTGAATTTAGGTACTTCATAGTTTCAAAAATGATATTTTTTACTTATGTTTTTGAACCCAGAAAATCGTCATTTTTCGATTTTTTTCAGTTTTAATAAGATTATAACTCGGAACCTATTAACTTTTGAGGAAAATTACAAAAAACCTTTTTTGTTCCCAATGACCCAAAGAACCTAAAATAATATCTACCCGGTCCAAAAAAATAAATTTGTATAATTTGTTAATTTTTTTTTTTTAATAAATGTAGCAATAACTCCGAAATTATGGCATTTACACAGTATAACATGAGCATAACATGATAAACAATCAGTTTATGTTGAAAACAACAAGCATAACATGAAAAACAATCAGTATTTCTTAAGAACTTCAAAACGCAAAGAATATACAGGGTATTCCATTTAAAATAAGAAAGTTTATTACATTTTCAGAAAAACGGAAGATTTGACAACAATGTAATTACCACTATAATATGGGCCGTATTAGAATACCCTTGCCCACCAAAATTTATAACAATCGTTCAAGCGGTTTCCGAGAAATTACCGTATTTCCAGACTTTCTCGCTACCCTGTATGTAAATGAACTAAAAGTCAAACAATCAGGAATGCACGTTATAGATTTAATGACATCCTAACCCACCGGTATAAAATTGACGGCAAACAAATTCAAAAAATTTTTTCTCATATATTAGTTTTTTCGTTACCGTCAAGTTTAACAGGAAAGCGCTGTTGCCAAATAAAAAACATAATGTGTGTTTACCAAAGCAGCTACCTGCTATGCCGTTTCTCTTTGTCTTTAAGAGTGTTAAACAAAGATAACTATCTGTACGATAAATGTCAAACTGACATTGTCCTATAGAAAGTTATGTAATATTTTTGTTTGTTGATTTTTTTTCTTCTTCTTTTATGACCTCTGGGAGCTGTGCCCATTTAGCCAGCAACATTTCTTAAAATTAACGCCTAACTAAACCTACTCTACAACAAAACTATTACGAAACTAATCAGCCAATCAAGGATAGGGAACGGAAAGTAAAGTTGGTTAAAAAATAAACTGTCGTTAAAATATAAACTAAATAAATAAAATATAATTTGAAAACAATAATTTGACATTATATTTAACCTCCAATATTATGACAGACGTCAGGTACCATTTAAAATCTCACCAAATGTAAGAATGCCGTCATATAAACTCGTCACTAATTCTAGCCAATGAAATTCTCGCTGTAATAGGAATGGCATGTCAAAAAGGTCTGGTTATTCCCTATATATTTTTTCAAATTTAGAATATGGCAACAAGGGGGAAATTACGTGCATTCCTTATTGTTTGATTTTTCCTAGTAGACAAAACAACTAATCAAATACTAAATTAATAGATAAAGGAAGAAGTGTAAAAAAACGACACTGCTTGAAAAGATAGCTTATTCTTAATCCATAGAATGAAGAACAAAAAAATCAGTGACATATTTCCTTTAAAATACATTTCTTTAAAATACCAGTATTATTAAAAAAAAAGAAGATATTGACGTAGTCATTTATTTTAAATCCAGCCTTTCCTGGCTTTCCTTTTATCTTCCGTATGTCAGTCAATAGAATAGATAAAAATAAAAGATATTTTGCAACGTTGCATTCAAACAAAAGTTATACAATATACTGAATACTTATGCAAGCTTTCAATAGCTTTTATTCGGAGTGTACCTAAAAGTCATTCAATATTTAAGTCACCAATATGCAGGTATCTGCAAAATAAATAACAATAGTAGTGGATAGATAAAGAATGAATATTGATTTATTAAAACAAACGCTTAGAATACAAACACTGCATTCGAAAAATACAGGGTGTAACAAAAATACAGGTCATAAATTAAACCACATATTCTGGGACCAAAAATAGTTCGAATGAACCTAACTTAACTTAGTACAAATATGCACACAAAAAAAGTTACAGCCCTTTGAAGTTACAAAATGAAAATTGATTTTTTCGAATATATCAAAAACTATTAGACATTTTTTGTTGAAAATGGACACGTGGCATTCTTATGGCAAGAACATCTTAAAGAAAAATTATAGTGAAATTTGTGCACCCCATAAAAATTTTATGGGGGTTTTATTCCCTTAAACCCACCCAAACTTTTGTGTACGTTCCAATTAAAGTATTATTGTGATACTATTAGTTAAATTCAATATTTTTAAAACTTTTTTGGTTCTTAGTATTTTTTCGACAAGGCAGTTTTTATCGAATTGCGGCTTCTTTTCTAATATGTATGTTTACGTAGAGATTTTATGGGGGTTTTGTTCCTTTAAACCTCCCAAATGGTTGTGTACGTTCCAATTAAACTATTACTGCGATACCATTAGTTAAACACAGTGTTTTTAAAACTTTTTTGCTTCTGTGTATTTTTTCGATAAGGCACATTTTATCGAGATGTGGCTTATTTTTTAATATGGTTCAAAATATACCTAAAAATGTAAATCATAAATAAATTTTCATATTATTACTAAGTCTCCATAATCGTACTTTACCATTAAGAGACAAAGAAGTTTTTAAAAACTTGTTTTTAACTAATGGCGCTACAATAATAATTAAACTGAAACGTACACAAAAGTTTGGGGGGGTTTAAAGGAACCAAACCCCCATAAAATTTTTATGGGGTGTCCAAATTTCATTATAATTTTTTCTTACAATACTACCGCCATAACAATACCACATGTCCATTTTTAATAAAAAATCTCTAATACACTCGCGATCATAAAAAACGGGTCACTCGATGAATTATTCAAGTTGGATGTCTCGAATTTTCTAAACCTGTTGTCCGATTTGAGTGATTTTTTTAGTACGTTATAGCCTTAGTCTTTAAAAATATCGCTATATTAATATTGTTGCTAGACAGGTAAATTGTCATTGTATACCGGGTGTAACAATCATACTGTGTTTATTCCTCAAAGTTTGAAACACCCCGTGGAATGTTTTAGCATAGATAAAATATTGAAATTAAAACTCGATTGTAGCCTTAGGCTTTCTTAACCTTTTCTTTTTTTATTTATTTGTTTATGTTGGATAATAAAAAAGTTAGGCACCTTAACAACTAACCATGTTCTTCATCAATACAGGGTGTTTCTGAATAAGTGGTACAAACTTTAAGGGGCAATTCTGAATGAAAAAATAATGACCGTTTGCTTTATAAACGTATGACCGCAAATTCTTCGGTTTCGAGATACGGGATGTTGAATTTTTTCTTACAAACTGACGATTTATTTATTGCTCTAAAACGGGTTGAGACATGCAAATGAAATTTGGTAGATGTTAAGAGGTAGTTATGGCGCATTTTTTGACATACAATTAAGAATTTTATATTCACCACTGGCGTGCATACGGGATGTATCTAAAATGTTTATACCCGTATGCACGCCAATGGTGAATATAGAATTATTAATTGTATGTCAAAAAATCCACAATAACTGCCTCTTAAAACCTACCAAATTTCATTTGTATATCTCTATTGGTTTTAGAGAAATTAATAAATCGTCAGTTTGTAAGAAAAATTTCAACATCCCGTATCTCGGAAACGAAGCATTTGCGGACATATGTTTATAAAGAAAACTGTCATTATTTTTCATACAGAATTACCCCTTAAAGTTTGTCGCACTTATTTAGAAACACCCTGTATTGATGAAGAACATGGCTACTTATTAACGTGCTTAATTTTTTTATTGTCCAACATAAACAAATAAATCAAAAAAAATTGAGTTTTAATTTCAATATTTTATCTATGCAAAAACATTCCACAGGGTGTTCCGAACTTTTAGGAATAAACACAGTATGATTTTTACACCCGGTATAGAATGACAATTTACCGGCCTAACAGCAATATTATTATAGCGATATTTCTGAAGAATAAGGCTATAACATACTAAAAAAATCACTCAAATCGGACAATAGGTTTAGAAAATTCGAGACATCAAACTTGAATAACTCATCGAGTGACCCGCTTTTTATGATCGCGAGTGTAGTTTTCGATATATTGGAAAAAATCGATTTTCATTTTGTAACTCCAAAGGGCTGTAACTTTTTTTCCGTGCATATTTGTACTAAGGTAAGTTATGTTCAGTCGAACTATTTTAGATCCAAGAATACGGGATTAAATTTATGACCTGTATTTTTGTTACACCCTGTATTAGTTTCGGGTAAAATATGCGAAGCAGATGTAGAGAGAAAAATTTTCACTTGTAATGACACAGGAGCTCTAAAGTTACCGATTTGTATCCCGAGTTACAATTTGACAGTTTTAATTTCCCGACATGAAAGTGAGAGAAATTATGTCAAATTTTCACGAGCGCAATACAAATCGGTAATGTTTAAGAGCTCGAGTGTAATTTTAACTAATATTTTATTGATATCTTCGCCTGAATATTTGCTAAACCTGCTCATGGTGTACTCTTTGACAAGTTGTAAAACATATATATATATATATATATATATATATATATATATATATATAGCGTAAAAACCCTCTGTAACAGAAGACATCATAAAGGAGTACGACCGTCAATTCCAATATAACAAAGGAGCACTCGTAAGTGTAGGGTTTTATCGGTCAAGTGGGTGAAAAAAGAGACAAAGAATTCAGCTACTTCATACGTTTCGTCTACTGCTCAGTAGACATCATCAGTTCATCTACAAAAAGAGTGGTATAAGAAACAACATCCAAAAGAGAGGTAAAAAAGCACTAGCGTTACCTTAAAAAGACATGTAGCTGTGGTTTTCAGGCTTTTCCCACTTCTTTAATATTGATCTTGCGGAATCAGTCGATGTTATTACACTTAAATTATTTTATTGTAAAAAAGTTTTTGGTGGTTTTTTCAAGCTTTTCCCACTTTTTTTGATAATAACAGTTTACTTAATAGATTGAACAATTTAAAATTTTCCATAGGATAAAATTTTGCATTATTGATATTAATTATAAATTACAATTTGCTAAACTGATTTATAAATTCTCTTAAATTATTGCATATTTTTTCTTGCTTTTTGAGCTGCGATATATGGGAGTTATACTGTTGTACTATCTAATATATTAGTTAGTTAACTGGATTACCAGTACTAACGTAGGCACTTTTCCATATAATTATGTGAAGTGCCCTCACTTGTTTAAAATAAACTGTGATTCTTGTCTACGAGGTATAAGGTACATCCCTTGATTACTTCTTGATATTACTTTCACTGTTTAAACATTTTTATAACTGTTTTAATTACATCAATTTAAATTTTACCGCGCTGCACTGCAGTTGTCAGTCACTCTTTGTTATAAATATTTTAAAGGTTGCCTGCCTCTTGGCGAGATGTCAGTTTACACCTGATAATTCAAACTCCATTTTCTTTTGTGTGTCCGTTGGGCTCGGATGACCTGCTGGTAACTATTTAACTTTAAATTTTCAAAGTTGCATATTAGCATTCTACTTATTTAATGATGCTACCTAAAGTTAAAATGAAGTATGCTTAAATACTACTAAGTTTTTGGAAGTGTGAATCTGGTTTTTTCTTGGTTCATTCTTGACTTTAAAAAAGCAAGCCGGCTTTTTTACACTTGTTTTTTATATGTGACTGTTACCACATGGTCTTGTCTTTGGCTGTACTAAAGTTTTTTAAATATTAACTATACACTTAAATGTTATATACTTTTACATTACGTTGGTTCATGGATAAGGTTTTTTTACTATGTACATCTTATCTTTTGCTACATGTCTTTTTAAGGTAACCCTAGTGCTTTTTTACCTCTCTTTTGGATGTTGTTTCTTATACCACTCTTTTTGTAGATGAACTGATGATGTCTACTGAGCAGTAGACGAAACGTCTTCAATAAATAGATGAAGTAGCTGAATTCTTTGTCTCTTTTTTCACCCACTTGACCGATAAAACCCTACACTTACGAGTGCTCCTTTGTTATATATATATATATATATATATATATATATATATATATATATATATATATATATATATATATATATATATAATGAATAATTTTGGGGAATGTAGTCAATGTGTTTTGGGCTAATTAGAAGTGAAACACTTTGAACTTTTGTCGAGCTTTCGGACAATTTATTTCCTTTATCAAGACAATCTAAAAATACAAATGTTTAAATTTAGATGAAAACTAGAAAAATAAAAAACTTACTGCTCGTGCTTTAAAAAATAACTAACATACTTATAAAAAACATAAAAACCTTTCTAAAAAATATAAATTGTAAACGTAAATTAATTTTGAAATATGTCAAAAGGGCATTAATCAAATGTAGTTAGACTACTTTAATAACTTGATAGATTGGGAAAGAAGTTAGTTAACAGTGTATAAAATAATGATATAAAGATGTAAGCTCATTTTAAGTTATAATTATTAGTAAAAAAAAAGTAAAAAAGTGATAGTAATGTAAAACAAGTTAATTTAGAATGTTATAAATATTTTTCTTTTGCTACTATTTATTGAAATTTTAAAAATTAGTAAGACCAAATTGTTTATAAAATGCATAATTTAGTAATATTAGATCTCAAAATTAAACTCAAAGTTAGTAAAAATTACAGTCAAAGTTAGTTAGTCAAAGCTAAAATGTTATTATGTATAAATAATGCTTAGATTATTGATATCATATCTTTTATTAATAAAACTTGATTTTTTTATCCAAACCATTTCTTTAAATTCTCTTTTACGTAAATTTATTTCTCTTTCTAAAATTGTTGCTTCTTGAAAAATGAAAACATGATCCTCATTAATAACATGCTCTGCCAATGCACAAGAAGGGATATTTCTCTTGATATCACTTTTATGAGACGTTAGTCTAAGAGATAGGTTACGTGAAGTGTGTCCGATGTAACATTTACCACAAGTACTACAAGGTATGGAGTAAATAACATTAGAACTCTCCATAATTTTTAGCGGAGTCTTAGTTCTGGTATAAAGACTGTTCAAAGTTTTGACATTTTTAGTAGCAATTCTAATGTTTTTGTTTTGTTTAAATATCTTAATTAATTTTGGTGTTAAAGATGGTATATATGGTAAAGAAAAATAAGATAAGGTAGGTATACTTTCTATCTCTGTTCCTTGTTCATTGATATCTGTCTGCAGTGTTCTATATATATATATATATATATATATATATATATATATATATATATATATATATATATCTATATCTATATATATATATATATATATATATATATATATATATATATATATATATATATATATATATATAAATGAGACCAGAAGGGAAGTCTTTGCTGATAATGTTATATAACAAGGTTGTATTCTTGGGGAATCCAGCAAATTTTATGTGAAAGGAAACACTTTTTACTTGATCCAAGCTTTCGTAAACTTTAATGAATCGTTTACATCATCAGGGTAGACTGTAATACAAAACGATGGTAGTTTTTTGGTATAGGACTTTATAAATTAATATACTCACAGTAAGTTGTGGTTGTTCACAAAAAGGTGTTGTAAAAAAGTTAATTAAAATCATAAAATGTCTCTTGAAGTTTAAAAAGTGATGGTTAAAATATTTTTTTACATTGATAACTACAATTGTTTTTTAAATTGTAAACAGTTTTTTAAAAAACACAATATCACAGAATATATATACTATGACAGATCGGATTACACAAGTAAATAACAGGCAGGAAATATTAGAATGATTTATCATAAAAAATCGGTTTTTAAGCTATCCAGCCATGGTCTTCTTATTAATAAGTATTGAGCCAACTCCAGTATGATTTGAACAAAAGTTATAATGTTGTAGTCAAAGTCATTTGAGATTGATAGTAAGTTATTATTGTTAAGATATAGTTTTTTTTTTATTTTTTTTTTATTTTTAGGTATACTAATATAATATTAAAATATTAGTATTAGGTGGTCAATCTCAATGTAAAGGAGACAAGGATACTACAATTTGTTAATTTCAAGGTGGTTTATCTTTAGATAGTAAATTGGAATAAATGACACTAAGGTGTTGGATATCAGTTCTTTTGTTTATACAAGAAGGAGTTAGGGCAATGTATGTCATTTCTAGAAACTTTCTCTTTGTAGAATTACATTCACTAGACAAAATTTTGGTTGATTCCCAATCCATATTATGTTGTTTGTTTGTGACATGAGTGGCAAGTTCACACCTCTCTGGATGTAACCTACAATCACTCTTGTGCGATGTGATTCGATCTTTTAGTGTTCTACTTGTTTCACCTATGTAGTGTAACTCACAATTTGCACAAGAGATCCCGTAGATCACATTTGATTTTAATAACTGGGGTGTTGTCTTTTTGTTTATTATATAAGTTGCCCAAATAGTCCAGAAAGCCACTGCGCATCCGCTAGGAAAAATATTCTAATTCGGATTTTTTGCACAATCTTACTCAAAAAGGACTCCTTTTAACAAATTTGCATGTTGCCAGGACCAGAAGGTGGTCAAAAATTTTTTAAACGTTTTTTTTTTGTTTTTTTCCTAAAATTATTTTTTTTGCATGGAAAAAAGTTTTTTTTAGGTTTTTTGGATCATTCCAAACAGAAAAGGTCTTTAGTGACTTTTCTCTAAAAATGACATTTTTTGACATAAGCGATAAAAATTGAAAAATTGCGAAATCGGCCATTTTTAACCCTCAAAAACTAGGTGAAAAACTGAAAATTTTAATGTTGCCAAGGTAGGTAGATATTCTTTAAACATCAATTGATGAAATCCGAAAAGTTTTTTGCACTACAATATTCAAAACTCCTTTGTTTTTTAATTGCTAATCAAGCGTGCGCGACACTATTTTCCACCGACAGTATGGTGCAAATGAAAGGAATAAATTCGTTATTTCGTAAACCGGCGACTTTAAGGAAAAATCCCGAAACCGGTCTATTTTTATTTTTAAGTTATGATATTGTGGCATATACGGTATACTAGTGACGTCATCCGTCTGGGAGTGATGACGTAATCGATGATTTTTTTAATGAGAATAGGGATCGTGTGGTAGCTCATTTGAAAGGTTCTTCAATTCTCTATTCAATAATGTAAACATTTACATAATTATTTATACAGTGTGTCCTTCTACTTCGTTTTTTGTCAAATAATTTAATTTATTAAACATTTTTTGGACACCCTGTATAAATAATTATGTAAGTGTTTATATTACTGAATAGAGAATTGAATAACCTTTCAAATGAGCTAGCACACGACCCCTATTCTCATTTAAAATAATCACCAATTACGTCATCACGTCCAGATGGATGACGTCACTAGTATACCATATATGCCACAATATCATAACTTAAAAATAAAAATCGACCGGTTTCGGGATTTTTCCTTATAGTCGCCGGTTTACGAAATAACGAATTTATTCCTTTCATTTGCACCATACTGTCGGTGGAAAATAGTGTCGCGCACGCTTGATTAGAAATTAAAAAACAAAGGAGTTTTGAATATTGTATTGCAAAAAACTCTTCGGTATTTCATCAACCGATGTTTGAAGAATATCTACCTACCTTGGCAACATTCAAATTTTCAGTTTTTCACCTAGTTTTTGAGGGTTAAAAATGGCCGATTTCGCAATTTTTCAATTTTTAATCGCTTATATGTCAAAAACTGTCATTTTTAGAGAAAAGTCACTAAAGACCTTTTCTGTTTGGAATGATCCAAAAAACCTAAATAAACTTTTTTCCATGCAAAAAAAATAATTTAGGAAAAAAACAAAAAAAAACGTTTAAAAAATTTTTGACCACCTTTTGGTCCTGGCAACATGCAAATTTCTTAAAAGGAGTCCTTTTTGAGTAAGATTGTGAAAAAAATCCGAATTAGAATATTTTTCCTGGCGGATGCGCAGTGGCTTTCTGGACTAAAAGTACGTACATTTTTATGTGCGATTTTAATGTTATCATTAATTTTAAGCAACCTTGTTAGACTGGGTGTAATATCTCTTATGTAAGGCAATGAAAAATATCTAGTGTTATTAGATGATTCTTCTTGTGATGTGTTAGAATTTATTTGGTTTGGGGTATTTTGTGATATATCTAATGTTTCATTCATAATCTCTAAGGTGTTATTATTAATATGGTTATTATTATTTCTATTTATTGCTGATTCTGTGAGAGTATCCATAGTATTAAAAAGAATTTTGGAAATTAACTGTTTTGGGTACCCATTTTGTATGAAAAGTCCCTTAAGAATGTTAAGGTTTTTTTGGTGGGAAATAGGATCTGAGATGTTCAACACTCTCATTTTAATTTGTTTTATTAAGTTTATTTTCATACTAAATTTATGGTACGAGTGGAAATTTATGTATCTACCAGAGGTACATGGTTTTTCGTACCAATCTATCTTTAATATATTATTAATAGGGTCTCTGATGACTCTTGTACCTAGGAAAGGGACTGAGTAAGCTCCGTCCTCTTTTTCGATGGTGAATTGTATATAGGGGTCATAACTATTAAAATAAAATAAGATATCATCTAATCTTTCTGATGGAAATGAAATAAATATGTCGTCGACATATTTTTTAAGGAAAAATAAGTTAAAAGGTAGGACTGGGATCACTGTATCAAGGATATTGTCCATCACATACGTTGCAATAATTGGAGATATACTAGCTCCCATTGGAGTTCCAAAAGTCGGTTTATAAAATTTATTATTAAAACTAAAATTCACTGTTAAACAAAAAAGTTATTATCAGAATGAAAGTATTAATGTCAATATCACAAAAAGATCCAATTCTTTGCCAATTAACTGAGATGGCCCTTATAGCGGCATCAAGATAAACATTACTAAAAAGAGATACCACATCAAGACTTGCAATTATAAAACCTGGTGGTAGTTGTTTATTGTTAAAAGAGTTTGAAAATGCAAAAGAGTCTTTAATAAAATAATCGTTGCTGTAATCATTCGCTTTAGTTAATATGTATGTTATATAGTTTCCTAAGTATTCTGTTGGTGATCCTATACAAGAAACAATCGGTCTTACTGATAAGGTAGGTTTGTGTATTTTTCGCAACGAGTAAAACTTTAGAATTACACCATTATAGCGAGTAAGAGATTTCTTTTTTGTCTCATCGATATAACCTTGTCTTTTAAGTAATTTTACTAATTCATTACTTTTAGTTTGTATGGTTTCAGTAGGATCTCTGTTAATCTGTGAATATGATCCACTTTCAATTATAATTTTATTGGAAAGTTTTAAATATTCTTGTTTATTCATAACAACTGTGACATTACCTTTGTCAGCAGTGGTTATGAAAATATCAGGATGTTGTTTAAGAAAAGACATGGTTTTACCGAAAAGGCTTTCGATTAATGATTTCTTTTTTCGGAAATTTTTATAGTTGTTATAATAGTTAGTTATAATATTAGTTACTCTCGCTATAGTGTTGTTTTTTGTTTCTGGATTGGAAATGAGTGAATTTATATGTTCTATATCAGCAAGAAGGTTCCTAATGGGTAAATCTTTCACCAATCTTGGTTCCAAACTAAATTTTGGACCTAAAGCTAGAATATCCAAAATGTCATCGGGAATGTCAATATTAGTAAGATTTTTAACCCATTGTGGTTGGGTAATAATCTTACTTTTGGTATCATTATATTTTAATGTATTCAATTTATTGATATTTTTAATTTAATTTTATGGAAAAGTTTGTTATATTGTCTCAACTGTTTGGAAACAAAATTGTTGAAAGTTAATTCACCTGTAGTTGAAATTATATCATCCTTGAATCCTTGTAGGGTTCTCTCTAATTTAGAAATGACTTTATGATTGTTAGTAATTTCAATACTTATTAATTTGTTACCTAACCTGTGTGCTTGTCTAATCGTAGATCTATCATGTATGTCTTGTCTTAACATTAAGTTGTGAACCGGTCTAGTGGTTGCATCTATATGTCTTGGGTGTAAATTTTGGGTTCTGCAATGTAGTAAAAAAATTCTTCTATTATATTCATTAGCTAACTTCATTTTTGTTTTTGACCATTTTTTGAAAAAATTAACTATACTAGGTCCATATGCAGTCCTAATGTGTTCATAAAACCCCATCTCTATATAAATGAGACCAGAAGGGAAATCTTTGCTGACAATATTATATAACAAGGTTGCATTCTTGGGGAATCCAGCAAATTTTATGTGAAAGAAAACACTTTTTACATGATCCAAGCTTTCGTAAACTTTAATGAATCGTTTACATCATCAGGGTAGACTGTAATAAAAAACGATGGAAGTTTTTTGGTATAGGACTTTATAAATTAATATACTCACAGTAAGTTGTGGTTGTTCACAAAAAGGTGTTGTAAAAAAGTTAATTAAAATCATAAAATGTCTCTTGAAGTTTAAAAAGTGATGGTTAAAATATTTTTTTACATTGATAACTACAATTGTTTTTTAAATTGTAAACAGTTTTTTAAAAAACAAAATATCACAGAATATATATACTATGGCAGATCGGATTACACAATAAATAACAGGCAGGAAATATTAGAATGATTTATCATAAAAAATCGGTTTTTAAGCTATTTAGCCATGGTCTTGTTATTAATAAGCATTGAGCCAACTCCAGTATGATTTGAACAAATGTTATAATGTTGTAGTCAAAGTCATTTGAGATTGATAGTAAGTTATTTTTGTTAAGATATAGTTTTTTTATTTTTTTTATTTTTAAGTATACTAATATAATATTAAAATATTAGTATTAGGTGGTCAATCTCAATGTAAAGGAGACAAGGATACTAAAATTTGTTAATTTCAAGGTGGTTTATCTTTAGATAGTAAATTGGGATAAATGACACTAAGGTGTTGGATATCAGTTCTTTTGTTTATACCAGAAGGAGTTAGGGCAATGTATGTCATTTCTAGAAACTTTCTCTTTGTAGAATTACATTCACTAGACAAAATTTTGGTTGATTCCCAATCCATATTATGTTGTTTGTTTGTGACATGAGTGGCAAGTTCACACCTCTCTGGATGTAACCTACAATCACTCTTGTGCGATGTGATTCGATCTTTTAGTTTTCTACTTGTTTCACCTATGTAGTGTAACTCACAATTTGCACAAGAGATCCTGTAGATCACATTTGATTTTAATAACTGGGGTGTTAAATCTTTTTGTTTATTATATAAGTTGCCCAAAGTACGTACATTTTTATGTGCGATTTTAATGTTATCATTAATTTTAAGCAACCTTGTTAGACTGGGTGTAATATCTCTTATGTAAGGCAATGAAAAATATCTAGTGTTATTAGATGATTCTTCTTGTGATGTGTTAGAATTTATTTGGTTTGGGATATTTTGTGATATATCTAATGTTTCATTAATAATCTCTAAGGTGTTATTATTAATATGGTTATTATTATTTCTATTTATTGCTGATTCTGTGAGAGTATCCATAGTATTAAAAAGAATTTTTAATATTAATTAAAAATACCTTTTTAATTTTGGAAATTAACTGTTTTGGGTACCCATTTTGTATGAAAATTCCCTTAAGAATGTTAAGGTTTTTTGGTGGAAAATAGGATCTGAGATGTTCAACACTCTCATTTTCATTTGTTTGATTAGGTTTATTTTCATACTAAATTTATGGTACGAGTGGAAATTTATGTATCTACCAGAGGTACATGGTTTTCTGTACCAATCTATATTTAATATATTATTAATAGGGTCTATGATGACTCTTGTATCTAGGAAAGGGACTGAGTAAGTTTTATCTACTTTAGGTTCACAACTTAATGTTAAGACAAGGCATACATGATATATCTACGATTAGACAAGCACACAGGTTAGGTAACAAATTAATAAGTATTGAAATTACTAACAATCATAAAGTCATTTCTAAATTAGAGAGGACCCTACAAGGATTCAAGGATGATATAATTTCAACTACAGGTGAATTAACTTTCAACAATTTTGTTTCCAAACAGTTGAGACAATATAACAAACTTTTCCATAAAATTAAATTACAAAATATCAATAAATTGAATACATTAAAATATAATGATACCAAAATTAAGATTATTACCCAACCACAATGGGTTAAGAATCTTACTAATATTGACATTCCCGATGACATTTTGGATATTCTAGCTTTAGGTCCAAAATTTAGTTTGGAACCAAGATTGGTGAAAGATTTACCCATTAGGAACCTTCTTGCTCATATAGAACATATAACTTCACTCATTTCCAATCCAGAAACAAAAAACAACACTATAGCGAGAGTAACTAATATTATAACTAACTATTATAACAAATATAAAAATTTCCGAAAAAAGAAATCATTAATCGAAAGCCTTTTCGATAAAACCATGTCTTTTCTTAAACAACATCCTGATATTTTCATAACCACTGCTGACAAAGGTAATGTCACAGTTGTTATGAATAAACAAGAATATTTAGTACTTTCCAATAAAATTATAATTGAAAGTGGATCATATTCACAGATTAACAGAGATCCTACTGAAACCATACAAAGTAAAAGTAATGAATTAGTAAAATTACTTAAAAGACAAGGTTATATCGATGAGACAAAAAAGAAATCTCTTACTCGCTATAATGGTGTAATTCCAAAGTTTTACTCGTTGCCAAAAATACACAAACCTACCTTATCAGAAAGACCGACTGTTTCTTGTATAGGATCACCAACAGAATACTTAGGAAACTATATAACAGACATATTAACTAAAGCGTATGATTACAGCAACGATTATTTTATTAAAGACTCTTTTGAATTTTCAAACTCTTTTAACAATAAACAACTACCACCAGGTTTTATAATTGCAAGTCTTGATGTGGTATCTCTTTTTAGTAATGTTTATCTTGATGCCGCTATAAGGGCCATCTCAGTTAATTGGCAAAGAATTGGATCTTTTTGTGATACTGATATTAATACTTTCCTTCTGATAATAACTTTTTTGTTTAACAGTACATATTTTAGTTTTAATAATAAATTTTATAAACAGACTTTTGGAACTCCAATGAGAGCTAGTATATCTCCAATTATTGCAACGTATGTGATGGACAATATCCTTGATACAGTGATCCCAGTCCTACCTTTTAACTTATTTTTCCTTAAAAAATATATCGACGACATATTTATTTCATTTCCATCAGAAAGATTAGATGATATCTTATTTTATTTTAATAGTTATGACCCCTATATACAATTCACCATCGAAAAAGAGGACGGAGCTTACTCAGTCCCTTTCCTAGATACAAGAGTCATCAGAGACCCTATTAATAATATATTAAAGATAGATTGGTACAGAAAACCATGTACCTCTGGTAGATACATAAATTTCCACTCGTACCATAAATTTAGTATGAAAATAAACCTAATCAAACAAATGAAAATGAGAGTGTTGAACATCTCCGATCCCATTTTCCACCAAAAAAACCTTAACATTCTTAAGGGACTTTTCATACAAAATGGGTACCCAAAACAGTTAATTTCCAAAATTATTTTTAATACTATGGATACTCTCACAGAATCAGCAATAAATAGAAATAATAATAACCATATTAATAATAACACCTTAGAGATTATTAATGAAACATAAGATATATCACAAAATATCCCAAACCAAATAAATTCTAACACATCACAAGAAGAATCATCTAATAACACTAGATATTTTTCATTGCCTTACATAAGAGATATTACACCCAGTCTAACAAGGTGGCTTAAAATTAATGATAACATTAAAATCGCACATAAAAATGTACGTACTTTTGGCAACTTATATAATAAACAAAAATACTTAACACCCCAGTTATTAAAATCAAATGTGATCTACAGGATCTCTTGTGCAAATTGTGAGTTACACTACATAGGTGAAACAAGTAGAAAACTAAAAGATCGAATCACATCGCACAAGAGTGATTGTAGGTTACATCCAGAGAGGTGTGAACTTGCCACTCATGTCACAAACAAACAACATAATATGGATTGGGAATTAACCAAAATTTTGTCTAGTGAATGTAATTCTACAAAGAGAAAGTTTCTAGAAATGACATACATTGCCCTAACTCCTTCTTGTATAAACAAAAGAACTGATATCCAACACCTTAGTGTCATTTATTCCAATTTACTATCTAAAGATAAACCACCTTGAAATTAACAAATTGTAGTATCCTTGTCTCCTTTACATTGAGATTGACCACCTAATACTAATATTTTAATATTATATTAGTATACTTAAAAATAAAAAAAAATAAAAAAAAACTATATCTTAACAAAAATAACTTACTATCAATCTCAAATGACTTTGACTACAACATTATAACTTTTGTTCAAATCATACTGGAGTTAAAAACCGATTTTTTATGATAAATCATTCTAATATTTCCTGCCTGTTATTTACTTGTGTAATCCGATCTGTCATAGTATATATATATTCTGTGATATTGTGTTTTTTAAAAAACTGTTTACAATTTAAAAAACAATTGTAGTTATCAATGTAAAAAAATATTTTAACCATCACTTTTTAAACTTCAAGAGACATTTTATGATTTTACTTAAGTTTTTTACAACACCTTTTTGTGAACAACCACAACTTACTGTGAGTATATTAATCTATAAAGTTCTATACCAAAAAACTACCATCGTTTTTTATTACAGTCTACCCTGATGATGTAAACGATTCATTAAAGTTTACGAAAGCTTGGATCAAGTAAAAAGTGTTTTCTTTCACATAAAATTTGCTGGATTCCCCAAGAATACAACCTTGTTATATATATATATATATATATATATATATATATATATATATATATATATATATATATATATATATATATATATATATATATACATCCCGCTATCATATTGACACCTTTTCACGTTGCAGTCATTTGGCATCACCAAGAAATGCTATCATTTTCTAGATATAAACCGTGAATGTTCGCTTAATACACTGCTTTAGGCTTGGCACCGTTGTCGGATTTCGAGTAATCCGATTTATTTATATATTTTATTCCTTACACTATACAGACAATTTGACTCCCGTAGGTCAAAAACATTGCTTAAACATCATTTTGGTAACAACAGGATGTTGCCAATATATATTTTTACGGAAAAGTCAGTACCTAGTTAGATACATAATAACGATCGTTTCACGTTACAAGTATTCCACTCGCACTCAGGTAAAAAACCATTGTAGGCTCTTGGGTCTGAACGGGTACCTGAACGAGTTTAATAATTCACTTGGCATTTTATTTCATTTAGTTGAAATATATCAGATTTTGTTTGTAACGAATTTCATAATAGCTATTTAAATTATTTTTTTGTTAACAAAAACAAATTTTAAAGTTTGACATTTGAAAAATTAATTTTATATTGCCATTTTCATGACATAGTGAATGGTTAATTACATTTATAATAATTGAATATTGAATGGGTCATTGCGAAACAATATACAGTGCGTCCATAAAGTAACGCATAAATCCATTATTTCATAAACCGGAGACTTTAAGGAAAAATACCGAAACAGGTCGATTTTTATTTTTAAATTACAATTTTTTGGCATACATATCATACTAGTGACGTCATCCATCTGGGAGTGATGACGTAATCGTTGATTTTTTTAAATAAGATTAGGGGTCATGTAATATCTCATTTGAAAGGGTATGTAATTCTCTATTCAATAATATAAACGTTAATATAATTATTTATACAGGGTTTACGAAATAATGAATTTATGCTTTACTTTATGGACGCACTATATGTTACAATGTGTAAATTTTTCAGGAAACGTAAAAATATTTCCATTAGCAGTTAAAGATTCTGATAGTAATACTATATTTTATATAAGTATTATGGGTTATAAATGCATCTATCTGAAAGACCAAAAAAGTCTAAATGTTGCGTATTTTTTTGATATTATGTTTTAAAGTTTGTGAACGTATGTTGTTTTCGAAATGAAACCATAATTGGTAAAGTTTTTTCTTTATTTTCAACAAGAAACAGGCATAATACGTAGAAATTTATACTAAATTTAAAATCCAGATGCAGTTGAAATAAACACACCAAGACACGTTAAATGCTACTAGGAGCACTCCCGAATCATAATTATTTACAATGTATATACATTGTAAATTCCAAGTCATGATTTCCAAAGTTTACACATTGTAAATTATGATTCGGGGGTGCTCCTAGTATCATTTAACGTGTCTTGGTTTGTTTATTTCTACTGCATCTTTACTGTTTTTGTTAACTAATCTAAACGTAGAGATATTTTTTGAGATTCTTTAACTCTTTTATTGCTGGGGTTTGTCACACCCCACCTGTCTGTTAGTGGCAAAAAAGTTCACCTGTCGGATGCCGGGTTAAAACATGACAAATTAGACGTCGAATGAAAGCTTATAACCCAAAGATGGTACTAAAGGTGAGAAATTTGGCCTCCGACTTCAGGATAAAGAGTTGCAACCCGAAGTATTGTTCTAAATTCGCAGAAATAGTACAAACTATGTATTATTCGACGCGCCTTAGAAAGACGAGAACAAATATATACTTCCGGTTTTATGCCTGTCTCCGTCCGTCTGTCAGATATAATGACAGAGGTCGAATGAAAGATTATAACCCATAGATGGTACTAGCGATTAGAAATTTAACGCGCATTAGAAAAATGAGAAAAAAGAAATACTTTTTTTTAGTTTTTATACCACTTCCGGTTAAAATGGTGTACCCGGAAGTGACACACATAGTCACAGAAAAATATACTTGATCAATTTACGTGTATTAAGAAGTCGAAACCGAATTTGTAATTCTGGTTTTGATGTCATATGCGGTTAAAAAATTGTCTGGAAGTTGGGCAAACCCTACTCAAAATTAGTCAAATCTTATAGACCTGGTATAGTACAAAAAAAAAAGTTGATTAATAGCAAGCTGAAAATTTGTTAATAGCTTAACGGTGTCTAGTGGGACAAACTTTGATGTACGGGAACACTGTAACAGGGGAAGTTTTAATTGTGGAACAGGTTAAAAATTTGAAACGTAAGACTACGAAAATATTCCATGTATTTTGTCAGACAGAACTTCCAATTTATTTGTTACCCTTTCATTAAACTCTCGTGCAAAAATCATTGCTGCATGTGGATAATTAAAAATTGCGAGGAAAAGCGCCAGAAAATGTAAGGAAAATAAATGTCTGTAATAATAAATCAATTTAAAAATATTTCGTCTTAAATTTAGAAATTTCTTCTTTGTATAAAAACAAGAGAAATACTGCATATTTTTTATAATAAATGATTTAAAATCGCGTAGTGAAGACAAAACAAAAACTTAATGTGTCAAAATATTGATTAGTTACTGCAGAACTACAAATGTTATGTGGAGCTAGTAGTACGGGATCCGAATATAGGTCGACCTGTACCCATCTGCTTGCAGGATGAAACATTTTTATTAAATTTCATACATAGACAAATATTTCTAGCATGCGTTGCCTATCAAAATCGTGTCATAGATATCCTTAAGGGGGCCGAAGGAGTTGAAACCAATATTCCAAACACCATTTTTTTAAGTATGGTAGATTTATTTTATTTCTAAATTAAATAGGCATATTCAGTATAATTCGTAGATTACTCAAGAAGAAATCCAAAGAGTAGGTACTACTGAAAAATAAGCCAACGGCGGCAAATTTGTAAAAGACCTCAACATATAATGAATATTGCGGTGGACATCAAAACTCATCGTTAGATCATGGTAAACCAAAAATTCAAAAAATTTTATTAGGTTATGAGTTTCTCGAGGTAACGCTGTCGAGTTTTTTAGCTTTATCTAATTTTGACTTTTTGATATCAATCAGAAGTCTAAACAAAGAATTGTTTTGCAAAAAAGGGTGAAAATTCAACATATTTATTATTGTTAAACAAAAAATAAGCATAAAACAAAAATATCTTGAAAGCGTTAGCTTAAGGAATGTCTGAAGAAAATATATAAACAAAATTGTAAATTAGTTGAGGTGGTCAAGTAACTTTTGTGTTACAATGTCGGATTGTATCATTTAACGATCGGTCGGCTTTTCGAGCTGGTCATGTATTTTGTTAAACCAGTTTAATAGTTCACTTCGAGTAGCGAAAAATAAACAATACTTTGTAAAAACATTCAACATTGGTTCATATTCGGCTGTTTTCATATTACACACATCGGCAAAATTATTAGCCGAACACCTTAAAAATGGGACATGTTTGATGTCTCAAATTTCCTAAACCTGTTGTTAAATTTGTGTGATCCTTTCAGTATGTTATAGCCTTATTATTTAAGAATATCGTTGTAATAATATTGTTGCTAGACAGGTAAATATCATTTTATACCGGGTGTATCAATCATACTGTGTTTTTTTCTTAAAGTTCGGAACAACCTGTGGAATATTCTAGCATATATAAAATATTAAAATTAAAACTCAATTATAGACTTAGGCTTTCTTAACATTTTCCTTTTTGATACATTTGCTTAAGTTGGAAAATAAAAAAGTTATGTGCTTTAACAGCTAGCCATGTTTTTCATCAATAAATCCTCATAGTAGGGAGGAAAGTATGCTAAATTTGCAGTTACTCGAGCGTTATGGGGACCTATTGGATTGTGAAGAGATTGGTTCTTGATACAGGGGAGTTCGTTAAGGTGTGTCCGAAGAAAATCTAGTCTAGAAGTCTATCGAATGATACCAAAAACGAACCCCCACGGAAAGGGGTGAGGGGTAAATTAAAAATTTTAAATACGAACCCTGCGATATTTCGCGAAATGAACATCAGATCGAAAAACTGCAAAATACACGTATTCAATATTTTTGAAAAATCTATCGAATGGCACCAAACACGAGCCCCCGCGGAGGTGGGGTGGGGGATTTAATTTAAAATCTTAAATAGGAGCCCCCAATTTTTATTGCAGATTTGAATTCTTTACGTAAAAATAAGCAACTTTTATTCGACACATTTTTTCGAATTATGGATAGATAGCGCTATAATCAGAAAAAAGCGATTGTTTCAAATGCAAAATTAAATTAAAACCCCCACTTTATGGAAAGCTTAACTAAACCTTTTTCTGGTTTTATTACATACTCTTCACAATGCAATAGGTCCCCATAACGCTCGAGTAACTGCAAAATTAAGATAACTCCTTCTTACTACTATGAGGATTTATTGATGAAAATCATGGATAGTTCTTAACGCACATAACTTTTTTAGTATCCCACATAAGTAAATGAATCAAAAAGGAAAATGTTAAGAACACCTAAATCTACAATTGAGTGTTAATTTTAATATTTTCCATATGCTAGAATATTCCACAGGGTGACCCAAACTTTAAGAAAAAAACACAGTATGATTGGTACACCCTGTATAAAATGATATTTACCTGTCAAGGAATAATATTATTACAACGATATTCTTAAATAATAAGGCTATAACATACTAAAAGAATCATTTAAATCGGATCACTGGTTTAGGAAATTCGAGACATCAAACATGTCCCATTTTTAAGGTGTTCGGCTAATTTTGCCGGTGTGTGTATTTATTGACCTAAATTTTTCTAAAATGCACTAGTCTTTTTTTTAAAGATATCATTGGACAATTTACTCACTGATTTTTTTTGGATTTTACAAAATCGCTTGGATTGGCATGAAATTTGGCATAAGCATAGCTAACATGTCAAAGAAGAAAGTGATATTGTGCCAGTGTGTGCTTTTTTCTGGGGATGAGTACCACCCCCTTCTCGAGTGTGAAAAAATATAGGTCCAAATAAGTCCGTAAGTGGATAAACTAATTAAATTCCTTGTAACTTTTGTTTTTAGATGGTTTTTCGCAAATAAATCAATAAGTAAGTATTTGATCGAAAAATTATTTTAGCAAATATAAGCTTATAAAACAGTAAAAAAAATTATGTATGTATGAAGTCTGGACACACAATAAAAACAGAGTTGGAGCTGATCAAAAGTTGGTTCTTATTCGTCAAATTCCAAATCGACTAGTTCAACGTAAAATATCCAAAAAATAACGCACTTTTCGGGGAAAACCCGCCACAAATTTTTTAAAATTTTTAAAAAAAGTTTTATTTTTGTTATTTAAAAAGTATCTATTCTATCACCATCAGCATCAAAAGTAGACCAGGCAGTATCGTCGCCCCCGCTAGCGAAATTATTCCGATTCGATTTTTTTGCACAAACTTACTCAAAAAGAGGTCCTTATAACATATCCACAGGGTGCCGGGCGGTGCCTTGGTCGAAAAATTGGTTAAACAATTTTTTTTTAAACAAATTCACAAAAATAATTTTTTCATTTCGAGCAATTTTTTTTAGATAACTTGTGTCATTCTTGGCAAAAAAAGGTCTCTTGCCATTTTTGTCTAAAATTGATTGTTGTCGAGTTATATGCGATTAAAAATTTGAAAAATGCGAAAATGGCCACTTTCAAGTCTTAATAACTCGATTAAAAGTTATTATTATATAATTAAAAAAGTGAGCAAATCAAGTTTCAAACCCCTGCTTCAAGGTCCTGAAGAGATTTTTGTCATTATTTTATTACAAAGCTGTTATTTTTAATTATTAATAATTAGCGCTATAGTCCCGGATTTATCGTCGCCCCCGTTAGTGAAATTATTCTGATTCGATTTTTTTGCACAAAGTTACTCAAAAAGAGGTCCTTATAACATATTCACAAGGTGCCGTGGTCGAAAAATTGTTTAAACAATTTTTTAAACAAATCCACAAAAATAATTTTTTCACTTTGAACAAATTTTTTTTAGATAACTTTGGACATTCTGAACAAAAAAGGTCTCTTGTCAATTTTCTCCAAAAATTGATTGTTGTCGAGTTATACGCGATTTAATACCTGAAAAATGCGAAAATGGCCATATAACTCGACAACAATCAATTTTAGAGAAAAATCACAAGATACCTTTCTTGCTCAGAATAACCCAACTTATCTAAAAAAATCGTTCGTAATGAAAAAATTATTTTTGTGAATTTGTTTAAAAAATTGTTTAAGGTGATACAATAGCGATCAACAGGTAGCCAAAACGCGTTCCAAGATTGCGGCTGTAATTTTGAATATTTTTTCGAGATATTTGGTACACGTATCCGTAATATGATAAAGAATGGCGGTACAGAGCCCAATTTGAAAAATATATTAATGTGTGAAAATTATTCTGTAATTAAATACAATATTAAAAAAACGAGCCTGTACCGCCACTAAGAAGAACAAAAAAATACACTTTCTTCAAATAAACTTTTTTATCCAATGCCTAGATTTTGTGTCATTTTGGAACTACTAAAATTGTTTATTTCATTAGTCCAAAACAAAATTTAAATTTTTTAATTCGACAAAATATTTCCCCGCACAGGCTGTCGTCTCTATTAATTCGAGAACCAAGAGAGACAGCTCATTCACTGCCTTTCATTTTTTCTTAGAAAATACCCGATCTTTATACAAAGTACTTATAGGATAGTACGCCGTTATGAAATGATTGTAGGATGTTAAAATGACGAAGGATGGTTTATCCGGAAATCCGAATTTTATTTACTTTTGTTATATTTAGTAGGTACCTATAATTCTGGTGATTCTTTTAAATCCTCTATTGTTAAGAGAATTTACACTTTTAGCCATACATTTACGATTTTCTAACGGAAATTAACAAGTTATTTTAAATACGCACCAATTATTGATGTTGAAAGGAGTTTTTCAAGTTATAAAAATATTTTATCTGATCAAAGAACATGTTTCCTCGTAAAGAATTTGGAAAAACACATTGTAGTGAATTATAATCGAAGATATATTTATAGTGATATTGTTGTTTTATTTTAAATGGGTAACTATTGGTAGCAGTTTTTGTAAAAACTGTGAATAAATTGCATATATAAAAAAAGATTTTATTTGAAAGATAATAAATAAGATTGCTAAATAAGACAGAAAATTTGTGGATTCCCGAAATGCGCATTTTTTGAATTTTTGTGCATATCTTGCGCATATTTCGTAATTTTTTACCGCATATATATGCGCATATTTCATCAAAATTGATCGCATATAAATCCGCTCCCTAGTCATTGTATTCTATTGGCTGGTCCCAATGATTTGAGCCGCCGTACGACACGTTTGGACCAATGGGAGTGAAGATACGTAACTAATACCTAACAAGAGGTTTACTCAAACTTCTTTTCTGTACTTATACCTACCACTCGGTATAAGTACAAAAAAGAAGTTTGTGTAAACCTTTGCACAACTGTGTAAATACTAAAGAAAAATCTAAAATATTAAAAAAAATAGTGGAATCCGTTAATGTGTTCTCGAAAAAATTAGCTATGAAAATAAGCATAATTTTCTATATCCCTAACTTTTGACGAGCACTTTAGCTTAAATGGGGAAAAGCGGTAAGCTTAGACCAAACACCAGTAGGAGGCATTCAATTAATTGAGGAAAAAAATTAAATGGATAACAATATTCATTTCAGTTACAGAAAAGGCATTGCCCCGCTAGAATGGTTGAAATCACAATTAAAAATTAATAGTCCTACAAAAAAGACAGGCGCTTGAAAGTGATAAGACCATTGAACAATAAGCCTGCGAGCTACCTTTTAAACACATTCTTAAAAATAATCCATAACACAATTAAAAAAAGGTTTGTTAAGAAATTCTTTTATAGACTTCAGAAATTCAACAACTTCTCCTGATTATGTTTAAAAAACGTACGGAATGCACTAAATGAAAAAAAAAAGAGAAAGATTTATCATACCGTTATACTATAATATATTCTTACGTTGAATATTTGATGCTTCCTTGTAGAGTATAAAACGGACAATTGTGTTTTTCCCGTGAGCTGCCTTGTTTAATCTTCTTTGTCGTTCTATTCGTTAGATCCTATCCTCTCAAGTCACAGCGTCAGAAAGCAGCGGGTATATGCAGTGAACGGGAGGCCTATGTCGAGCAGTGAACGTTGGGGCCCTTTCGCGTTTATCATATGTAGAGAAGTCGCTTGTCAAAAACTGGACGTATGTAATCGTATTCTATTTGTTAAATACTCTCACATAATATGTCATACCATGTGCGTTAATCCATTTTATTTCTACAATTTTAAAGTGTTATTACATGCCGTAATTTTCATTTGTCTACACCCTCTTATTCTGCCAGTTAAATCCCATCGTTTCAGACGCTGTACGTCACGATTGGACCAATAGAACCGTAAATACAAGACTAAGTCCCTTTTTACATGCTGCTGTAATTGATTTTCATACGTCATTGTATTATATTAGTCAACTCCAGTTATTTTAGGTGCTGTACGCCACGATTGGACCAATAGGAGCGAAGATACGTAAATAAGGCCCTTTTGACATATTGCTGTATTTGATTTTTCTGTATCATTGTATTCTGTTCATTAAACATTGATTAAACATTAAACATTAAACATTGATGTTCATTAAACATTAAACATGTATTTGATTTTTCTGTGTCATTGTATTCTATTTGTCAAGTCATATTATTTGAGATGCCGTACGTCACGATTGGTCTAATAGGACCGAAGATACGCGACTAAGGCCCTTTTGACATGCTGTTGTATTTGATTTTTCTCTCATTGTATTCTGTTTGTCAAATCCTATCATTTGAGGTGCTATACATCACGATTGGACCAACAGGAACGAAGATACATAACTAAGGCCCTTTTGACATACTGCTTGTTTGATTTTTCTGTGTCATTGTCTTTTATGATGCCTAAGGCATATCTCTGATATGCCCTATTTTTAAATAAAACATGATGCCAGAATGATTTCTTTATGAAAATAATATATACATTCTCAAATTGTCTATTTTTCGTTGCGAATAATATTGTATTCAACAGTGATGCCAAATTTCTGATGCCAAAATGATTGATAATGAAAGTGGGATATACGTTTTCATGTATATAACGGCAGCGACAAAACGGTAAAACACTGAACTAAATGTATATAATATTTTCACTGTACGATCATTTTGGCCTCAAACATTTTATGGAATAAACTTATATAACTTAGTAAGAGGTAAACAAAGAAAGCTGATATATTAAAGTAACATCAAGGAATCAAATCTCTAACTACCGAGCTGATCAGACTTCTGGTAGCAAGTACAGGAATAAAGTTATTAAGGTAGTGTAAAGTGGCATCGATATACAGATGCCACTTTGCAAGACGATGCCAAATCGATGGTAAATGCATAATGTATCGATGCCAAATTGATAGTAGGATGTATATATATATATATATATATATATATATATATATATATATATATATATATATATATATATATATATATATATATATATATATATATATATATATGTTCGGAAAGGTTTCCGCGGTTAATACAATGAAACTTAAAGCTAAAATCAATATCAACAAAAGAATTAATATTAAAATTAAACTCACCAGGCTTCCGGGTTGAACCGCGTCGTTGGTTTCTAGGCCGAGCTTTCGACGTCCTCTCTGACGTCATCTTCAGGGCTTCCGGGGTCTCAGTCTCCTGAGGCTCCAGACACTACACTCACTACTCACTACTTCACTACTCACTGCAATACTGTTGTTGCTGACGCTGGGGCGGTCATTTATACCGTGGACTGATGTGACTGACGTGGCTGTCGATGACGTGGCGGAGTGGGAATTAGCGCGAAGACTATTTGGAGTGGCGCGAAGATTTTTGACGGCTGGAATTGTATTTGTAGATGGAGCGGACGATGTTTTCTTTAGGAGGGCTCTCCAAGTCGAAGGTAAACGGATGCCGTCATCTCTTTTATTGAGACAACTTGGCCGTTTTTCGATTTCTATGGCTTCTCGGATAATCCTTTGTTTATAGAAGCGGATGGGGGCTATGGTTCTGGAGTTTTCAAAGTCAATTTTGTGACCTGTATGAAGATGGTGTTGGCCTAGGGCTGAAACTGAATCGGAATTGCGAACAGATATGGAATGTTCATAAATCCTATTTTGGATTCTACGATTGGTTTGTCCTATGTAAGATCGGGGGCAGTCTGCACAAGGAATTTCATAAGCTCCGTGTTGTGAACAACACGGAGTTTATGAAATTCCTTGTGCAGACTGCCCCCGATCTTACATAGGACAAACCAATCGTAGAATCCAAAATAGGATTTATGAACATTCCATATCTGTTCGCAATTCCGATTCAGTTTCAGCCCTAGGCCAACACCATCTTCATACAGGTCACAAAATTGACTTTGAAAACTCCAGAACCATAGCCCCCATCCGCTTCTATAAACAAAGGATTATCCGAGAAGTCATAGAAATCGAAAAACGGCCAAGTTGTCTCAATAAAAGAGATGACGGCATCCGTTTACCTTCGACTTGGAGACCCCTCCTAAAGAAAACATCGTCCGCTCCATCTACAAATACAATTCCAGCCGTCAAAAATCTTCGCGCCACTCCAAATAGTCTTCGCGCTAATTCCCACTCCGCCACGTCATCGACAGCCACGTCAGTCACATCAGTCCACGGTATAAATGACCGCCCCAGCGTCAGCAACAACAGTATTGCAGTGAGTAGTGAAGTAGTGAGTAGTGAGTGTAGTGTCTGGAGCCTCAGGAGACTGAGACCCCGGAAGCCCTGAAGATGACGTCAGAGAGGACGTCGAAAGCTCGGCCTAGAAACCAACGACGCGGTTCAACCCGGAAGCCTGGTGAGTTTAATTTTAATATTAATTCTTTTGTTGATATTGATTTTAGCTTTAAGTTTCATATATATATATATATATATATATATATATATATATATATATATATATATATATATATATATATATATATATATATATATATATATATATATATATATTGTTATATTCCTATTTGATATAAGAAATAAAAGTCTATAGTTATATTTAAAATTCAAATAAAATAAAGGTTTTCGTTTTTCTCGACCGCGGGCATGTAAATTTGGAACACCCTGTATAAAACAAATTATGTATAGGTAGTTTTTAAGAAAGTGTTTCGGATAAGTGTTTACGAACTCCAGGAACAATACGACTCAAGTAAACAATTAGAGTGATGTTTAAAAAGAAAGTGTTCGTGGAAAGGTGTGAATAACCACCGATAATTCATATTCTAGCAAATAAGATAATAGGTTATTAAATTTGTAAAGAGGGTTAATGTGGAAAGTAAAATTGAAATGGGGAATATTATTTTTTCTTGAAATCCATTAAGATATTTAGAAAAAGGAAAGTTTGTGTTGGTAAATACGGATAATTGAAAGTTGCTTGGGATTGGTTGTTTTTTGAATGCTGGAAGGGGTATTTTGGAAGTAGGAGAATGAATGAGCAATGAGAGTCAGAATGTTTGGAGGGATCGAGATGCGAAGTCCAGTCTTCGAGAAGAGTCACAAAAAAGTGAAACGCCGGGTTGGTTAGTTTTGTCTTTAAAAAAATAAAAAGTAAGATACCGTGAAACGAGTGATAGACCGAGTCGAGATAGTATATAACTCCTTGAGTCTAGAGTATCCCGGTTTAGTGGAAGTGTTTGAAAAAGGTAGAACACGGCATCAGGAGAAGGCAGGAATGAGGGCTGTACGAGGCTTAGTTTTCAAAGGAGCAGAGGCATTACTGGAAGACTGGGACGAGTCTTTGGATCGCAACCCAAGCCAATAGGAAACGTGTTTTGTGTGAAGACATTGTCAAATCATCAGTAAAGGTCAGTCTATTTTGTTATGACATGAATGTATGGTTTGTGTATTAAATAACACATTGAAAATTGAGCTACACAATAACTATAAAAATTTCATCAAACCTCAATCAATTTGTTACTGATAAATCATAATAGTTCATTATAAATAAAATAAATTTGGAGACAAAAAGAAATAAGATTCCCATTTTTGTAACTGTTGTATTGAATAAAGATAGAAAGATAAGATATAAGAAATATTAAGCAGATATTGCCATTTAGATAAAATAAACGTTTTTTTATAATTTCTAATTGAAATCCGTATGTGTGTATTATTTTACTCTCTTTTATCTATCCCGATTAGGAATCCACTGAGAAATACTTTGAAGCCACGAAAGTAAGTAATTGATATTATAATTTAGCCCTGAGATTGACAGTATATTGGTATTTGATCTGTTTGATTAATGAGATAATTATTTATTAATTAATTAAGATAAATTACATCTGAGAACATCATTAGATTTCAAAAGTAATATCACAACAATATATATACAGTGAGCACGTAAAGGTTGGAATAAATTCATTTTCTCTAGTATGAACGATTTTGGAAAAAAATCGCGAAAGAGGTCAATTTTTATTTTTAAATTACGACTTATTGGCATATATACCATACTAGTGACGTCACCCATCTGGGCGACATCGACAATTTTTTTAAATTAGAATAGGGGTCGTGTAATAGCTCATTTGAAAGTTAATACAATTCTATATTCAGTAATATAACCATTAACACAATTATTTATACAGGGTATCCAAAAAAAAATTTGGAATAAATTTACTGACATAAAAAGAAGAATGCAAGTAATTTATTTAATTTAAAATACATTTCACTGTCCTCAGAAAACAGAAAAAACGTATATTTGAGAAAAACATCATTGCTTTTTGCTTAAATTAAATGTTCAAACTGTCAAAAGGAAGGTGGGTGGCTACTTTAATACTGAATTTAAGCAAAAAACAATATTTATTTGTCAAATAAACATTATTTACTATTTTCTGATAGGGGTGAAATGTATTTTGAGTTAAATAAATTACACACATTCTTCTTTTTATGTCAATAAATTTAATTCAAAATTTTTTTTGGACACCCTGTATAAATAATTATGTGAACGTTTATATTACTGGATAGAGAATTAAATTACCTTTCAAATGAGCTATCAGCTATCACACGACCCCTATTCTCATTTAAAAAAATCGTAGATGACGTCATCACTCCCAGATGGGTGACGTCACTAGTATTATAGATATGCCAAAAAGTCGCAATTTAAAAATAAAAATTGACCTGTTTCGGGATTTTTTTTCCAAAATCGTCCATTCTCGAGAAAATAAATTTATTCCAACCTTTACGTGCTAGTATAAGGAAGTATAGTATTACAAACCATAACGTTACAAGTGCAGGAATGTAAAATAAAAGAAGATCAAATTTATTTAAGAAAGATAACATTCAAAAGATGCATATACGAAATAGTCAAAAGAAATTCACAAATGCAATGTTCAACATGACCTAATCTCGAAACTGATAGCCCAATAAATGACCGTTTTGGACTGTAATTTCCAGGGGCAACTCCGAATTGCATGAACATTTGGATTTAGGCGTTGATTGAGGTATTGTAGAAGATATCTCATGTTACGAAAGAAAACGAGACCTCTGCTATATTCGCCTCATAGATGGCAGGCCAAAAGCCATCTAGTGAGCAGATATGTGAATCTCTGACCCTTAGAACGATAAAGAAATTTGTATAAAATTCTACTTGTATTATTTTTGGATTTGACCACAAAACGCTACAATCGGCAGCGTTGCCAGTTCTAAATGTTTTGGAAATATTCGGCATCGAAAATATTTATTAGTCCAAGCTGTATAGTCGCCTCCGTTATGTAAATTATTCCTTTTCGATTATTTTGCACAAATTTATTCAAAAAGAGATCCTTATAACAAATCCACAGGGTACCGGGCGGTACCGCGGTCGGAAAATTGTAAAAGAATTTTTTAAACAAATGCACAAAAATATTTTTTTTCACTTTGAACAATTTTTTTAGATTCTTTGGGTCATTCTTAGCAAAAAAGGTCTTCTGTTATTTTTCTCTAAAATTGATTGTTGTCGAGTTATACGCGATTTAAAATTTGAAAAAGCTAAAATAACCATTTTCAAGGGTTAATAACTCGGTTAAAAGTAATCATTATGAAAGTCAGAAACTGACCAAATTAACCAAAGATTAAAGTCCCCTCTACAAGATCCTGAAGAAATGTTTGTCATTATTTCATTACTAAGATGTTATTTTTAATTATCAACAATGAGCTTTAAGCGTGTATTGAGGCGGCCGTCAAAAATACACCAGAAAAGACCTTAACAGTATCAATTTATTTACAGGGCTTCTAATAATTCCTGAAAAACACCTAATTTTACCATAATTTGTGTAATTAAACGCACCATATTTGGGCTTCCAGACTACTGGATTCAGCGACCCAAAAAACCTATAATAACACCATCAAATCGCGGCGAACTAAAAGTGCCACGGGACCCCCTATGTTGCGACTAGACTAAATGCCGTTGGTTTTTCAATCAACGTCAATATCCAATACGTTGGTATAAATTTATTAAAGGCAAACCACGTACAGTACTTTTATTTTTTACTCCTTTTAAACTCCTTTGTATAATATATATTTCAATCAAGAATGGCACCTAAAAACATTTTATTTAAAATACACACTTAAATTATCCAGGTAAAGTAAATTGGACTAAAGTTTAATGGCAATAAAGTTTAATATATTCTTCTAAAAACTTTACAATATCACTTAGGTCTGGATCCCGTGTATGAAAAAAAAGTTGATTAATAGCAAGCTGAAAATTTGTTAATAGCTTAAGGGTGTCTAGTCGGACAAACTTTGATATATGGGAACACTGGAACAGAGGAAGTTTTAATTGTGAAACAGGTTAAAAATTTGGAACGGTCATACCACGAAAACGGCACATGTATTTTGTCCGACAGAACAGACTTAAACTCTCCGAACAGAGATTGAACTCTCATGCAAAAATCAGACTGCTATATATCACCAATATGGGCGTTTTAATGAGTGGAACATGTAGAATATGTCAAATGACAGGAATTATGACAGGTGATAAATAGCAGTCTGATTTTTGCATGAGAGTTTAATCTCTGTTCGGAGAGTTTAAGTCTGTTCTGTCGGACAAAATACATGTGCCGTTTTCGTGGTCTGACCGTTCCAAATTTTTAACCTGTTCCACAATTAAAACTGCCCCTGTTACAGTGGTTCCATATATCAAAGATTATCCGACTAGACACCCTTAAGCTTTTAACAAATTTTCAGCTTGCTAATTAATCAACTTTCTTATCATACGCGGGATCCAGACCTAACTGTGAATGTATCGGAAACAGGTGTTTGTCCAATGTTCATGTTTTTTATGCGTATTTTGTTTCTATTGTTAATTTAACCTTGCACTTCTTAAAAATAACGTTAACTAAAAATTGAAAAACTGAACTAAATTAAGTAACAGATACATAATATGTTAATTAGAAACGGTGTCCCAACAGTCTTTATTGTCATAGCCTTATATTTAATATGCCTATAAATAAAGGTAGATATGACGACATATAACAAGAAAAGCCTTCTATAAGTGTAATGCAAAGCAACTAATAATAATTATTGTGGGCATATTATGTTTCGAAAATTCGTTAAGAATTACAAGAAATATTTATTTATACAATATGTATTCTATTTCAATCAAGAATTTAAATGAATATACTCTTAAATATAACAATAAACACAAACTGGAATCCGATCAATTCATGTAATACAATACATATTGAAAAAATCAAATGACAGTTACATTATATCAAACAACAAAAAAGTTGTTTCAAACAACGTAAATACCTATAATATTTACAAAGAAAGAATCATTTAAATTTTATGACTAACAAGAAATTTCTTAGATGTGGCAACAGAGCTGGTGTGTAAAAAGGCTGGCTGAGTCTCTTTCCTTGTCTAAGAGTAAACGGTAAACGAAATAAAGCAGGAAACTACAGGCTAACAGTATAGTTTTCGATGAATTCACTTTGGCAGCAGCTATCGAAGCATCTATTTTTCAATAATTTTTCAGTTTATAAGAGACAGAAGATCGTATTCGCGTTTTTGAAAGAAGGATAGAGATACTCGGTGAATGTCGGTGATAGAATGCCTCAATTTTTAATGAAGCATGAGAGATATCAAGAGAGAAGAGATCATATCATATCATAGAGAAGCATATCAATATTTCAATCAACGATTTCTACTTACCCTCCACTTCAAAGTTGAATTTGTGCCGTTTTAAAACTAGTGTTTAAAATAAGACCCGAAATGGATAAATTGACTTATTTTAAGCAACTTTCGTTCTATAAAGTTTTTTACGTAAGTCAATACTTTTCGAGTTATTCGCGATTTAAAATGTTGATTTTTCGACAAAAAAACTACGTTTCAGACCGTTTTTCCCGAATAACTAAAAAGTAAATATTTTATCGAAAAAAATATTTTTAGCAAAAGTGTAGCCTATAAAAAAAAACGAAAAAAAATGGTGTACCAGTAAAATCTAAAAATTGAGTAGAAAAAAAGTTGTAGCTCATGAAAAATACGTTCTTATTCGTCTAATTCCAAATCGAATAATTCAACGCGAAATCACCGAAGAAAGAAGCGTTTTCGGGAAAACCTTATTAACATTTTTAAAGTATCGAAAAAAAGGTTATTATTTGTTTTTTACAAAAGTTTACAGCATCAAAAATAAACGAGTTACACTGAAAAAAAGTTTGCCCCTTTTTTTTGGTAAAAAAAATCGTGAAAACCTCCTTCTATTTAGCACCCTAAATGAAATTAATCGATTGTCTTTACCATTTATTTTAACTGTATGTGTATTGTTTATATGATCTGTAAATTTGATTGGTTTGAAGTGCTTATTTTTGAAAACATTTGGTTTTACAGTAAAAAAAAAATTTCTAAAAATTTTTGAAAAATTTCATTTTTTTAAAATAACTTAAAAAGTATTAGTGATAAGAAAAATCTTACGAGAGTAAAAAAATGGTTTTGCTATTATAAATATGCTAGTTTCATTTTGTTTCTCCGTAAGACAAAAATTGGTTAAGATATGACTGTTCAAAATTTGCATACACTCGTGGTTAGTGACCCATTCAAGCTTTCTCAATTATAACCCTTTCAAAAATAAACACTTTAAACCGGTGAGACTGACAGATCATATAAAAAATAGATAGGTAAGTAAATTGTTTGTAAAGCGGTAGCGATTAATTTCATTTGGGGAGCTGAACACGGCGAGATTTTCATAATTTTTTACAAAAAAAGAGGGCCAACTTTATTTTGAGCTTAACTCGCTTACTTAATGCTAAAACTTTTGTTAACAATTAAAACAAAGCTTTTTATAAACACCTTAAAAAGTTTAAATGGGGTTTTCCCAAAAAGTGCCTAATTTTTCGGTGATTTCACCTTGAAATATTCGATTTGGAATTAGACGAATAATAACATATTTTTCATGAGTTACAACTTTGTTTTTACTTCATTGATAGACTTTGCTGATAGACCATTTTTTTGGGTTTTTTATAAGCTACACTTTTGCTAAAGATATTTTTTTCGATAAAATATTTACTTTTTGAGTTATTTGGGAAAAACCGTCTGAAAACGTAGTTTTTTTGTCGAAAAATCAACATTTTCAATGGCAAACAACTCGAAAAGTATTGACTTACGTAAAAAACTCTATAGAACAAAAGTTGCTTAAAATCAGTCAATTTATCCATTTCCTGTCTTATCTTGAACGTATGTTTTTTCATCACCGAGAAGGGGTGACTGTCACCCCCCAAGTAAAAGCAACCAACGGCACAATTTCAACTTTGAAGTGGAGGGTAAGTAGAACCTAAATCCAAATTTTCATGCAATTCGGAGTTGCCCCTGAAAATTATACGGTATCGCCGAATTTCTCGTTCATTTACTGAGCTATGAGCTTATAATCATATTTAGGTACCTATCTTTGTTTTAAGAAAGTCCGATGTGAGTAACATAGAATAAACTGTAAGTACATATGTTTAATTTGTTCATATGCGCGTGTTCTTTCTGTTGGTAACAGCCTAAATACATTCAGTAAGTCTTAATCATATTGCTTAAAGTACTGTTACTAAGAGAAAGAATGCGTGCATGTGTATCAGTACAAGTCAAAACATGTTTATGGTTAGGCACATCCAGAGGCGGTTCTAGCCCATGTAACGCCCGTGTGCAGTCCATATCCTGGCGCCCTTTGGTAGACGCGCAATCAAAATGGAATAGTCGAATAGGTACATACCTAGTACTAGTACATAGGGTATTATCAGGGGCGTAACAGAGGCCCCCGCAACATGAAGCTTGCGGGGGGGCCCCAATCGGTCAGGGGCCCCAATCGATCATGGGCCCCACCTTTTCGTCTGATATTAGGTAAACATCTGTTATTGTTATATTATTTTACGTTGTGTGTTTAAATTTAAGAACGTAAATTTCTCAATAGGCATGTTCGGCAAGTGAATCATCTGACATCTATAAACTTAATCCTCTCCGGTCTTCCGAAATTTTTATGGTGACGACAATAAACTATAATGCTTTGTACGTGACCATTGAAAGATTTGATAATTGCAATTTGCCGAATTTTAGAACAATATTTCTAAATTTAGAAATGGGCTTTCTCTTTACATTAAATGCTAAATTTTAGTATTTCGATACAATTATTATCGGTAGTAGTTTACAGAGGCGTAACAGAGGCCCCCGTAGCGTGGTATATCAATATTGCGTCTTCTGCATAACAGAGTATTTTTACTTCTTTGTTTCCCACACTGTATCCTCTTCCTTTGTTGATGCTGTTGGCGATTACATTCATGATTAAATTGAAGAGAATTGGACTCAATGAGTCCCCTGCCTCATTCCATTGCGCATGTCTATAGGTTCTGTAAGTTGTCCATCTATTCTACAGGAACTTCTCTATTACCTAATCTATTATACAGGAGATGGATTACATGTTTAAATCTTGAAGCTTGCCGTCTTGTCGTCTAAGATATGTAAAAATTTGTCATTTTTATATTATTTTATGCAACGTTTTTTTTAAGAATTGTAGTATTGAAAATAAAGTTGTCCATCAGATAGATATGTATTAATAAAATTGTAGATATATTCGCTGATAGTAGTGCACGAAGAAAGTTGTTCCTCTCATCAATAATAATATGCAATGATGTAATAATTTATTAATTTTTGTTCTGTTTTATTCTATACCAATAAAGATGAAAAATGTAAGTTGTCAAAATAGTACAAGTATACACCGATAGCCCAGTAACAACTATTGGACTACAACTTTTGTTCAATATTTTTTGAGTTATTGCGAGTAAAATTGTTTATTTTTAAAGAAAAAAAAACTCAAAAATTTTTCTCGAAGTAAATATTATTAAAAAAAATATTGTTAGCAAAAATGTAGCTTATAAAAACAATGGGCTATTCATGAAGTAATTCGATACACAGTAAAAGCAAAGTTAAAGCTAATGAAAAATTGTTCTTATTCGTCAAAATAACCAAAAAATTAAGCACTTTTCGGGGAAAACTCATTAAATTTTTTTTAATGTTTAAAAAAGCTAATTTTTATTTTTTATAAACGTCTCTCGGATCAAAACTAAGCGAGTTACGCTCAAAATAATGTTGACCCGTTTTTTTGGTAAAAAAAATCGTGAAAATCTCCCCTTGTTTAGCACCTCAAATAAAATTTATCGTTAGCGCTTTACCATTTACTTTGTATATGTATTGTTTTTATGATCTGTAAGTTTGACCTGTTCAAAAGTTTGACCGGTTTGTACACAAGTCGTATATTTTATTAACTTTTTAAAGGGTGCCCCATTTCCAATCCTGCGGGGGAGGCGACGGAGTTTGTTACGCCACTGGGTATTATAGGGTATTAGGTACGCTTATAGCGTAAACACAAATCCAGATCCAAATAATGCAATACTAGATGATGTCGGGAGGTATTCACGGCGTCAGAACAACCTACCCAAATATGTTACAAATATTTAATTAAAAAATGAACTTCTTTATCTATTACATATTTAAGTCAGGCTAACCCCGGACCGATTTTCATCAGACAAACATTTCAACAATAAAAATGTATGTATGAACATAATATTTAAATATTATAATAATTTGAATATTTAAATATAATATTTGAGAGATAATGTGTATTTGTGTAATTTCAACTATACGATGGCAGAGCGATGAACTTTTCAGAGCAGCCATCTCTAAAATCCGAATAGCTATGATGATTGCCGACCTCCGTCGCGGAGATGGCACTTAAAGAAGAAGAATTTAAAATATCCAAAGGTGTAGTAGAATCATTGATAAAGATTGGTAATAATTATTTTTCATTAAAGAGCTCAAACCTATCTATGTCTGAAGAGCCAACATGACACAATTGATATATTTTCTAAATGGACCGTGATAGTGTGACGTCAAAACGTCAAAAAGGTTTTCAAATATTGATATACAAATACCAAACAAATCAACTGTCAATCGATTATACACGTGATTTGAGTAATCATTTTTAATTTTATTTTGTTTAACCATCTGTACATTTTTTCTAAACACACAATCTTTGTTAGTCATAACAATCATATTGCTTTTAATTTTATAAATGTTCTTACACAAAATCAAGGATTTACACTAGGGATGGGAAAAACCTACCGGTTTTAACCTAAAACCGGTTTTTTTACTTCGCAATAACCGGTTTTACCGGTTGTTTTTTTGTCGCGGTTATAACCGGTTTTTTCTTTTTAAAGTAAAAACCGGTTATTAGGTTTTTACGGTGATTAGGATTAGGTTAGGTATTATTTTGGATCCCAATCATAATTATTATTCTCAACTAATTATTCCAAACAAAACCATACTTCAAATTTTATTTTATAAATAGAGAAGCAAACTGAAAGTGCAAACTCACATCAGCGAGAAATAATTAAGTTTTATTATAATATTTCCTTGAAAAGGTATTTGAAATCATAATATTTACATAAGAAGTGATCTGGTTGAAGTAGACGCAAACATCATCTATTTTTTATACTTGACTCTTGACATTGAAAGTGGGTGAATGACTTTTTCTGATTACCAAAAATAATGTTCTGACTATGAATATCGAATTACCGATTACGAATACGAATCTCCAAGGATTTCCCTAGGTTTTCAAAACGATACACCCATACAGGAAGTATTAAACGAGTTAAAATGTACCTATTATACAAATATACAAACGTGTTAAAAGGAATACATGATAAATTTTTGTTGATGGTAGTAAAAATAAAAGATAAATTGCATTATCAAATTTATTTTTAAGTAAAATATTTATGTTGATATTATTTTTTTAAATCCCATTTGAATGAGTCTGGGAAATTTTTAAGTTGAAATGGTTGGGTTAAATTGTATATTATTGCAATATGTATATATTAATCTTACGCTATATTATACAGGGTGTAACAAAAATACGTCATAAATTTAATCGCGTATTCTGGGACCAAAAATAGTTCGATTGAACCTAACTTACCTTAGTACAAATGTGCACGGAAAAAAAGTTACAGCCCTTTGAAGTTACAAAATGAAAATCGATTTTTTCCAATATATCAAAAACTATTAGAGATTTTTTATTATGGTAGGGGAGCAAAGTATGCTAAATGTGCAGTCACTCGAGCGCTTTGTGGACCTATTGGGTTGTGAAGAGTAGGTCCTAAAACCAAAAAAAGTTAAGTAAAGTTTTCCATTTTAGGGGGCGCTTGCCATTTTTTAATTTAATTTTTCATTTCCAACAATCGTTTTTTCCGACTATAACGCCATCTATCCATAATTGGAAAAAATGTTTTGAATAAAAGTTACTTATTTTTACCTAAGGAATCCAAATCTGCAAGAAAAAAATGGGAGCTCCTATTTAAGATTTTAAAGTAACCCCCACCCCACTCCCGTGGGGGGTTGTGTTTGATGCCATCCGATAGATTTTTCAAAAATATTAAATAAGTGTATTTTACAGTTTTTCGATCTGATGTTCATTTCGCGAAATATCGCGGGATTCGTATTTAAAATATTAAATTTGCCCCCACCCCTCTCCGTGGGAAGTCGTGTTTGGTATCATTCGATAGATTTTTAAAAAATATTGAGCACATATTTTTTAGTTTTTCGATCTGTCATTAATTTCGCGAAATATTCGCTTTTTTCTTGTGAAATTTTGGGGCTCACCCATTTCCTTACGCCCGGCTCAAATCGCCAGATTTTTGAAATATACACTCTTTTGCATGTACTTAACTTACCTTATCTTAATCTGACAATTTCGAGTTTTTTTAAGGATATATTTTTTTTCGGGCCCCCCTTAACGAACTCCCCTGTGTTAAGACCCAATATATGGTAGAGGTACATCTGCAGTGTACCAGGTTTCTCCCCATATGATAATCTGACGCGCTCGATTAACTGCAAAAATCCCCGCTTGGGCTCCCCTACCATTAAAAATGGACAGGTGGTATTGTTATGGCAGTAGAATTTTAAGAAAAAATTTTAATGAAATTTGGACACCCCATAAAAATTTTATGGGGGTTTGGTTCCTTTAAACCCCCAAACTTTTGTGTACGTTTCAATTTAATTATTATTGTAGCGCCATTAGTTAAACACAAGTTTTTAAAAACTTTTTTGTCTCGTAGCACTTTTTCCAAAAGTCAGTTTTTATCGAGATATTTGAATGTTTGTCAAATCCACCACATATTTGTATATGGTAAAGTACGATTATGGAGACTTGGTAATAATATGAAAATTTATTTATGATTTACATTTTTAGGTATATTTTGAACCATATTAAAAAAGAAGCCACATCTCGATAAAAGATGATTTATCAAAAAATACAAAGAGGCAAAAAAGTTTTAAAAACACTGTGTTTAACTAATGCTACCACAGTAATAGTTTAATTGGAACGTACACAAACATTTGGGAGGTTTAAAGGAACAAAACCCTCATAAAATGTTTATGTAAACATATTAAAAAAGAAGCCGCAACTCGATAAAAACTGCCTTATCGAAAAAATACTAAGAGGCAAAAAAGTTTTAAAATTATTTTTGTAACTAATGGCACCAGAATAATAATTTATTTGGAACGGACACAAAAATTTGGGGGGGCTTAAGGGAACAAAACCCCCATAAAATTTTTATGGGGTGCACAAATGTCACTATAATTTTTCTTTAAGATGTTCTTGCCATAAGAATACCATATGTCCATTTTCAACATAAAAATCTCTAATAGTTTTCGATATATTCGAAAAAATCGATTTTCATTTTGTAACTTCAAAGGGCTGTAACTTTTTTTGTGTGCATATTTGTACTAAGGTAAGTTAGGTTCATTCGAACTATTTTTGGTCCAGAATATGTGGTTTAATTTATGACCTGTATTTTTGTTACACCCTGTATTTAATAATAATCAATAAATATATTAAAATAATAAAATAATAAATAAATATAATAATTAATCGAATAAAATGGTTTTATTAAAAATTGTGTTTTATTTATATTGATATTCTTTCGATAGTACTAATGTTGATCATATTGATATCGAGTATCGAGTCGAGTGGAGTATCGCAAACTAAAGTGCATTGTAAATGTAACATTGTAAGCTATTTGATTAAAAAAACCGAAAATCGGTTTTTGGAAAAACCGGTTTTTTGACCGGTTATTACCGCCAGGTTAAACCGTAAACAAAAAACCGATATAACCGAAAACCGGTGTTTTGTCAAAAACCACCATCCCTAATTTACACACTACATAGTACTTGAGTACTTACTGTGTTTCTTCAGTTTTTTAACCGTCCTATTTGGAAATGTGGTGGGAAATATACTATGAGTATTGATTACAATCACGAATACCCAACACATTACCATTTTGTAAAAATTAAACATCCTACAAGCCATATATTCCAATTATAAAAACCAAAACAAACACCGTGTGTGAATTTCTGCTTTGTTTGGAAACCATTTTAGAGTAGCCAACATTGATTTGACGTCACGACTATCACGGTCCATTGCTCTTTTTGTATCTAACTCTAAATACTTCCAGTGTATTAATTTTTGACGGAACGAAAAAGTGTCATTATTTTGCTTTAAAAGTTCGAAGCGTTCGTCAAACTTAGTAATTGCGGTATCTAATAAGTAATAGTAAAAGTTTACTTTAAAATGTATTTTCGCGTCAGTTACTCATCCGTCTTCCGCCTCATAATTAAAAAAATTTCATATTTTATGTTGAAACAAAATAAAGGACCCGCTCTTTGGCGCTCGGCGCCCCCAACGTCCCGAAGCCCGTGTGCACCGCACACCCTGCACAATAGGTAAAGCCGCCTCTGGGCACATCTCTGGGTTTTAAAACTACAGAAGTCTTTCCGAACATGTATGTAGAGCGTTTGGTTTAAACAGGGTGCCAGTCATGAACTGAGCTCTACATGTTCAAACACCCCGTTCGATTTTTATTGGTAAAAACGAAATTTCAAAGCAAAAAACCTAATAAAAAACGCGAAGGATACAGCAACTGAATCTTTTGGGAGTAAGCATCAAATGATGCATACTGTAATTAAACAGTTGAGATACCTATTTGTCGGCTACTATTGGGCGTACCAGTAAGTACCAGTTGGTGCATACTTTAATGTAATATCGTGTTTAAATGGAATATTTTCAAGTAAACAGTACATAAAAGATACGTTAGTAATATAAAACCCTGAGTCATTCCCTACTCACCGGCTACATTGTACCATTTGTACTGCAAAAGAAATAAAATAACATTAATAATTTTACTCTATGGTCATTTTAATGTTTTAATAAAAAGTTAAAGTGAAGAAACGCAAACGTAAAGAAACGCACAAGCAAATTAAATACAAAAAGCAACTTGCTTTTCATAATACGTATTATGTATTAGAAATCCATAACGAAAATAGGTAAACAAGGCGCAAACTTTCGGACTAATGCTTTTTAAATGCTTTATTTTTTTCGAATCCTGGCAAAACTAATAAATATTTTTGAAAATTTAAACGCAGATGAAAGATTATTAATGAGTAATGAAAGTCCCTTAAAATAAACAAAAGTTTTTTTTGACTGAGATATTTGATATTAAAAATCACATTAAATTTTTCGCTTTTTTTTTCACCCCTGTAACTTATTAAAATAAACATTATATAAGTTTTCAGAGATTTCTACCCTCAAAGATAATGTAATATTTAATTCTGCGTTTAAATGTTTCAAAAATTCTCATAGCCCAATAAATGACCGATTTGGAGTGTAAATTTCAGGGGCAACTCCGAATTGCATGAAAATTTGGATTTAAGTTCTACTTACCCTCCACTTCAAAGTTGAATTTGTGCCGTTGGTTGCTTTTACCTGGGGGGTGACAGGCACTCCTTCTCGCGGGGTGAAAAACGCGTGTCTAAAATAAGCCCGGAAATGGATAAACTGACAGATTATAAGCAACTTTTGACCTATTGCATTACTACCGGTACTCTCCAAAATTATTGAAAGACTCCTAAAAGCCCGACTTATGTCCTTTCTCGTTGATAACAAAATTTTATCACAAAATCAGTTTGGATTTTTAAATAATAAATGTACCACCGATGCCATGTTTTCTGTACTACATGAGGTTTATCAAGCATTAAACAATAATCTCCACACTGCCACTGTTTTTTGTGATTATGCCAAAGCTTTTGATTGTGTAAATCACGACATTTTGATAAAAAAACTAGATTTCTATGGAATTCGAGGTATTTCTTTGAACTGGTTTCAATCTTACTTGGAAAATAGGAAACAACTGGTTAGAGCAAATGATACAGACTCTAGTCTCAAAAATGTTGTATGTGGGGTACCGCAAGGTTCAGTATTGAGTCCTCTACTTTTCCTTATCTTTATTAATGACATCACTAGTTTAAAAATCGATGGAAAAGTTTTTCTTTTTGCTAACGATACCAGTATCACTTGGAGCAACTCAAATATCGCAACTCTTCATGCTACTATAACTTCTGATCTACTCACAATAAAATCCTGGTCAGATTCTAATTTACTCTCTTTTAACGTAGATAAAACAGTAGCATTACCCTATAAAGGAACTCTTCAACCCTTACCTCTTCATAACAGCCAGATCAGTATCGTTGATTCTGTAAAGTTTCTTGGTATTTTTTTAGATAGCAACCTTAAATGGTCCCTTCATATCGATGTGTTAAGCAAGAAACTATCCTCAGCTTGCTTTGCAATAAGATCTGTCTCTAAGGAAATGGATTTAGCCTCCTCCAAAATAACATACTTTTCTGTTCAATTCGGGACTGCACGCTGGGGTTTGTTTTGGTTGGATCAGGGAGAGCAGCATATGTGCCTCCTGATGAGAGACTAATAAGTTTCGAAACCGGTAGAGGTGCTTGCAGCACTCTCTGATTGGACTGGAATATGGTTCGGCTGTATTTTCGTTTTGCAACGAAATTGAAAATGGTTATTCATTTTTAACATACTTTTCATTGTTCGAGTCCCATCTTCGATATGGTCTGCCTTTTTGGGGTTTTGTTACAGCTGTCCAATCCGATGTTATTTTTAAATTGCAAAAAAGAGCAATCAGATATCTGTTTGGCCTCAGAAGAACAACACATTGCAGAAGCTACTTCAAAGATCACAGAATTCTAACATTACCTTCTTTATATATTTTAGAAACTGTTTGCTTAATTAGTAAACATCTACATGTTTTCCAGAAAGACCTAGACATGACTATTCCACCAGAAATTCTACTTTTGACATCTATTTACTATTTACCGATCCCGTCCAGTGAGTTAGTAAAGAAATCTATATTATATTCTGCAAAAAAACTATACAACCATCTCCCTCTACAACTTAAATCTGCAACATCTTTCCCCAAGTTCCGTAAAATGACTAAAGCCTATTTATCTGAAAGACCATATTATTCAATAGCAGAGTTTCTTAACCAATAACTAAGAAATTACAGTATTTTTATGTATAAGTAGAATCTTAATCTATATTTGAGTGTCATATGCAGCAGCATAAATTATTAAATTACTTATTAAATTTCTTAAGGTAGATTACGCAATTTGCAATTTTTTTTTATTTTGCAATAGATTGTTACTGATTTTTATTTCACTTTATTATGTTTTATTTATATTGACGATTTGTATAATTTTAGTAAATTGTATTTGTTATTGTTTTTATTTATGATTCTTGTAAGCTTTGTCTATAACATTGTTAAATTTTTCATGACAATAAAGCATATTTCTATTCTATTCTATTCTATCTATAAAGCTTTTTACGTAAGTCAATAATTTTCGAGTTATTCGAGATTGAAAATGTTGATTTTTCGACAAAAAAAACTACGTTTTCAGACCGTTTTTCGCAAATAACTCAAAAATTAAATATTTTATCGAAAAAAATATTCATATAAAAACTGTAGCCTACAAAAAAACGAAAAAAATGGTGTATCAGTAAAGTATATAAATTGAGTAATAGTCGAGGAAATGAAGCATTTTGGCTCGCAATTTTTTCGTCCAGCATGGATTTACTTGAAATTTTCACAGAAGGTAGGAAATAGTCCAAGGATCTTTTTCTATATCATGCTGCTGTACGCTAAAACCTTGGGGGTAGTTGCCACCCCATCTCGGGGGTGGGAATTTTTTATTATATTTTAACCATGTAAATCGATGTAAAAAGTTATTTTAAGAAAAAATGTTTTTTACATTTTCTTCGCAAAACTAATATTTTTCGAGTTATTCGTGGTTGAAAGTAATAGTTTTTCGACGGAAAAATCGACTTTTTTAGAAGGTTTTTTGAGAATAACTCGAAAAATATGCATTTAATCAAAAAAACTGTAGATATCAAAATTGTATCTTTTAGTAACACAAACGAAACTGTTTTTCTTTAATATTTTTACGACCAATACAAACCGAGATACGGCATGTTAAAGGTTAGCTTTTTTCGTCAAATGCATAATTTGAAATAATCAAAGCCAAATAACAAGAAAACTTTTGCATTTTTCCAGGAAAGCATGTTATTTTTTCAAGAATACAATAAGATCTTTCAAAAAAAATAATAAAAACTTTCTAGCATAAAAATTGAGCGCAACTGATCAAAAAAAAAGTCGGTACCTGTTTTTCTCTACGAAAAAAACAGTGAAAACAACCCCCTAACTACCCTTGTAACTAAAAATTGATTAACGAAAAATTGAATTTTTTGCAATTTTGCATTTTTTATCATTTTCTTCAAATTACATCTGTTTTTATAAAAGTTTCTAGCGTAAAAAATAACCGAGTTACACTGAAAAAAAAAAAGATTGCCCCTTTTTTTGGAAAAAAAATCGTGAAAACCTCCCTCTATTTGTCACCCTAAATAAAATTAATCGTTACCGCTTTACCATTTATTTTAACTCTATGTGTATTGTTTATATGATCTGTAAGTTTGATTGGTTTAAAGTGCATATTTTTGAAAACAATTGGTTTTATAGCAAAAAAAATTTTCTAAAAATTTTTGAAAAATTTCCTTTTTTCAAAATAACTTAGAAAGTATTAGTGATAAGAAAAATCTTAAAGAGTAAAAAAATGTAGATTTTGCTATTATAAATATGCTAGTTTTATTTTGTTTTTCCGTGAGACAAGAATTGGTTAAGATATGGCTGTTCAAAATTTTCATACACTCGTGAATAGTGACGCGTTCAAGCTTTTTTAACTATAACCCTTTCAAAAATAAGCACTTTAAACCGGCGAGACTGACAGATCATATAAAAAATAGATAAGTAAGTAAATTGTTTGTAAAGCGGTAGCGATTAATTTCATTTGAGGAGCTAAACACGGGGAGATTTTCATGATTTATTTACCAAAAAAAAGAGGGCCAACTTTATTTTGAGCGTAACTCGCTTATTTTTAATGCTAAAAACTTTTGTAAACAATTAAAATAAATAATTTTATAAACACTTTAAAAAAGTTTAAACGGGTTTTTCCCGAAAAGTGCTTAATTTTTCGGTGATTTTACCTTGAAATATTCGATTTGGAATTAGACGAATAAGAACGTATAGGTCTGGATCCCGCGTATGAAAAAAAAAGTTGAGTAATAGCAAGCTGAAAATTTGTTAATAGCTTAAGGGTGTCTAGTCGGACAAAGTTTGATATATGGGAATACTGGAACAGGTTAGAAATTTGGAACGGTCAGACCACAAAAACGGCACATCTATTTTGTCCGACAGAACAGACTTAAACTCTCCGAACAGAGATTAAACTCTCATGCAAAAATCAAACTGCTATTTATCACCTGTCATAATTCCTGTCATTTGACATATTCTACATGTTCCACTCATTAAAACGCCCATTTGGTGATAAATAGCAGTCTGATTTTTGCATGAGAGGTTAATCTCTGTTCGGAGAGTTTAAGTCTGTTCTGTTGGACAAAATAAATGTGCCGTCTTCGTGGTCTGACCGTTCCAAATTTTTAACCTGTTTCACAATTAAAACTGCCCCTATTCCAGTGTTCCCATATATCAAAGTTTGTCCGACTAGACACCCTTAAGCTACTAACAAATTTTCAGCTTGCTATTAATCAACTTTTTTTTCATACGCGGGATCCAGACCTAGTATTTTTCATGAGCTGCAGCTTTGTTTTTACTTGTTTGATAGACTTTATTGATACACCCTTTTTTTCGATTTTTTATAAGCTACACTTTTGCTAGGAATATTTTTTTCGTTTAAATATTTACTTTTTGAGTTATTTGCGAAAAACCGTCTAAAAACGTAGTTTTTTTGTCGGAAAATACACATTTTCAATCGCAAATAACTCGAAAAGTATTAGCTTACATAAAAAACTTTATAGAACAAAAAATGCTTAAAATCAGTCAATTTATCCATTTCCGGTCTTATCTTAAACGTATGTTTTTTCACCCCTGAGAAGGGGTGACTGTCACCCCCCAAGTAAAAGCAACCAACGGCACAATTTCAACTTTGAAGTGAAGGGTAAGTAGAACCTAAATCCAAATTTTCATGCAATTCGGAGTTGCCCCTGAAAATTACACGGTATCGCCGTATTTCCCGTTCATTTACTGGGCTATTATTAGTTTTCTCAAGATTCGAAGAACATGAATGGATTTAAAAAGCATTAGCCCGAAATTTTGTCCCTACGTTCTTAACATAAAACGAAGTACCTAATATAAAAAAGTAAATACATATATAAAAATGTACATAGATGAAGGTAACAAACTTTATTTGCTAAATACTTACCAATGCGCCCGAAGAATAATAATTATTGTCGAAATTTCAACACGGCAACTATCCATAGAACTTCACACAAAGGAATGACATAACTATGTTTTAGCTTTACGATAATTCATTATACTCGTCTTCGACAAATACGGCATATACGCAATATGTATATTATTATTAGAAGCAATAAAATAAATAATTTATAATTATTTTACAATAAAAAATGCACTCAATGACTACAAAACACGTTATACGTTGTTAGATATTTTCTAATTTAGGGAATTTCTTTAGCTTGAATAATATGTTTAATATTAGAGAACTCTGTTGCAAAATACAAATATAAATTATAATGTAAATACAAAAAACTGCCGAAAAAACCTTTGTTAAAATATGCACTACCGAGATACCGAATCACCGATGCCGACAATGGTTAAAAATCTACTGAAGAATTTAAAATCAGATGATAAATGTACTGGTGATCGTTTGACAAAAAATATGTTTACTCATACCTACCTGATAAGTAATGAATCAGTTGTTTTGATGTATTAGGCCTTTCGTGAATATTTTAATATTTTGATGGTCAATTTTCTTAGTTTAGGGATATTTTTATTGAAAGTTTATCAATGTGATTAATTTTTATCCCTTTTAAATGCATTGATGCACAGACAATATTATCAAGTGTTTATGTTTAACTGTTCTTCTCTTTGTTCTTATACACCAGGGTAATAAGCTAGAAACAGAACATGTTCGGGACACTCAAAAATCCAGGTAGCTGACTACTTTTTCAGTTATTGTAGACCTATAGGAAGAAAACCTACCTGTTTCCTGCCTAGAGTTCGCGTCCGTTTTTAATTATTAACAATTTAGAGCAAAAATCGCGATATTTTCGATTTTTTGCACCTCATTCAAAAGCTAAATAGTTGACATAAAATTACAATATTCAATTTTTTAGAACGTTGAAAAACCTTCGAAATTCCGATTTTTGACAGTTAAAAAGTTAATTTGTTGCTACGCAAACTGCAAAATAAGTGAAAATGGTTATTTGTTAATAACTTTTACTAAAACTTACTTAGAACTTTAGTGTTTTACCCAAAGTTGGGCAATGGGGCACTTAGCAAACCCTCAAAATTTGAAACCAATCCATTAATTAGTTTAAGAGTTATTCTATTTGTTTATCCCAGAGACCTTTACTTTGCAATAACATAAAACAGAAAATAATGAAGACATGGCAAATCTGCGTATGTCAAATGGAAGCAGAAAACCTATGCTATCAAAATGTACTAAAAAAAAATTATCTAGTATGGTCGAAAATCCTAATGCCAAATTTTTGAAATTTTGTAGTTTATAAACATTTAGAATGACTTTAAAAATATTGTCCGTAGAAAAAATCTTTTTACATATTAGAACAGCTCGTATTTTACACGAATTTCTAAAAATGTAGTTCAATTGATGACTACTCGTGGTAAGTGAAGGGGGAGCTGGGAGTCGACAAATGCACGAGTTAAAAAACTAAAAAAGGTAACTTAAAACTACATACTATCATTTTCTATATCTCGTGATCTACAGAATATTTTTCGATCGTTATTTTTTTAATTTGTATGAAATTTTTCTCTACATTACAAGTGCAATTTGTCTAGACATTTATTAATTAATAAACAGTTTTATTTAAACACATTTGTTTAAACAAATTTTGAAAAAAAAATTGTTTCCCAAAAATCCATGATTTTAATCATACTATCATTATTAATCACAGAAAAAGTTAAGGTATCCTTTTATAAATAAATTATCTTCAATAAATAATTATGTAATAAAAATAATTTATTTATCAAAGTGTACTTTAACTTTTTCTATGATCAGTAATAGCCCAGTAAATGAACGGGTAATACGTCGATACCGTGTAATTTTCAGGGGCAACTCCGAATTGCATGAAAATTTGGATTTAGGTTCTACTTACCCTCCACTTCAAAGTTGAAATTGTGCTGTTGGTTGCTTTTACTTGGGGGGTGACAGCCACCCCTTCTCGGGGGTGAAAAAACCTACGTTTAAGGTAAGACCAGAAATGTATAAATTGACTGATTTTAAGCAACTTTTGTTCTATAGAGTTTTTTATGTAAGTCAATACTTTTCGAGTTATTTGCGATTGAAAATATTTATTTTTTGACAGAAATACTACGTTCTCAGACTGATTTTCGCAAATAACTCAAAAAGTAAATATTTGATCGAAAAAAATATCCTTAGCAAAACTGTATCTGATAACAAACCAATAAAAATTGTGTATCAGTAAAGTATATCAATCGAGTAAAAACAAAGTTGTAGCTCATGAAAAATACTTTCTTATTCGTCTAATTCCAAATCGAATATTTCAAGGTGAAATCACCGAAAAATTAAGCACTTTTCGGGAAAAACCCATTCAAAATTTTTTAAAGTGTTTATAAAAAGCTTTATTTTAATTAAATAAATAAAATAAATTTCGACCACGAGTCACACTAACCACAATATTCTGTTAACCGAGATACTTAGTATCAAGCGGCGCCGCTAGGAGGAGCTTCTCCAACAATGCGTCTCAGAATACTTTAAGAACACTTGGTCATTTTGTACTCTAAACCGAGTAAAGCATGAAAAAGAAAAAGAAAATAATCGTTTTCGTTTTGATTCAATTCGAGTCTCTTGCCATCCTCTGACACGGTGTTTCTGGATCTTTATCCTTTATCAAAGAGGCTATTGCAAGTAGACTGAATTGAATCAACTCGAGACGAAGAAGAACTGCATCTATTAAAATATCTGCAGTATATTGTGGTTAGACTGTCCTCTAACGGAGAATGACAAAATAAATAAAATAAATTTCGACCACGAGTCAGGATTCTGTTAACCGAGATACTTAGTATCAAGCGGCGCCGCTAGGAGGAGCTTCTCCAACAATGCGTCTCAGAATACTTTAAGATTAAGATTTAAGGGTTTAAGAATCTTAAAGTATTCTGAGACGCATTGTTGGAGAAGCTCCTCCTAGCGGCGCCGCTTGATACTAAGTATCTCGGTTAACAGAATCCTGACTCGTGGTCGAAATTTATTTTATTTATTTTGTCATTCCCCGTTAGAGGACAGTCTAACCACAATATACTGCAGATATTTTAATAGATGCAGTTCTTCTTCGTCTCGAGTTGATTCAATTCAGTCTACTTGCAATAGCCTCTTTGATAAAGAATAAAGATCCAGAAACACCGTGTCAGAGGATGGCAAGAGACTCGAATTGAATCAAAACGAAAACGATTATTTTCTTTTTCTTTTTCATGCTTTACTCGGTTTAGAGTACAAAATGACCAAGTGTTCTTAAAGTATTCTGAGACGCATTGTTGGAGAAGCTCCTCCTAGCGGCGCCGCTTGATACTAAGTATCTCGGTTAACAGAATCCTGACTCGTGGTCGAAATTTATTTTATTTATTTTGTCATTCCCCGTTAGAGGACAGTCTAACCACAATATACTGCAGATATTTTAATAAATGCAGTTCTTCTTCGTCTCGAGTTGATTCAATTCAGTCTACTTGCAATAGCCTCTTTGATAAAGGATAAAGATCCAGAAACACCGTGTCAGAGGATGGCAAGAGACTCGAATTGAATCAAAACGAAAACGATTATTTTCTTTTTCTTTTTCATGCTTTACTCGGTTTAGAGTACAAAATGACCAAGTGTTCTTAAAGTATTCTGAGACGCATTGTTGGAGAAGCTCCTCCTAGCGGCGCCGCTTGATACTAAGTATCTCGGTTAACAGAATCCTGACTCGTGGTCGAAATTTATTTTATTTATTTTGTCATTCCCCGTTAGAGGACAGTCTAACCACAATATACTGCAGATATTTTAATAAATGCAGTTCTTCTTCGTCTCGAGTTGATTCAATTCAGTCTACTTGCAATAGCCTCTTTGATAAAGGATAAAGATCCAGAAACACCGTGTCAGAGGATGGCAAGAGACTCGAATTGAATCAAAACGGAAACGATTATTTTCTTTTTCTTTTTATTTTAATTGTTTATAAAAGTTTGTAGCATTCAAAATAAGCGAGTTACGCTTAAATAAAGTTTTAAGCAAATATAATTATTCGCTACCGCTTTACAAACAATTGCCTTACTTATCTATTTTTTATATGATCTGTCAGTTTCACCGGTTGAAAGAGCTTATTTTTGAAAGGGTTATAGTTGAAAAAGCTTGAACTGGACATTAATCACGATTATATGCCAAATTTTGAACAGTCATATTTTAACCAATTTTTGTCTTACGGATAAACAAAATGAAACCAGCATATTTATAATAGCAAAATCTACATTTTTTTACTCTTGACGGAGAGCTAGAGGCGAGAAATCATCGTCATAAGTAATATGAAGTTTGGCACGTGAAATGTGTCTATTGTATATTGATAACTATGACTCCTTTCAGGCTGACACCTCAGTGGATACAGGAAGTAGCAATAAGGGATGAAAGGGGAAAGTTGGTGCAGTCATTAAATGTTTTCACCTTCTATTTTGTTAAACCTCCATCGATTTGCATGAAAATTGGTGAGTAGTTAGAGCATAACTCAAGAAACAAAACTGATATGGTGCCAACGTGCGCTTTTACCCTGGGGGTGGATGCCACCCCTTCTCAGGGGTGAAAACTATTTTATTAAAAATAACCTCATTAATCGATAGAGGGACAAATTTTAAGCAAATTTTGTTACTTCTTATTATTAAAATAAATCAATATTTTTGAGTTATTAAAGATCAAAGATTTGAATTTTTCGTGACATAAATGCATGATGTAAAGCGGTTTTTCGTGAATAATTCAAAAACTGTAAGTTTTATCAAAATAGTTATGATTACCAAAATTGAAGATAATAAAAAATAAACGAGATTTATTATTCGAAAAACCTTTGAGAATTAATAAAAAGTGAGTTATAGGTGATGGAATGTATATTTTTTTCGGCTAGTACCCAAATCTAAGTATTCAAGCTCAAATAACGGGAAAACGGTGCATTTTATAAAATATATTTACTGAACACTTGTCAAAGTACTCAAGAATACCTATCAAGTGAGCTCCAAATGAAGTTTATAACATCAAAGCTAAGCAAGTGATGATGAAAATAAGAGAACCCTTTCGAGTTTTTAGGAAAAAGTGAAAATTAAAACATACGCTATTTATATATTTATTTTGAAATTTGTTAACACAATAATTTTTAAAGGGAATTCGGGAATGAAGTTATTATTATATTCCTAATATGGAAAATTGCTATTATGAAAAGTTGTTTAGAATTAAAAATTATGTTTAATGTGCAATTATATCCTACTATTTAAATATTGTGAGCTATAAAGGCACTTTACTGAGCGAATTTCTTGAGCGAAATTCACATTTTTTACACATCGACTAAAATCGATACAATTTTATATAATCTTATGTTTATGATTGCATCTTGGATTTTAGACCGTGCAGATCTTTTTATGAAGAATAATTTTTGTTCGTAAAATTAATAATAAAAGAGTTATAAATGAAAATGATGATTGGTAGGTATCTCTAATTTGAGAAAAAAATTAAATATTTTCTTTTTATTAGAAGAATGTAGATAATAGTTACATTATTATAAGAATTATTAATTATTTAATTATAATAATAACAACTATTGCATATATTAGAACACAGTTTTTAATTCCAAACAATTTTTCGTAGTAACAATAATTTACAACAGTGTGAAAAAAAGGTACTTTAATCTTGAGCGAAATTCATATTTTTTAAAATACCTCCTATAGTATAGATAAAATTTGCTATCTGATGATTGAATCGTAGGTTTTAGACGATGCAAAACTTTTTATGAATTATAACTTTATTTCGTAAAATTAAAAATAAAAAAGTGTCCCGTAATATATGTGTCCAACTTAAGTAGACACACTGTATATTATACAATATAATATACATAATACATAAATCATTGGGTAGACAGCACCAAAAATTTGTAACCTGCCATTTAACATTACTTACATTAAAATTAATAAGTAATATTTATTTATTTGATATTTCAATTCTTTTGCAGTTTATATGAAGTAATATATTTTTGAAATAATATGTATGTTACTAAAATATTATTTTTATATTATTTCGATATTTAATTGAATTTTTTCTATCGATATAAACTTAGTGGCGGCTCTAGCCAGGGGTAGGGGGGCAGCTGCCCCCCCTACAGATTTTACAGTACTTAAGTACTATAATTTTCGTTAAAAAGGCACGTTATCTTGTTTATTCACCCGTTGTGTTCCCTTGCCCCCCACTTTTTTTGGTCTAGAACCGCCCCTGTATAAACTGAATATGTACAGAAACTGAGGGTGTCCAATAATGGGCACATTTGACATAATATTCAAACACATTTTTGCTATATTTTATATAAATGTCTTAAAACAATTTTAAAAACTTATATAAATAATAATTAAGCTCCAAATTTTTGGAGCCTAAACTTTGAAAAATGTTTGTAGCATAATGTTTAATGGTATCAACTTTTCCGGGAGCTCATTTGATACATATTTCTAAGTACTTTGACAAGTGTTTAGTAAATATATTTTATAAAATGCACCGTTTTCCCATTATTTGAGCTTGAATACATAGATGTGGGTACTAGCCGAAAAAAAATATACATTCCATCACCTATAACTCACTTTTTATTAATTCTCAAAGGTTTTTTGAATAAGAAATCTCTTTTATTTTTTATTATCTTCAATTTCGGCAATCATAACTATTTTGATAAAACTTACAGTTTTTGAATTATTTACGAAAAACCGCTTTACATCATGCATTTATTTCACGAAAAATTCAAATCTTTGATCTTTAATAACTCAAAAAGTATTGATTTATTTTAATAATTAGGGGTAATAAATTTTGCTTAAAATTTGTCCCTCTATCGATTAGTGGGGTTATTTTTAATAAAATAGTTTTCATCTCTGAGAAGGGGTGGCATCCACCCCTAGGGTAAAAGCGCACGTTGGCACCATATCAGTTTTATTTCTTGAGGTATGCTCTAACTACTCACCAATTTTCATGTAAATCGATGGAGGTTTAACAAAATAGGAGGTGAAAACCTTTAATGACTCCGTTAACTTTCCCCTTTCATCCCTTATTGCTACTCCCTGTATCCACTGAGGTGTCAGCCTGAAAGGGGTCATAATTATCAACATACCATAGACACATTTCACATGCCAAACTCCATATTACTTATGACGATGATTTCTCGCCTCTAGCTCTTAGACTGTTTTACTCTTTGCTTATCACTAATACTTTTTAAGTTATTTTGAAAAAAGGAAATTTTTCAAAAATTTTTAGAATATTTTTTTAATATAAAACCAATTTATTTTCAAAAATAATCACTTCAAAGCGGTAACGATTAATTTTATTTAGGGTGCTAAATAGAGGGAGGTTTTCACGATTTTTCTTACCAAAAAAAGGGGCCACCTTTTTTTAAGTGTAACTCAGTGGCGTAGCTAGCCCCACAGAGGTCCCATATCAGTTTGTCGCGGGGCCCATTTCCACCACTGATATGGCACAATGATAGAATAGGTAAAACAGGTACTAGAAATTCGCAATTTATGGAGTCGATTTATCTCTGGAAGATAAACAGGTGTACCAGTTTTCGTTTCTCTAAATACCGTTCTGAAGGTATTTAAAAAAACTAATTAGGTACAAGATGCCTTCTTCAAAGAGCTCTAGCTCATTTGAAAAGCATTTTCGAACTAGGTGATTTGGGTTAAATCGTAATATTTTGAGCCCAGGAATCTACAGTTTAATTATTTCCAAGTATTAATGAAACACCCTGTATATTGAAAAAATTAAATTAATTGCAAATTGCATAATATAGGGGAGGACGGTATGCTAAATTTGCAGTTACTCGAGCGTTATTGGGCGACCTATTGGGCTGTGAAGATTAGGTCCTAAAACCAAAGAAAGTTAAGTAAAATTTTCCATTGTGGAAAATCATCCAAGTGGGGACTTTCCATTTTTTAACTTAATTTTTCATTTCCAACAACCTTTTTTTCGATTATAGCGTTATCTCTCCATAATTCGAAAACATATCTCGAATAAAAGTTTCTTATTTTTAGGTAAGGAATCCAAATCTACAATAAAAAATGGGGGCTTGTATTTAAGATTTTAAAGTATCACCCCACCCCAACTCCGTGGGGAGTCATATTTGGTGTCATTCGATAGATTTTTCAAAAATATTAAATATGTGTATTTTGCACTTTTTCGATCTGATGTTCCTTTCGCGAAATATCGCGGGGTTCCTATTTACAATTTTAAATTTACCCCACACCCCTCTCCATGGCGGGTCGTGTTTAGTATCATTCAATAGATTTTTGAAAAATATTGAACACGTATTTTTTAGTTTTTCGATCTGACGTTTATTTCTCGAAATTTTCGCTTTTTTCTTGTGAAACTTTGTGACTCACCCATTTCCTTACGCCCAGCTCAAACCGTCAAATTTTTTAAATATACACTGTTCTGCATGTACTTAACTTACCTTACCTTAATCTGACGATTTCGACTTTTTCTAAGTATAGATTTTTTTCGGGCCACCCTTAAGGAACTCCCCTGTGTTAAGATCCAATATATGGTAGGGGTACATTTACAGGGTACAAGCTTTGATAACTGCAAAAATCCCCGCTTGGGCTCCCCTAATACAACCTTGTGAACTAGTAAGTTTTGCGTATAACACCCAAATATAGATAATAATAATAAACCTAATAAACTAATAAACCAAAGTCGAAAAATAGATTTGAATTCTTGACTCATTATTTTAAACCAAATTCAGTTTTTTTCAAGCCAAGGATGAATACGGACATTGAAAATGATAAAATTAGCGTAAACAAAGAAGCTCTGTTCTTTAACGGCAAGCGACCGGCAAATAGATATACCTAAATACAATTTATAGATAAAGAACATATTAAACGAAAATATACGCAAACAATACACAGTGTTTCAATGTTTTAAATATTCAAAGGTAAAGCGATTACAAATATTGCAATTTGGCATTATACATTATACAATGTTTCACACACAGCCAACGGTGAATAGACAATAAAAATTAGCTTGAAAACAGAAAAGCTCTGTTGTTATAGAACGGCGAGAGGCAAATAATAGATATGTACCTGTACATAAATATAGTTTATAATATAGATAAAGAATCCATTACACAAAAATGTCGATATCCAAACAATATACACTGTTTCAAAGCGTCTTAATAGTGAAATAATTATTTAATATTTTGTTCAATTTTTTGAATGGAATTTTATTTCAACATGCCGCGCTGGGGCCCCTGAATGTCGGGGACCCCGTATAATTGATACGGCTGATACGGCGGTAGCTACGCCTCTGGTGTAACTCGTTTATTTTTGATGCTTGAAACTTTTGTAAAAAACAGCTATAAAGCTTTTTTAGATACTTTAAAAATGTTAATAAGCTTTTCCCGAAAAGTGCTTAATTTTTCGGTGATTTTGCGTGGAATTATTCGATTTGGAAGGCTGACAATGTTTGGATCAAAACGGGTTGATATCTAATATGTATGTTAGCTGTGGACGTGCAGCTGTAACCCAAATTGTTAAGGTAAATACTCCTTGATGTTCTAATGAGAGGAGTAGTGGTCCTATGTAATGGTAACTATGTTTTAATGATATAAGCAGTGAAGAAATTTTAATAAACTATTGAATCAGATAAAAGAAAGGAATAATAATAAAAAAAATTTGGGGGTTACGTACATTGTGTTTAAAATTCGTCAATAAATAAGTAAGGAATAATAATAAGGAATAATAATAAAAAAATTTTTGGGGGTTACCTACATTGTGTTTAAAATTATTCAAAAAATAAGTAAAATCCAGATTAAATTAAAACAAAACACACAGGACACAAGACGATACAAAAATAATGTGGGAAGTGAAAATTTTTCACCTTTTCACTTCCCACATTTTTTGTTGTATCGTCTTGTCCTGTGTGTTTTGTTTTAATTTAATGTGGATTTTACTTATTTTTTGACTAGTTTTTAGCACAATGTAGGTAACTCCCAAAAATTTTTTTATTATTATTCCTTTCTTTTATCTGATTCAATAGTTTATTAAAATTTCTTCACTGCTTATATCATTAAAACATAGTCTCAATTTACAATTACTTTCAACTGAATATTAATTCCTTTCTTTTCTATTTCCCCCCCTTTAATTTATATCTCAGTTTCATGTATCTACATTGTTGTCTATCAATTCACATTTATTATTGTTTTATCATATGACTGCTAATACAATCATTTAGATACAATTTTTAAGCTTTCCGACATTTCATCCCTTATGCGACCACTACTCCTCTCATTAGAACATCAAGGAGTATTGACCATAACAATTTGGGTTACAGCTGTACGTCCACAGCTAACATACATATTACATATCAACCCGTTTTGATCCAAATATTGTCAGCCTTAGAGCCAAACCAAACGGACCACGCTGCAGCGCTACTCTGTGGATCCACAGAGTGGCTGACGATGATTTACCGTGGGTTCTTATGTAGAGTGGCCGTCGCACCCCACACGAGCGAGTGTAGCCGGCCACAGACGCTAGTGGCGTCTACACAATTCAGACGGACCCCTTTTGTAGCCGCCACAGATGTTTACGAGAGGTTAGTAGTCCTATCGCCAGGGGGGGTACAACGGCCTCCTTAATTCAGATGGACTTACCCAAGTTTTTTTATGTATTTTGACCCGTGGAACACGAATTTTTTGGGTAACATTTGGGTAACATTGGGAATTTTTTGATCCGGATGTCGATAAGATTGTTATAAACAAAGAACTTGAGGAATTACATAGCAGCGATTTTTCGCAAAACCAAATATTTTTTTGTATTTTTTGGGTGATTCTCAGCAAAAAATGGTCTTACAAGTTTTTTCGTAGGACGCGTAGTTTTCGAGATATACGCGGTTAAACTTTCAAAAAATCGAAAAAGTGCAATTTCTGAACCGGAATATCTTTTGATTAAAAAATATAGTAGCAATTCTGATTACTGCATTTGAAAGTTCAAGTCAAATTCTATCGGTTTTGATTGTTTGCATTGCTAAAAAATAAGTTTTTATTTGTTAAACAAAGGTATAAACACATAGTGTTTCCCGGGCCCAATGCATGCGTTTTAATGGACGTAATGTACGTAGAAAATCTGTATGCGCGCCTACTCGTTCGATTTCAAATTAGAAATGCATTGAAAACATCATTCAATCACTATGTGTTGATAACTTTGTTTAACAATAAAAAAACTAATTTCTAGCAATGAAAATAATCAAAACCGATAGAATTTTACTTGAACTTTCAAATGCCGTAAGCAGAATTGCTATTTTATTTTTCAATCAAAAGTTATTCTGGTTCAAAAATTGCAATTTTTCGATTTTTTGAAAGTTCAACCCCGTTTATGCCAAAAACTATGCATCCTACCAAAAAACTTGTAAAATAATTGTTTGCTTAGAATGACCCAAAGAATACAAAAACATGTTTTGTTTTGCGAAAAATCGCTGTTATGTGATTCCTCAAGTTCTTTGTTTATAACAATCTTATCGACATCCGGATCGACTGTTACCCAAAAAATTCGTGTTCTACGGGTCAAAATACATAAAGAAAACTTGGGTAAGTCCATCTGAATTAAGGAGGCCGTTGTACCCCTACTGGCGACAGGACTATAGGGTGAGCACCTAAAATGAATTTCGATTCGGAACAGTTTTTGATTGAAGTGCAAAACAGACCGGATATAATACGTGATACAAGAACCCGAGGGCATATTTATAGGTCATTAAAAGGAAAACCGTGGGACGTCATCTTTGAATTATTTGTTTCTGATTTTAAAGAAGGTCCTGTCGAAAAGAATAAATCCCATAAGCAATGTTTTCTCTATTACATATTTATATTTACCTACATTTTATTATACATTGGATGCATTTGAACTGAACAAAACAAATAGGTATTCACAATATTGTTTGTTTATTTATGTTAAATAGTGGGGTCCCATTGTAGGTCAAAAAAGGTTTTATTGTTTGTTGTTGAAAACAAAACGATAATATATATCAATCAAAAGAGGGTTGCAAGCTAACATGTTTTTCACTTTCACTCGGTTGTCAGGTTGTACTGGTTGATTTTTTATGTGCTTCTTTATGTGATATAGCTGTTTTTGTCTCGTTCTTCTAATTCCATTTATGGAGTTTATTTAAGTAGTAAAGTTATTTAAGTATGAAATTTTATAAAATATTTAAAACTATGTACATTACAAACACTGATTTTGACGATCACACTTTTTTTAAAAAAATATTAGCCGGCAAGTTTTTAATCATTTGAACAAACTTTTTTTTTTACATTACCCGCCGCACCCTTCCAAACGATCCACTTCGCAGCGTAGTCGCCGGCCTTAGAAAATCGCCTGTTTCAGCCACTCTGTGGATCCACAGAGTAGCGCTGCAGCGTGGTCCGTGTGGTTTGGGCGTTACACTAACACATACATTAATAAATAGAAGTCTTTTAATAAATATAAATAAAAATCTTTTAATAAATAGAAATAAAAATCTTTAGAACCATCACATATTAAAATTGTATATAATATGACATTCACTTTAGTCTACTTCACAAACAAAGTAACAGGCGCAAATTTGTTGGTTGTCCTTCACCAACTATCTCTTCACCCTCAAGAATTTCCAATTTCCATAAACTTGTTAACTTTTACAACATTCTCCGTCTATTCCACCATATCCCGTTTGCATAACTTAAACAAGATATCATGTTAATGAATAGTCAGGAAGTACAGTGGAACCCCGATAAGTCGGCCCTCGATAACCCGGAAGTCCGGCTAACCCGGACCGATTTTCATCAGATAAACATTTTGATTTTCAGTACATATTTTGTATTTTGACAATGACACCCGTTCTGGGCGTCGAAATGTTAATAAAAATTATTTTTTCAATTCAATTTTGGCTTATCCCATCAAAATAGTTAATTATCAGATAAACATTTCAACAATAAAAATGTATGTATGTAATATAATATTTAAGAGATAATGTGTATTTGTGTAGTTTGAACTATACGATAGTAAAAATGACTCATGGCACAAGCCGGCAGAAACAACAGGCACCTGTCTGTAGTATTCCTTTATTTTTTATTTCAAACTGTGTTAGCATTGTTTAAGAAAGACTATTTAAAAAATTCTTTTTTAATCAATGGTCTTGGTTTTCACTGTTCTTAATACATAATAACAAAACATCGTTCTGATTGTGACCGTATGAATACAGTATTGTATTGTTCGCTTCCGTTTGCTTAGGTTTGTGTTTGTGTGTATGTGTAGGTACTGTGCATATTTATATATTTCATGTTATTTCAATTCTAACGGAGTTTATCTGTAATTATACCGTATTTTATTAATTTTTACCATATTCTCTGGTTAACACGGATTTTCAATAACCCGGATCGGCCGCGGTCCCGATTAATCCGAGTTATCGAGGTTCCACTGTAGCTTCTTGTAACCGAATGTAAGTACAACACGTTACCATTGCATGATTACAGACGGCATACATCTGCATGTGTTTGTGAGCTTGCGGACGTTTCTTACCGCACCGAGTGTACATTCCTATGTATTTGTCTGCTGTCTTAGTTACTTTTATGTATGTTGTTCAATATTGGCTTGATCTTATGGATCTTTAGCATCTTTTACAACCAGACATTGTTCTAACTCTGGTTTTTATTTGTAGCATTTAGTGACTTGTAACCGTTGACTTGAAGATGCTCTGCATACTTTAGAGAGCGAAACCGGTCGTCGGATGTTACAATAAATGATTGTAGCTTGTTCTATTCTGTGCTCTGTTCCCATTTTGCATTTACGTTGGTGCCAAAATATACATAAGATTCTACATGATCAAGTTAAGGTGTTGTTTTTGAAGTTATACTTCTTTACGATCGGGGGTGAAATTTTATAGTTCCCTGGCGCATGCGTAGACAGACAGTATGTAGTTCGTTGCTAATCTCTCAAATTTTGTATGTATCAGCGCAAATAAGTCATTAAAAGAATATATTAGTGTTTTTAGTAAATGTATTATTCATTAAAATTTTTGTGTCTTTGGATTTGTCTTCCTCGGGAATAAAAATAGTAAGTATATTTACTTTAAATTTTAAAGTATTTTTATACTTCACTTGGTCTATTAAATTTGTCAGTATGTATGAGAAATCTTGTAACCTGTCAAAGCAAAGGGAGTATAGCTCAGTGTTAGAGCGTTCGACCGGAGATCGAGAGGTCCCCGGTTCAAATCCGTGTTTTATCTAACTTTTTTTTTAATTTTAGTATTGTTTTAATAGAAAATTTTAAAAAGTAGTAAGTAAAAATTAGTTTAATCTTTAAATACAAATAACCTGTTGAAAGTATATTTATTTCGTTGAAATCATATAATAGAAGTATAACTTCTTACGTGCGTACAAAGTACATACACATTCTTTTTTTTTTCGATAAAATAGTTACTTTTTGAGTTATTTGCGAAAAACCGTCCAAAAAAAACATGTTTTCTTTTTGTTAAAAATGAACATATTCACTCGCAGGTTGCTTAGAATTAGTTATTTTATCCAATTCCGGACTTATTTTGAATGTATATTTTTCACCCCCAGGAAGGGAGTATTCCCCTCCATTTTTGTAAAATGGGGGGGATATAGAATTGTAAACTTTTTCTTATATAATAATAGACAATTTCAACTACCTATTCCTAAATTTTCATCCTTCTTTTATTTTTTTGGGGTCAGATTGTTCCTTGATCGGGCTACTACATACCTCTTTTTGTGTCCAGAGATTTTATTAATATTCAACAATTTTAAATTTAGCTGAACTGCGGATTCCAACAAATTTAATCTATGTATTTGTAGATAAGGAAGGAATATGATTTTTCAATATATGTATTTGAAGCCACCACAAAGATTCGTGTCTTAGTGTTCTAGTCCTTGGTTTGAGATTTGTATAAAATTTAAAATTAGCACGCAACTTAGCTATTCCCTTAGCTACATTATTTTTTCTTTAATTTAATGTATTTATTAAGCTCCTTTTACATACTGCTTTTGTCCTCATCTTGGAGTCAAGGTAGTTATTTCAAACACAATTTTTTATCTGTAATCAAATACATACAGTAAGCACGTAAAGGTTGGAATAAATTCATTTTCTCGGGAATGGACGATTTTGGAAAAAAATTACGAAACAGGTCAATTTTTATTTTTAAATTACGACTTTTTGGCATATATATCATACTAGTGACGTCACCCATCTGGGCAAGATGACGTCATTGATGATATTTTTAAAGTTGTTCTGAAGCTATTTCCTTGTGGCATTTTTATAATTACGTATTTTTTATGGGAAATAAGCCACAATTTTACTAAAAAATGAATTTATTAACGTTTCGAAGCCCAAATCGGGTTTCGTTGTCAAAATACAAAATACTATTGTATGAATTTTGATAAATTATTTGTAAATAATTAATAGTATTTATAATAAATATAAATAATACAATAGTATTTTGTATTTTGACAACGAAACCCGATTTGGGCTTCGAAACGTTAATAAATTCATTTTTTAGTAAAATTGTGGCTTATTCCCATAAAAAATACGTAATGATATTTTTAAATGAGAACAGGGGTCGTGTGCTAGCTCATATGAAAACTAATTCAATTCTCTATTCAGTAATACAAAATTAACATAAATATTTATACAGGGTGTCCAAAAAAAAATTTTTTGATTAAATTTATTGACAAAAAGTAGAATGTATGTAATTTATTTAATTCAAAATACATTTTACTTCTCTCAGAAAACAGAAAAAAATGTTTATTTGAAAAATAATCATTGCTTTTCGCCCTAAATAAATCTTCAAACTGTCACGAGGCTGGTGGGTGGCTGCTTTAATATTGAATTTAAGCGAAAAGCCATATTTTTTTGCCAAATAAATATTTTTTCCTGTTTTCTGATAGCAGTAAAATGTATTTTGAATTAAATATATTACACATATTCTTCTTTTTATGTCAATAAATTTAATTCAAAAAATAATTTTTGTTGGACACCCTGTATAAATAATTATGTCAATGTTTATATTACTGAATAGAGAATTGAATTATCTTTCAAATGAGCTATCACACGACCCCTATTCTCATTTAAAAAATCATAGATGACGTCATCACACCCAGATGGGTGACGTCACTGGTATGATATATATGCCAAAAAGTCGTAATTTAAAAATAAAAATTGACCTGTTTCGGGATTTCTTTCCAAAATCGTCTATTCTCGATAAAATGAATTTATTCCAACCTTTACGTGCTCACTGTATACAGTGGAACCTCGATAACTCGGATTAATCGGGACCGCGGCCGATCCGGGTTATCGAAAATCCGGGTTAGCCGGAGAGCATTGTAAAAATTAATAAAATACGGTATACTTATAGATAAAGTCCGTTATAATTAAAATAACATGAAATATATATGCACAGTACACATCTAACTTACCTATTTTAGTTTGTATATTGTATAGAGTATAGTATAGACAGTATAGATAGAGTATTGTTCATTTCTAGGTAAAAAAAACTCAGTCAGTCTCGGTTGTGTCAATTTCGTCTGCCATCGGAACGATGTAATGTTTATTTAAGAACAGTGGCTCTTTCATTGTTTAAAGTTTAAAAGACCATTGTTCTAAAAATAATTTTTTAAAAGACAGTTGAAAATAAATAAAGGAATAAAAGGTGCCTGTTGTTTGCGATAGCCCGATAATGGATAATGATCGTCGCTCTGCGCCGCCGTGTGCCATGAGTCATTTTTACCGTATAGTTCAAATTACTTACACAAATACCCATTATCTCTCAAATATTATATTACGGTCCAAGCCAAGTTTTATCAATGAAACTCGATATTTTTAAGACATTCCAGAAGCGGCTACAGATAAAATGTTTTAACATAATACATACATTTTTATTGTTGAAATGTTTGTCTGGTGAAAATCGGTCCGGGTTAGCCGGACTTCCGGGTTATCGGGGGCCGACTTATCGAGGTTCCACTGTATATATATATATATATATATATATATATATATATATATATATATATATAAACATGAGATGTAGATCCTTGAAACACACTCAGTGATCAAAAGATCCAAGGTTAATGGTTTGACGACCACTCGTACGAAATCAAACAGATGAAATAGAGAATGTGGAAAAATCCCCTTACGAACAATTCACACATCCACCATTTCGGGTTGGGAAAAATTTTTTGAATAGAATCAAAGATCCAAACACCAGTTCTTAGAAATGTGTTTCGCCCTCTTCAACCTCTCTGGGCTTATCAATAAAGATGAGAGGTTGAATATCTTTAGACACATTCCAATCAAAAAACAACATTCGAGACCTAACATTGGAATGTGTCTAAAGATATTCAACCTCTCATCTTTATTGATAAGCCCAGAGAGGTTGAAGAGGGCGAAACACATTTCTAAGAACTGGTGTTTGGATCTTTGATTCTATTCAAAAAATTTTTCCCAACCCGAAATGGTGGATGTGTGAATTGTTCGTAAGGGGATTTTTCCACATTCTCTATTTCATCTGTTTGATATATATATATATATATATATATATATATATATATATATATATATATATATATATATATATATATATATATATATATATATATATATATATATATATATATATATATATATATATATACCGTTTTTAGGCGTCAACGCCCTTCCGGCAGGGATCTATGGAGGAGTGTCACCGAGCCGCAAGCCCTTATGCCTGGCCGTACCGCTCCTCCATAGGCCGATCAGACACCAGCTTATTCCAGACCAAGTCGTAGATTCTTTTTAGAATTTTAGACTACGACGTCAGCCTTTTTATTTTTCTATTCATCGGGCTGGGGCTCGAACCTCGATCGCCTCGACCGCATATCCACTATAGATTTGTCAATCGTGCGCCTCAGTCCGCTTGGCTAATCTGATCGACAGTAAAACATTAATTGTCATTAATGTCACTGGATATTTATTTTTGCCTAGCAACGAAGGACATTAATATCACGAGATAGTGAGCATAAATTGAAAATACCTAATGCGACAATTTATCGAAAGTTGAAAAAAACAATTTGGAGCGTTATATTATTTTCTGATTTATTCCTACTATCGTGTGACAGTTCCATTCACTTACATTTATCATAATTTTACTAAAAATAAAAAAATATATACCATTTTTATTCAGTTGCAATGCGAAGCCAAAACCGTCTTAATTTTTTACTTAGATTAGAGAGTGCAGCCAGCACTCTTATCGACGATTTCACCTCTTGTTAGAGGCTCTTCAGAGAATGCATAGGCTGCTTTCTCTAATCCTGGTAATAATTTTTCGACATATTAGTCCCCCATTGCAACTGACGTGAAGGTAGTAGGTGCGTAGCGGCATCTGCTAAATGAAAGACTAAGTTTTTCAACCTAATAAAAATATTTGTAAAATAAAATATTTTTAAAAGATTTTTAATTGAAAAACTTATTACTTCATAATTTTACTGTTTTACAACTCAAATTATTTATTGAAAATTATTTAAAAATACAGTTTTATTCATGCAATAATCTTAGCAAATTACACACGAGCTCTTAAAATTGCCCATTTGTATTACCCTCGTGACAACTTGACATCGAAATATTATATGCAGAACTAAAAGTTTGTTTTGGTTCATTTTTTTAAATGTGATAGTTGAAACACAAAATTAGAAGACTCGTTGAAATTAAACAAACAAAATACTTCAATTTATTCTCAGTATGATAATGTAAATAGAATATTCCCAGGATTATACCCAGTAATAATCTAATTGGACAGAATTAAACACTTGATGAAAAATCTTACTACACGATTAAAAATTAAAATCATTAAAAAATAATCAGTAGTAATTGCACAAGAGCTCTGACATTCTATATTAATTTCAGAGATCGTGTGCAATTTGTTGCGATTATTTCATGAATAAAACTGTTCAAAACCAAAATTTAATTGTAATTTATTTATGTAAGTACAAAGTACCAATAAACACACAGTTTTTATAAATATAATATGGCGATTGAAAGTCATCACTTTTATAATTTCTAAAACATTAATTGTCATTAATGTCACTGAATGTATTTTTTCGTAGCAACGAAGGGCATCTGACGTAATATGCTTAACGACGGGATATTATCAAAAATTATCACCTTAATTTGCATTTATGTAGCTTTCTATTGGTCAAAATCTCCTATGAATGAAATAATCGCTGAAATTTTTAGTTTTGTAGGTTTCTATTGGTCAGAATCTTTGTGAATGAAATAATTATTGACATCGGTTTTTAGTTGTAAATTGCTAATTAACAATTAATTTTAGATACTAAGTTCTAGATACCAAACACTTTTTCTTCTTTACCTCAGGCATCGATCTCTAAGACCAATGAACTAAGAAAATGATCACCAACGTAAAACTGCGGAAGACCACTTTAAATGTATATAGTAATGACTGACAAGAGCTTCATGATCAGGTTAACAGGATCTTATTGATAACAGATCGGGAAAACGAAAATCTAAAACCTGGGGGAATGTGTATCACACTAAATTAAAGGCCCTCCAAAGTTAGCATCATCATCAATCAGCCAATCGCGTCCACTGCTGGATGTAGGCCTCCCTCAGTTCCTCTTGTAGAAAGTTTTCCGCTACTCTTTTGATGTCGTCGGTCCATCTAGTCGGTGGTCGTCCTCGGTTTCTATTATAGTTTTCGGTCCTCCATTCCATGATTCGTCTTGTCCACCTTCCATCTTATGTTCTAGCTAAGTGACCTGTCCAGCTTCTTAGTGATTCTTTCGATTACGTCTTGATTTCCTGATCTTTGCCTGTTTTGTTGGTTTGCTATATGGTCTCGAAGGCTCACGTTCGGCATTGCACGTTCCATGGCTCGTTGTGTAACTCTAAGTTTATTCGCGGATTTTTGCGTCAGTGTTAAAGGCCAAAGTCAAAAATTAGCATAATTATTGAATTCAAATTTTGATAAAGGATGTATCATTTTTAAAAAACACCAAAAGAAATGGAAACAAGTTACAATCCACAGCATTAAATAAAATTATAATATATTAAGTGAGAACTGTGCCCAAGAGTTAAGGCCATTGTCTGATTAGTTGATTGATGTTAATACAGCGAGCTACTACTATTTACTATTTTTCATTATCCTAGTAATGAATCCTTAGGCAAATATTATGTTAGTGTAAAACCTACATCTACATCAAGCTATATTTTTAATTAAAAAATTGTGTATCGATCAAAACAGGTACTGCAATACCTAAATATAAAATCCGTATATACAACATAAAAAACCTGATGATGTTGGGTTATGTAGTGTGTTCACATTCTTGTAGCTATACCATATTTAAAACTGAATGAAAATCAACACTTTATCCTATCAGCATCTGCGAAAAAAAGCGAAATCTTCGCGGAAGCATTAGAGGTGGTCATATTCAGAAACAGTAACAGTAACAATACATAGGATTGGAATATCTGAGACTTCTTGCTAGTTGTATAATAATGAATATATCGAAAGTTTAAATCGTGTATTCTATGAAGGTCTCAATCATAAGGATCATATTCTTACATAGAAATTAGAATCAGAACTTATATCTAGGCTTAATCGATCTCATTATTAATCTACCCGTTAACATCAGAAACCATTACATTTTATATTCAGACAAATCTATAGTCGATATAATTAAGATAAAAATTTGACATACACACCACGCGCACACACACACACACACACACACACACACACACACACACACACACACACAAACGCGCGCAGCGCTCATAATTGACCCACACCGGTGGCACCCAAAATCCAGACAGCCAAAATCTCGACAGCCAACATCCCGACAGCCAAAATCCCGCAACGCCAGAAACCTGACACGCCAGAATCCCGACACGGAAAAATCACGACACGCCCGAATCCCAACACGCCAAAATCTCGACATGCCACAATCCCGACAACTACATTTTGAATATTTATTGTTTCGTTTTCAAATGCAGTACCAAATCCTATATAAAGCATTAAAATTAAAAAATTAATTACTTACTAATAAGTATGGGTACTAACAGACTGGGAGATATTATACAGAAGTTCAGCCACGATTTTCTAAGTCCTGCCTTTTGCAATACTGGAAGGGTAGACGATGTAATTACAATCTGTGGAAACATCCACAAATTTCCTGTGACATTTTCCTGTAAAAATTAGATTTTCCCAAAAAATAAAAATAGGGTTTTGCGATGAATTTCTAAGTCCTGCCATATCCGTAGATAGACAGGACACTATCGATTTTATGAAGAAAATTTTTTGGGCAGGACGGTCGCAAAAGTACTTAGGGAGTATACATATATACAAATATGTAATGAAAATAATGAAATTTTCATGATTTTCTAAGTCCTGCCAACTTAATAAACTAAACATATTTATTTCAAAATGATCAAAAAAATATTGGCATGACGTCTCCTAATGTTTAAGTATACTTGTCCCTTGGAAAATTCTGCGGAAAATTCTCACCCTGATTCCGTGATTTTCTAAGTCCTGCCTTTAAAAAGTTATAATACTCAAATGCAATCAATACCTTTTCGGTACTCGGCAGGAAGGTTAAACGGTTCTTGTAAGACGGCAGGAGTCCTAGATTTGTAAGAAAATTCGTGAAAAAGTCAACGATTTTCTAAGTCATGCCATTTTGCACATGTTTCAAGAATCTTAATATAAGTCTATATACAAAGAGGCAGGATGGTTTTATGGTTATTTTGTATACAGGGTGGGGCATTAGTGTGGGCTAGTCCAATTACTCGTTTGTCGTAAGATATACGAAAAAAGTTATTTAGGTAAAACATGTGCCACAGATAGGACTATAATTTAACAGTATTTTCTAATATACAGGGCTACCCGTTTTCACAGGGTGACAAAAATTTATGTTTTTTTAAATGGAATACCCTGTATATTTTTACATTTTTGGATTCTACTCGATGTTCTCTTTAATAAAATATAGTGTTTTGAAATATTATACGAGGTAGTTTAAAATATAATTACGTTTTTTTTTAATTTTGTAGGAACATTCACACCCTATACATATTGTTAGTGATTTGATATCCAAACTTCTATTAATTTATGTTTAAACGATTTTTAATATAGTCTACTATTGTCAGTTATTAATAGTATACCAAAATGTTTAATTTTAGTATACGGGGTTGGTTGAAACTTGAAACTCGGAATGAGTATTTTTTGAGTTTTCTTAAATGGGACACCCTGTATTTTAGTATTATAATAAAATGATATTTTATGGTACCTTTTTATTTGCTAAGCATTTTCTATACCATATTTATATATTAATTTCGGCAGTAAATTGATACAGACAGATTACTCGGGTGGTTTTTGGGGTTTCTGAACAAGAATGTCACATTAGAACAGATCTTTACCTAGTGCTCGGGGTGACTGATATACACGCCGTATTCTTAAATTTCGAGGCTTTCAGACACTAAAGTGATGCAAGTAGATTTCTCGAAGAGTTTTGTGGTTGCTGAACATGAATACGCCATCAGAATCGACCTCCAAAAACTCTCTTAAATTCGAGATCAGTCACCCTGGGCACCAGGTGCTCCGAGGGTCGGTTGTAATGTCATATTCGTGTTCGGCCATGCCAAAAACCATCGAATATTCTGTTTTTTTTTTAATTTATTGCCGATATCCCACGAAACTCCAGATGGCGTGCCTTAGCAGCAACTCTGGGCACTAGGTGATTCAGAGGTCGGTTCTGCTTGCGTATTCGTAACTCCATAAACCTCCCAAATAACAAAATTTTGCCCTTCATACACCGATTTTGACAGGTTTATGCACTTTTGGATGCATGTTATGCACTAAAATGCAATTTCCACCCATTTTTATATTATACACCTTTTCCTGATGTTATCCTGAACACAATGCAAAAAGTTGCAAGTAGATAGATGCTGTATTTAAAAATCGATTTATTCTGGTGTTGTTAGTGTCAGTAAATTTTGCTATCAAATATAGGAAACAATATCAGGATAATATCTACAATCCTACAATATCAGGAAAACGAGTTGAGTGCGGCAACTCAGCGCCTGTTACATGCGTGTGTATTTTGTGTTCGAACAAGTAAGAAGGCGGGATAAAATTGCTATGCAACAAAATAAATTAATAACAACAAATTGATTTTAAGGCAATTAATAATTGCAATAAAGGCAATTAATAAATTTAATAATTTTAAGGCAATTTAACACAATTCAACTAATCTGAAAATGCTTCCTAAGGCAGATTAAAATAACATAAAACGTGAAAGATGAGACGTGAAACATGAAACTTGAAATAAGAAACAAATAAATTGTGAAAAAACATTTGATTTCATGTGATATACTAATCGAAGAAACAAAAATAAAATTTGTATAGTCGACAATGGAAAGTTATGACGAGGTCGTTGCTGTCATGGCAAACCTTTATTGCTTTCTAAGGGAGGCCGCAGATCAAAGAAACGTGAAGTAAAACTTAAAACGTAAAACATGAAACAAAATGAATTGTGAAGGACGAAACCGTTTCATATTATATACTAATCAAAGAAACAAAATGAAAATTTGTATAGCCAACAATGGAAAGTAATGATGACGAGGTTGTTACTCTTGCGGCAACTTTTTATTACTGCCCAACATCATAATCATAGTACGTATTTGGTTGAAAACGAACTAAGTAATCATCTTCCCAAATTTAAATAATTTTATAGACTGAGTATTCAAACATCTACATTGTTTTATTTTGGGTCCTGGTTTAAAGAAAACTGATATTTTCTTATATTTTCTTATCATTACCTATTCGAGTACCTCTCCAGGTTATAATAATTGTACAACTCTTCGTTCTACTTTACAACAGAAACCAATGCAATATTAAATTCTTGGTTGGAATTCATATTATGCACGTAATTAACTGTCCAAAACAATGAAACTGAAACCGAAAAATACAACACGATCTCTTTCCTGAAACAGATTTCACCAAGATAAAAAATTTTTATGTGCATGAATCACACTCGCTTCTTGTGTGTGCGAACTTCAATTTGTTTAGCTGTGTTTTATTTTCATGAAACGTGTTTTACGTTTCATGTTTTATGTTTCTTTGGTGTGGGGCCTCTCGAAGATAAAAAAGTTTCAGGCACATGAATCACACTCGTTTTATTGGTGGGCGTACTTTTAAATAGACGGAGGCCTATGACCAGTACTAGAAATTCACAATTGATAAAATCGATTCATCTCTGGAAGAGAAATAAACGTAGCAGTTTTCGTTTTTCTAAATAGAATTTTTCTAAATTCTTTTAAACTCAAAAAACCAAAAAACGAAAAATTTTTCACATCGATTTTTCTATAACACTGCACTGCGTATTCTTCTGAGTTAAAGCAAAAGTACCTTTTAGTACAAAACTATTCCAGAATTCAATAATCCAGTGTCAGAGATGCTTAAAAGTTAGACACAAAAGTTATTCGATAATATATCCGTTTCCGTACCCTAACGGACCCCTATGACCGGTACTAAAAATTGACAATTGATAATTGACATTTGACAATTGACCTCTGGAAGATAAATAAGTGTACCAGTTTTCGTTTTTCCAAATAAAAGCGTTCTGCAACTATTTTAAAGAAACTAATTACAAGACTTCGATATGCTTCTTCTAGACGAAGCATATCGAAGTAGAGGTCGTCCGCCAACCAGATGGTCTGATGACATTTGTAAAGTTGTAAACGGTTTTAGATTAGTGTTTTTTAAGCATACTCGACATGGTATGACTCAAGAAAAATGTGGTGATATGAATATGTTTGTATATCACCCTGAAATAATTTTACAGACAGATAATTTAATTTTTTTATACGAAATAACTATACAACCATCCTGCCTCTTTGAAAATAGATTTATATTAACCTTCTTGAGATATGTGCGAAATGGCATGACTTAGAAAATCGTGTAATTTTCCACGAATTTTCTTACAAATTTTTTAACTATATATAGTAAAAAAGGTGTAACTAAACATCCTGCCATTTTGCATAATGTATACTGAAATTATTTATTTTGTAACAAAATTTATTTTATGACTTAGAAGATCACGGAACCAGAGTGAAAATTTTATACAAAATTTTCCAAGAAACAAGTGCAGTTAAACATTAGGTGACGTCATGCCAATATTTTTTTTGGTCATTTTGAAATAAATATAATTAATTTATTAAGTTGGCAGGACTTAGAAAATCATGAAAATTTCATTATTTTCATTACATATTTGTATATATGTATACTCCCTAAGTACTTTTGCGACCGTCCTGCCCAAAAAATTTTCTTCATAAAATAGATAGTATCCTGTTATTCTATGGATATGGCAGGACTTAAAAATTCATCGCAACTCCCAATTTTTTTATTCATGGAAAATCTAATTTTCACAGAAAAATGTCACAGGAAACCCGTGGATTTTTTCACAAATTGTAAGTACCTTCTCTAACCTTCCAGTATTGCAAAGGGCAGGACTTAGAAAATCGTGGTTGAACTTCTGTTAATATCTCCCGGTTTATAATTATTATGTATTTTAAAAGACACCATATGAAATTAACAATAAATAATAAAAATATTAGTATTATTTATTTTTCTTAAGACAAGCACAACTATACTACAATTAATAGCGGTTGTTTATTAAAATCATTGCTAGTCCAATCAACAGCCATTTTCTCGTGGAATTTTGAGAATCGAAGTCGATTCCCTTGAAAATTTGGATTTAGGTAGTATTTATAACCTTTGTTAAAATCTATCCTAGGCCGAAGAGGGCTTTTGCTCTGGAGATGAAAACAACCCCATGTAGGGGATGAAATTTTTTTCAATCAAAATAACTATGAAAGTCGATGGATTGACCAATTCTGAGTAAAATTCTGATCTTAAATTTTGTTCTATTACATTTTTTTGTAAATTTGATACTTTCCAAGTTATTAGCGATTGAAACTATGCATTTTACATTGAAAAAACTCACGTTTTATAACCGTTTTTCATGAATAATTTTAAAAAAATTTAATTTTATAGAAAAAATCATTAAAAACAAAATTGAATCTAATAAAAAAACAAAGAGAATCGCGTCGGAAAGACCTATGTAAACCCAATAACGGCTATTGTCGAGTTATTTTGCTCTTTAAAGGATGGTTATTTTCAAAGCACCTCGAAATGGAGAACCTTCAATCTCAAATAACTCGAATGTGGTGCAATTTTTGGGGAAAACTTACGTTGTTGGTTTAATTGTAATAATTGGTGTGACTGAGAGTAAACTGGAGAGACTGTAATAATATGTGGAAGTCTGATATCAAAGTAGTGATGGAATTAAGATAAGAGGTGTAAGGTGAGGAGAAGAAACTGTTATGATAAAGTAAAATATAGGCGAATTGGTTAAAGCTAGAGTTATGTAACCTTCAATACTTATTTCTGAAGTTAATGAATATAAAAATCACGTAACTCTAGCTTATAATCTTACTATATCATAACCTTCATTCAACTTATTAACTTCGTCGTTTAATTTTAAAACAATTACAGTTTACATAGCTCTGGATCCCGCGTACGAAAGAAAAGTTGATTAATAGCAAGCTGAAAATTTGTTAATAGCTTAACGGTGTCTAGTCGGATAAACTTTGATGTATGGGAACACTGGAACAGGGGAAGTTTTAATTGTGGAACGTGATTTTTATTAGACAACTATACTGTTGAACGTGTAGATGCCTTCATATATCTGGGCACAGAAATCAATCACAAGATTTTCTTAAGTACCTAGCGAAATTAACTCACGTATTTTCAGTGGGAATCGTAGGAACTATACTAATAAAATATAGATGACATCGAAATTATTAAAAATCCACGAGGAAAAATTTTTCCTATAGTTGGTTGTATACCATATATGTACAGTGTGTCAATTTAAAAACTTACAATGGCTATATCTCACGAACAAAAGCTGATATCAAAAAATGCTTGAAACCGTTTCTAGGATAGTAAGGGGGAACTAAAATGGCATGAAAGAGAACTCACTCCCATCAACCCCCTAGGCCCCACCCACCACAACCCAAAAAGTTTAAATTGCAAACCCCTACTTGTGATATATAATTGAAGAGGCTATAAAAAATGTTATCCAATGGTATAAACAATAATTATACAGGGTGAAGCAATAATTGTGAAACTTTGGCTTAAATGAAAAATTTAATGAGGTTTTGTTGAATTGCAAATTTGATAAAAATGTCAATTAAGTAAATATTTAATGTGAATTCCGTTGTTTGGTAAACAATAATACAGCCTATTATCAAATTCTGCACGAAATTTGGCAAATGTTCTAGTAATAGGGCGACATGCTTGAGTAATTCTTTCTCGCAATTCCCCAAGTGAAGCAAGTTGAGTTTTATAAACAACTGATTTAACGTAACCCCATAGAAAAAAATTATATACTATTCTACTATAAAAAGTACCATCCAATGGTATAAAAATTAATTATACAGGGTGTTAATATCAGCTGGCTTACTATGACTTTTGTATTTGTAATGCTATCTCCCGGACTATTATTTTAAATGGTAAATGTCCGCTCGAACTTTTTTTTGTTGAATTAAAACTTAATTTGCTATTTTTACCTTAAATCAGTTGTTTATAAAACTTAACTTGCATCACTTGGGAAATTGCGAGAAATAATTACTCAAGCATGTCGCCCTATTACTAAAAAAACATTTGCCAAATTTCGTGCAGAATTTGAAAATAGACTGTATTATTGTTTACAAAACAACGGAACCCACTTTGCAAATTTATTTAATTGACATTTTTATCAAATTTGCAATTCAACAAAACCTCATTAAATTTTTCATTTAAGCCAAAGTTTCACAATTATTGCTTCACCCTGTATAATTATTGTTTATACCATTGGATAGCATTTTTTATAGCCTCTTCAATTATGTATCACAAGTAGGGGTTTGCAATTTAAACTTTTTGGGTTGTGGTGGGTGGGGCCTAGGGGGTTGATGGGGGTGAGTTCTCTTTCATGCCATTTTAGTTCCCCCTTACTATCCTAGAAACGGTTTCAAGCATTTTTCGTTTTCAGCTTTTGTTCGTGAGATATAGCCATTGTAAGTTTTAAAATTGACACACTGTATAACAAAAAACGACTAAAATCCTTTATAAAAGGTATATTTGTTAAAATTCCTAAAAAGGGCTACATCACAGAACTAGTTTTCGACCGGATGACCGATCATCATCAGTGCTGACCTAAAATGCGTATAACCTGATAAGATAATGCAAAATTTTTGCATTATCTATCAGATTTATACAAAAAAAATTAAAAAGCTTTGCATCATCTTATCAGTGTATACGCATTTTAGGTCAGCACGGTGATGATCGGTCATCCGATCGCAAACTAGTTCTGTGATGTGGCCTTTTTAGGGATTTTAACAAATATACCCTTTATAAAGGATTTTAGTCGTTCTTTTTTTCGAAGTTATTAGACAAAAGAACCAAATTGACTATCTACAGAATGTCGATTAGACCCATAGTTACCTATGGTTGTGAAACCTGGGTAATGACAAAAAAAAGATGAAGCACAACTCAGGATTTCGAGAGAAAAATACTGAGAAAAGTATATTGGCCGGTGCAAGAGGAAGACGGCGCATGGAAAATCAGGAGAAACGACGAGGTTAATAAACTGAATAAGGGATGATATTGTAAGATTTGTGAAAAGTCAAATACTGTCATAGCTGGGACATGTACAGATGCAAAACAAAAAAGAAAATATTACAATGGAATCCGATAGGTTGTAACGGTCGCAATGCATATGTTTTTATCGTCGTATAAATATATCAAGTCCGATCCTGTAGTGACCAATAAATTAAACGCATGTGTAATACCGCGAAATTATTTTTTTACATCCCACGCTCTGTATATATATGATATATTTTTCGTTTGTCCGTTCAAGTATCAACTAGAGAATTTGTTTATCTTCGGCGAATTATCAAAAGAATTTAATGTTCTTTTTGAGACTGAATTCTGTTTACTAGAGCCAGAATGTTTATACAAATATATTCCATAGTAGCGATAATATTCTCAAGTGTCTTTGAGTTAAGATTAGTAGATAGAGCTGAGCTAACATTTTGGTGAAAACCGAAAAAACTGCTTACGGATATTGAGTATTTTCTTATTGGCTTACAACTTTTAGTGAGATGTTCTTAGGAACATACCCTGGCTATTTTATTGGTAGAAACTTTTGATTTCTTTTAATTGGATAACTATTTGGTGATTGCAGAATGGGAGTGTAATTTCTGTGTTTGAGAGGAATTTGGTCTTGAATTAGGACAAGAACGAGTCAAGATCCAGCTACGACAGTGTATAGTCGTGGACTGATTTGGTCTAGTCCGAGAGACAGTTTTGGTTTATTGTCTGTAAGACAAGTTGAGTTACCAGACGGAATTAACTCCAGTCTATTTAGTCTGTTTTATTAGTGAGAAAACAAATGTTGGTTACAGTGAATACCACGATAGTATGTTTTGTGTCTAGTTCCGTGTATTAAAAGGAACAGTTTTGTTGTGTTTTTGTTTTTAAGAGGAAATTAATATAAGTTCGCGGAGCGAGTTTCCCAACATAATAATAAAACAAAAATCTCATTTTTTTTTTAAACAAAATTTTGCTATGTTAAAGTGAACAGTGTTTACATCGTTCCAATTGAGGAATGTTTCAATAACAATCAATAATTAGCAGTTACTTTTTGTAAAAATAAAACAAAAACTTTGTAATTTTATTCTTATATCATAAAATTTTGTGAAATAGAACAAACAAATGTAAAGTGTTAAGTGAAAAGTGTTTGGTAACAATAGTTGCAGCTGAGCTATGCCAGATCCAGTTAGCTCTAATCATCAATGCAGTCCCAGGTCATCAGGTACTCATAATAAACTGTTTATTCTTTCTTTCGAACAATCATACTCGTGAAGGACTTAGTTTTTTCTTTTTACTCTTTCTTTTCAATTCATTTTTACCTTCCTAATTTTTATAAATAAACGACTACTATGTTATAACTTTTATTAGTGTTTTTTCTTTTGCACACTACCACTCTTATCCTTATGGTTGGAAAGGAGTACAGACAATTTACGACCGCAATGGTAAGAACCAACCTACATCAGATGGAACGACATTGCAAGTAACTTTCTTTAATTTTGGATAAGCACATTGCAGTATTTTTATTTTTTTTTTATTTATTAATGGCGCCCAATAATATCTTTTAAGAATAAATGTTATTTTAAAAAACCCACCCCTTTAATCTCTGAAGACCGTAGCTTACCGGGGCATCCCAAAAAGTAGCATCAGAAACACCATGCCTATGACCTACATAAATTTTGCACCTGTTTAGGAAACTCCACTGTTTGACTATATTTTTGTTTTATTTAATTCAACGTGTCTAGGCTGGCTACACAAAAATGGCTCCCATTCGTGGGGTCACACTAATGGCACTGGCAACCAGTGGGGCTTCTACCCTTTTTTTGTTCGTTATTTAATACATAAAAATAACGCTTGCATTGTCATGCCAATTCTTTTCTTTCTAGATTTTTTTTACATGTAAATTATATTTTCTTCGTACTGATATATATGGCTCATTGCTGTCTTAAGTTGTCTGTACAGAGATTTTGATTCATTATAAATTTAAAAAAAAGATGTGCAAATAAACAATAGATAGTATTTTTCTATCATGTGAATATGAAAAGAGAAATTCCAAAAGTTAAGCTAATAACTGCTAGATTTCAATTTCAATTTCGACAGTAAATTTTGAGTTTGAATATTTATTTTTGTAGAATGTTTGTATTATTTTAAAAATATACAGTTCAAAATGGGATCCTCTGTGGTTCAATACTTGAAAAATGAGGAAATTGACTATGAATTATTTATACGAGGGGCTAAAACTAAGAAAAATCTTAGTGATAAAAAGACAATGCTTCGTAAACTACTTAGTAAAACAATGATCATTAACATTCAATGATGAGAAGAAGCAGATAGATGCAACCGCCGCTGACGTCCGTAGTTTAATTGGAGATTTCGAAGGTGATATTAGAGATTCGGTCTATCGTAGGGCAAAGGGTCTATCATCTTACTCATTTATCTCTTAGAATAGCTAGGTTACCTGTAGAGTTTGAGGAAGAATAGGAGTATAAGGCAGAGGCTTCTGCAGATTGTTTACTTTTAGAAGGGCAATTAGATGACAAAATCGTTTCTGATGGGTCATCTGGTTCTTCAAATGTGATTCCTTCAAAACCGGTTGTAAATATTCTAGCGCCCGTCGTTCAGGTGTCGCATCCAATTAATTTAGCCGATTGGAACATCAAATTTAATGGAGATTCCAAAGGAATTTTCAATTTTTTAGAGAAAATTAGAGACCTGGCTGAATCCCGTAATGTAGGACAGTAAGTTCTTTTTAGATCAGCTGTTGAGCTATTTACAGGTAGCGCCGCTGTGTGGTTCAGGAGTGTTCGTGGTACTGTTTCTTCATGGAACGATTTGGTTGGTCTTTTGAAGGCTACCTTTCTTCCCCAAATGAGGATTTATGGAGCCAGATTAAATCCAGAAAACAAAAAAAAGAATGAGTCTTTCGCTTTATTTCAAGCACAAGTTAGGTCTTTAGCAAAACGGTTGACAGTACAGCCTTTGGAGAAAACTGTCGTGAAACATATGAGGCAAAATATTCTCCCGGAATATATTCCGTTAATTGCATTAGTCGACACCAATACTGTTGAGGAATTGTCTGCTGTCATTCGTAAAATAGAGAATAATGTGGTTCCGTCTAGTATCAAGAAGGAAACGTCCGTCGCTTATGTGAGTCATGGTTCCCCTGGTTCCTCCAGAAAGGCCAATGTTCCTACCGGGAAGGCAAATTTTAAGAGTAATGACGATCGCTCCCAGACAAACACTTTTAAAAATTCCGAGGCGAAGAACCCGAGTAAAAATACTCCAAACAAATCGAAAATGGTTGTTTGTCTTAATTGTCGAAAGCGGGGATATGTTTTTAATGAATGCCGACAGATATTTGACAGATATTTTTGTTTTCGGTGCGGTGCGGACGACGTAACAGTAAAAGCTTATACGAATTGTCTCCAATCTCAAAAAAAAAAAAACAGTAAACAATACTCCACAGTTCGGTAGGAGTGTTCACAATAAAATATTAAAATCCGAACATACATGTTTTGCGACCGATAGCAGGTTTTCAAAAAATTTTAATGTCTCTGATTAGTGCAAGTAGCTAAGTAAAGTAAAAAATTTCTATAAACAGTAGTCAACATTATCTCCGGTTATCGCTTCAAAGCTATTTGATAACAGACGTTACTAAGAGGTCCAAATTCTCTCGCAAACTTTTACACTTTTATTAGATACGGGTTGTTCAACCACGGTAGTAGCATCTAAGGGATTAGATTTTCTTGAGAAGAATAACATTGAGCTCGATTTATCATATAGTCAGAATGTATCTTTAGCCGATGGATCGAGTAAAAGAGTTTCTGGTATTGTAGATTTACCGTTTGTGGCGAATGGAGTTTGTCATGTGATTAGTTGTCTTTTAGTTCCATCGCTACCAATAATTTTATTCTAGGAAGTAACTTTATTTCAAAATTTCTTTTAGCGATGAATTTCGAACAAAATAGGTGGAGTGTATAGTAACTTCAAAACCTGAAAGTGATGTTTTGTTTCCACAGTCTTTGTGCTCGATTGATTCTCTTGCTTCCGAGTTAAGACCTTTAGCTGATGTTATTATCCATAGTTTTTAGGAGGTAGACAAAAAGAATGGAATAGGAAGAACAGATAAGATAAAAATGACTATTGATACTGGCGACGCGAAACCTCTTCGACAACGTCCTTTCCCTATGTCTCCCTACATATCAGATATTTTAAATCGCGAATTAGATGAGATGCTCAAACTTGAAGTTATAGAGCCGTCTAACAGTCCTTGGTGTAGTCCGGTTCTGCTTGTAAAGAAAAAGTCAGGTGAATTTAGATTTTGTTTTGATGGTAGGAATCTTAATGAAGTTACTCGTCGCGACACATATCCTCTCCCCAATATCGACCAAATTTTGTCACTATTGCGCAACGCTAAATATATCAGTTCTATTGATTTGAAAAAAGCTTTTTGGCAGATCCCTCTTGATTCATCTTCGCGTGAAAAAACTGCTATTGCTGTTGTTGGTCGTGGATCATTTCAATTTAATGTAATGCCTTCGGTCTTTGCAATAGTGCTCAAACCCAAAAAGGATTAGTAGATCAGATTTTTGGCCCAGAATTCGAGCCTTTTATTTTTACCTACTTGGATGATATCATTGTTTGTTCTTCCACTGCTGAAGAGCACATTGCCTTGTTAGGACAAGTTCGAGATAAACTAAAGGATGCTACCCTTACAATAAACGTGGAAAAATGTGAATTTTTCAAAAAGACATTGAAATATTTGGGCTATATCTTTGGTGATAATTCTCTCAGGTCGGACCCCGACAAAATTTAGACTATGGTTAATTATCCCCGTCCAACCAACACAACGGAGATTAAACGGTTTATTGGTCTTTGTTCTTGGTATAGACGTTTCGTCAAGGATTTTTCTACCCTTGTTTCTCCCATCAATAATCTTTTGAAAGGAAAGAAAAAAAGAACTTATAGTTTGGACATAAGAAGCTGAGAATGCTTTTGTCGCTATAAAGGAAGCTTTAGTACCTTCCCCAGTTCTAGTACAACTCGATTATTCTCGTCCTTTCACTATTCAGTGTGACGCAAGTAACACCGTTTTATGAGCTGTATTGACTCAAGAAATAGACGGTGGAGAAAAGGTGATTTCTTATGCAAGTCGGTCATTGACAAGAGCAGAACTTTCCTATGGAACCACCGAGAAAGAGGCTCTTGCTGCTTTTGTTTGCTGTTGCAAAATTTCGTCCTTACGTAGACGGTGTCGAATTTACTCTCATCACTGACCATTATTCGTTGTTATGGCTCAGAAATTTAAAAAATCACACAGGCCGTTTAGCTCATTGGGCTATGCGTCTCAAACAGTTTGATTTCCGAATCGTCCACCGTAAAGGAGCATGTCATTCATAAGGTACCTGATGCACTTAGTAGGATTCATGAGAATAATCAAATTGCTTATCTTGAAGTAGATGCTGATTTCATCGATCCTTGGTACGATGATTTGCGTACAAAAATTTTGTCTAACCCAGAAAATTTTTCACAGTGGAAAGTAGAAAACGACCTCATATATAAATTTATTCCGGCTTGTTTTCCTTTTAATTCAAATTTAATCGAATGGAATGTTCTTGTACCCAAACCTCAACGTGAGGATGTTATTAGTTCATGTCATGATCCTGCAACTTGTGCCCATCCTGGTGTCTATAAAACACTTGCTCGAATCCAAGAAAATTATTACTGGCCGAAAATGCGAAAAGATATTTTTAAATATTATGTCCGTGCCTGCAAAACGTGTGGAGCACAGAAAGCACCTAATATGGCGCAAATGGGTAAAATGGGTAAAGAGAAAAAAGCCGAATACCCATGGCAAATTATTGCTGTTGACTTAATAGGCCCTTTAACCAGAAGTAAAAATGGTTTTACTTAGTTGCTGGTGGTCTCCGTTTGGCTTTCTAAGTACACTTTGTTACATCCTCTTCGCAAGGCTGCTGCTTCAAATATCTGTAAATTTTTAGAGGAACAGGTGTTTCTCATATTTGGAGTTCCACAACCTCTTATGAATCTGAATTGTAAAATAATGAAGGATCTTTGTGAGAGATATCTTCTTCTTCGTTAAGTACCGTGCCCAAATTTTTAGGCGTGGGTAGCTTCCATAACAATTTGCCGATATCGTTCTCGATCTTGTGCGGCATGTAACAATTGATCTGCTGATAAGCCAGTCCATTGACGAAGGTTCCGGAGCCATGAATATTTCTTTCGACCAATTCCTCTTTTTCCGTCGATCTTTCCATTGAGTATTAACTGCAGCAGCCTGTATCTGCTACCTCTCATTATATGCCCCAGATATTCAAGTTTTCTCTTTTTTATCATCTTCATTAAGTCACCATCGCCTTGACCTACTCTGTTTAAGACTTCTCTGTTTGAAATGCGTTGAACCCAAGATATTCTGAACATTCTACGATACGACCACATCTCAAAGGCTTCTAATTTGTTCATCATGTTAACCTTCATGATCCAGATTTCACATCCATATAGTAATACAGGATACACATAACATTTTAGGAACTTGATTCTTAGTTGTAAGTTCAGCTGAGAGTTGCTCAGAATAGATCTAAGTTTCATAAATGCTCCTCTTGCAATTTCTATGCGAGTTTTAATTTCTTCATCCGGATTTAGTGTCTCATTTATCCAACATCCTAGGTATTTAAAATGGTTAACTTTTGTTATTGATTCATCATTGACAATTAGTTGCATAGGGCCGACGTCTTGTTTACTAACCACAAGTAACTTTGTCTTTGTTGCATTTATGTTAAGTCCGTTATTGGAGCATTCCCTAGTGATTCGATCTATAAGGAATTGAAGATCTTCGATATTTTCAGCCATGATCGCGGTGTCGTCTGCATATCTGATGTTGTTAATAGTTTCTCCCCCGATTCGAACTCCACATTGTCCTTCCAAGGCTTCATTAAAAATTATTTCTGAGTATACGTTAAACAAAGTTGGGGATAACACACAACCCTGTCTGACACCTCTTTGAATGCAAATTTTGTCTGTTTCTTTGCCGTCTACCAGAATAGAAGCTTCTTGATACCAATATAGATGTTGTAAAAGTCTCAGATCTTTATCGTCTATTCCAATCATTTCTAGATATTCAAACAACCTATTATGTTGAACTCTATCAAACTCCTTCTCAAAATCTATAAAGCAGACGTAAATTGGTTTCTGTACTTCCCATGATCGTTGAAGTAATGTTAACATTGAGAACAAAGCTTCCCTTGTTCCCAATCCTTCTCTGAAACCGAATTGTTTGTTTCCCATTGTCTCTTCACATTTCTGCTTGATTCTATTAAGAATTATCTTAAGAAGTAGCTTGAGAGAGTGGCTCATGAGACTAATTAGTCTAAAGTCTTTACATGATGATGTATTAGGCTTTTTTGGGAGTGGAATAAATGTAGACTCTAACCATATCTGTGGCATCATGCCAGTCTCGTATATATGGTTATAAATTTTTGTTAGTTGTGAGAGATATGCAGTCCAAAAAATCTGGTTCTCTGTAGCTTGTTCTCCCCACGTAAATTTTGTTGAACGGAGTAATCTTACTATTAGTACCGCAATTAGAAGTTACATTGATAACCACCGCGACTATAAATACCGCTAAACATGAAGTGACCCAATATACGCCAGCATTTTTGAATTTTGCTAGACATGTACCATTATCTGGAAATTATTACGGTCAAATACCCCACGACTTTGTTGATATATAAATCCTACCGGGTGATCGCGATAGTTCCGCTTCCGAAGTCAAAGGTTTGACAGAAGTTTTCTCGACTTATCTTAATAGAATTACAAGGTCCAACTTATAACTATCAGTAACTCTCTTCGTTGTTTTTTGTGTTTATTCATAAGTAATAACTACTTATAGCGTTATTATACCATGTTATCCTTGAAATAAATCATAAATGCGAGATTTTATGCATCCAAGTCAAGGGTAACATGGTAATTTTGTGTTTTTTATGGCGTTAATGACGCTAAGACATCATTATTCTTATGTTGTTCGTGGTGTAAGTCAAGGATGAAAAAAGCCTATGCGTCCGAAAAAACGTTAACATATTTTGCCTTATTTTTGTGTTATTATTTTGTCTACCATGGCGAATTGCGTCATTGTAATGTTGTGTCAGTTTTTTGTGTTATAGTTAACGCATCCATGTCTATATTTTAAGGCATGTTTTGATCGTTAGAGTGAGCCTAAGGTCTCTGAACGATATTATGGTATAGTGATTAACATGTGTGGTCTTTATTTTTGGCCGTTTATTTCTTTGTATAACGGTCCAAATGCATGTTTTTATCGTCGTATAAATTTATCAGGTCCCATCCTGTAGTGACGAATAAATTAAACGCATGTGTAATACCGCGAAATTATTTTTTACATCCCACGGTCTGTATATATATATATATATATATATATATATATATATGAAAAAACAAAAGATGTAGATCTTTGAAACACACTCAGTGATCAAAAGATCCACAGGTACTGGTTTAACGACCACTCGTACGAAATCAAACAAATGAAATAGAGAATGTGGAAAAATCCCCTTACGAATAACTCACACATCCACTATTTCTGGCTGGGAAAAATTTTTCGAATAGAATCAAAGATCCAAACACCAGTTCTTAGAAATGTGTTTCGCCCTCTTCAACCTCCTTACAACTATATATATATATATATATATATATATATATATATATATATATATATATATATATATATATATATATATATATATATATATATATATACATATATATATATATATATATATATATATATATATATATATATATATATATGTATATATATATATATATATATATATATATATATATATATATATATATATATATGATATATTTTTCGTTTGCCCGTTTAAGTATCAATTAGAGAATTTGTTTATCTTCGGCGAATTATCAAAAGAATTTAATGTTTTTTTTTGAGACTGAATTATGTTTACTAGAGCAAGAATGTTTATACAAATATATTCCATAGTAGCGATAAGATTCTCAAGTGTCTTTGAGGTAAGATTAGTCGATAGAGCTGAGCTAACATTTTGGTGGGAACCGAAAAAAACTGCTTACGGATATTGATTATTTTCTGATTGGTTTACAACTTTTAGTGGGATGTTCTTAGGAATATACCCTGGCTATTTTGGCTTCTATTGGTAGAAGAAATTTTTGGTTTCTTTTAATTGGATAATTATCTGGTGATTGCAGAATGGTAGTGTAATTTCTATGTTTGAGAGGAATCTGGTCTTGAATTAGGACAAGAACAAGGAGTCAAGATCCAGTTACGACAGTGTATAGTCGCGGACCGATTTGTTCTAGTCCACGAGACAGCTTTGGTTTATTGTCTGTAAGACAAGTTGAGTTACCAGATGGAGTGAACTCCAATCTATTAAGTCTGTTTTCTGAGTGAGAAAACAAATGTTGGTTACAGTGAATACCACGATAGTATGTTTTGTGTCTAGTTCCGTGTATTAAAAGGAAAAGTTTTGTTGTGTTTTTGTTTTTAAGAAAAAATTAATATAAGTTCGCGGAGAGAGTTTCCCAACTTTATAGTAAAATAAAAAACTGATTTTTTTTTAAACAAAACTTTGCTATGTTTAAGTGAACAGTGTTTACATCGTTCCAATGTTGGAATGTTCCAATAACAATCAATAATTAGCAGTTACTTCTTGTAAAAATAAAACAAAAATTTTGGAATTTTATTCTAATATCATAAAATTTTGTGAAATAGTACTCTAGAATAAGCAAATGTAAAGTGTTAAGTGAAAAGTATTTGGTAACAATAGTTCCAGCTGAGCTATGCCAGATCCAGTTAGCTCTAATCATCAATGCAGTCCCAGGTCACCAGGTACTCATAATAAACTGTTTATTCTTTATTTCGAACAATCATACTCGTGAAGGACTTATTTTTTTCTTTTTACTCTTTCTTTTCAATTCATTTTTACCTTCATAATTTTTATAAATAAACGACTACTATCTTATAACTTTTATTAGTGTTTTTTCTTTTGCACACTACCTCTCTTACCCTTATTGTTGAAAAGGGGTACAGACAATTTACGATCTCAATGGTAAGTACCAACCTACATCAGATGGAACGACATTGCAAGTAACTTTCTTTAATTTTGGATAAGCACATTGCAGTATTTTTATTTATTTTTTTTTATTTATTAATGGCGCCCAATAGTATATTTTAATAATAAATGTAATTTTAAAAAACCCCACCTCTTTAATCTCTGAAGACTGTAGCTTACCGGGGCATCACAAAAAGTAGCATCAAGAACATAATACCTATGCTATGACCTACATAAATTTTGCACCTGTTTAGGAAACTCCATTGTTTAAATATATTTTTTTGTTTATTTAATTTAACGTGTCTAGGCTGGCTACACAAATGGCTCCCATTCGTGGGGTCACAAGGAAGGCGAAAAAGAAGGTCCAGAACGAGATGATTGAATGACGTGGAAGACGACCTGAAAATCATAAATATAAGACAATGGAGAAAAAGGTCACAAGAGAGATCTGAATGGAAGGACATAGCTACCCAAACAGCACAAGTACAACCCTGGGACGTACCCGGGATGTACCACTAGGACATTCGTACCTCCTGAGGACGTACGTTTCAGGTCCTGGGAAATCCTCGGTACGTACCGAGAACGTCCGATGTTACAAAATTATCCGTGCCCAGGACGTCCGACCGAACTCTCCTGGGGACGTCCGACTAAAACCTCCTTGGGACGGTCGTCCAAAACCTCCTTGGAAACTCTGACCAAACCTTTTTAGGGCAATATGTAAAATGTTTTCAGAAATTTTAAACATGGCGTTTAATTACTATTAAACAATGTTAAAAAAGTCTAGAATTATTTTATATAAATTTACTCATAATTTTTAAAGATGAAATCTGCATTTAAAATGAAAAACACATACCTATTACCTATATCAAACAATTTTTTATTAAAATTTAACAAATAAGACGTCTTTTTATGTTCCATCTCCTCCAAATCGTAGATAAAAGAATATACCTAAGTTCCTACCTTATATAGGGTGTCCCAAAAGGAGTGGAACGGTCGAATATTTCGCGAACTAAACATCGGATCGAAAAACTGAAAAATACGTGTTCAATCATTTTCAAAAATCTATCCAATGACAATAAACAACAACCCCCACTACACCCCCTGGAGGTGGGGTGGGGGGTAACTTTAAAATCCCAAATGGAAACCCCCAGTTTTTCTTGCAGATTTGGATTCGTTACGTAAAAGTAAGTAACTTTTATTCCAGACATTTTTCGAACTGTGGATAGATGGCGCTATAATTGGGAAACATGATTTATCCTGATACCATAGGTAAATTATAGAAACGGTCTAATATCTCGAGAAATACACTTCCAAATGAGAAACCAAAAATCAGGTTTTTAATATTTTTCGAAAACCTATCGATAAACACGAAACATAACCCTCCAACCCACCCCCTGGAGGTGGGATGGGGGGTAACTTTAAAATATTAAATAGCAACCCCCACTTTTATTGCAAATTCGAATTCGTCATGAAAAATTATGCAACATTTATTCAAAACATTTTTTAAAATTGCTGATAGATGGCGCTAATAAATCGTATTTTTCCAATTAAAGCGCCATCTATCAACAATTCTAAAAGATGTTTCGAATAAATGTTACTTAATTTTTCATGACGAATCTGAATCTCCAATAAAAAGTAGGGGTTGCTATTTAAGATTTTAAAGTTACCCCCCACCCCACCTCTGGGGGTGGGTTGGAGGGTCACGTTTGGTGTTATTCGATTGGTTTTCCTTTTTTTTGGTTTCTCATTTGTAAGTGTATTTCTCGAGATATTAGACCGTTTCTATAACTTACCTGTGGTATCAGGATAAATGGTTTTTCCCAATTATAGCGCCATCTATCCACAGTTCGAAAAAATGTCTTGAATGAAAGTTGCTTACTTTTACGTAACTAATTAAAATATGCAAGAAAAACTGGGGGTGTCTATTCGAGATTTTAAAGTTACCCCCACCCCACTTCCAGGGGATGTAGTGGGGGTTGGTGTTTGGTGTCATTGGATAGATTTTGAAAATGATTGAACATGTATTTTTCACTTTTTTGATCCGATGCTTAGTTCGCGAAATATTCGACCGTTCCACTACTTTTGGGACACCTTGTATAAAAACACTTATGCCATGATTAAAATCGGGTTTTTGCTGAAGTATTGTATCTAGCTGTACAAATTGTTCCTCTGTTTGCATTAGAAAGTTAATCTTTTGTAGAATGAAATGAATAGAACCTAACATTTCCTTCTATAACGGTTAATCTAATCCCTATCCTATGATTGGCCAGGCAGGGTTCTAGCTTGACATAATATGACACCGTTGCCGTATCCTCAATTTTTTCACAAACATAACCACGTCACATAAAAATACATTTAAAAATAGCTGCTTCAATAGTTTTGAAGCACCAAAAAAACAAAGTTTGGAAAAGTAAATAGTACAATATCAGTGTAAATACTGGATAGGAAAAACTCAAAAGAGGCATTTTTAATCAAAGTTCATTAAAATTGTTACAAAAAAAGATAAATAAAGATCAACTGTATAAATGTTTTTAAATCAGAAGATAATTTAAATTCTTTTTATTAATGATTACTATTAAGACATTAATTGAAATTTAAATAATTCAGTAGATTATATTCAAAGTTAACCAACACTGTTATAAAAAGGAAGATCAACTGATAAATGAAGATAAACTGTATAAATTTTGTTTAGATTATAAATCTATCTCTATATATTAATCTTACTATTCTTGTAACTTATATCATTGATTGGAATTATACAAGAATCAAACAATTAAAGTATGGCAACACTGCAAATGCCAAATAACTGAAGGTTATTAGATCCATTCCTGAATTGGTCTGGATTTGTAATTCCTAGGGACGTCCGTAATCATACTTCCTGGGGACGTCCGATTAAGGTCCCATTATATTCTGACTTAGCGGGACCTGAAACAGACGTCCTGGGGACGTCCGTAATCGTACTTCCTGGGGACGTCTGGATTTGTAATTCCTGGGAACGTCCGATTGAGGCCCTCGTACATTCGGACTTAATTGGGACCTGAAACGGACGTCCTCGGGATGTCATGTGCTATCTGGGTAGACGGGCAAAGACCCATCCAGGGTTATGATGCCAAAAGAAAAAAGTTAGTTCCCTAATAAATAAACTTAAATGATATGAATAATCTAACATGCTTTGGATAGCTTCTGTTTTCTATTTGTATAATTGATAAATAATAAATAGATACCAGTAAGAAAATGTAAGCCCATCTCTTCAAAAATGAGACTAAAATGAGTAGTGAATAGTGTGTCGCGTGCTGCCGTTATATTTACGCTGACAGAACATTCATCACCACTCCCGAGCTCGTACTGCCTTGCACCAAGGGTCTCTAATTGTGTTTTATGACAACATCCAACCCACCAATTTTTCAGGCTCATAATCAAAGTTGAAATGTGCAAAGAATTTTAACAGGTATATCCTTCCTTCTAAATTCCTTTGTTTCGTTATAATTGCGTGTTATTAACTATAAAACGTTATTGTACGAGTTATTGTATATAATTGTATACAATTCTTCGAATATAAGCCTCAGCCAAACGACATGATTCTTAGATAATGATGCTCTTCTTGAAAAGAATCCTAATTATATGCATAAAGCCGAAGCCGTATTGTATGTTTTAAATATGACGAATTTTAGAAAACAGATTTTCAAAGCAAATACGGAAATACAAAATAGCTAATGCAATTACCTAAAAATAAGACACTGGAAACGTTTGTTTTCTATACTTCCACATTATTTATTACAACTAAGTGACTACAGCTGTTTCGGCAGAGTGCCTTTCTCAAGTGATATAGTTTACAATGTGTTTGCCCATGTTACCCATGACAAAAAATAACTTCGAGGTAGAACTAAACATCATTAAACAAATAGCAGTAAACAATGGCTATAACGAACAAACAGTTAACAAAATTTTAAACCAAAAACTCCATAAGAAAGCCCTGAAATTAGTGTATCTACCACCACAGAAAGAACCCAGTACCTTCTGCTCTCTCACATATACTGGCAAGATAACAACAAAAATAGCCAGATGCATAAAAAAGAAAGGAATAACACCAGCCTCCAGAACTAACAACAACTTAAGTAAATTTATTAAGAACAATAAAAGCCGAAAGAGAAAGCAACTACAGAGTGGTGTGTACAAACTAACTTGTGGTGACTGTCCGAAAACTTACATCGGTCAAACTGGCAGAACCTTTGACAAACGGATAGCACAACACAAAAGAGCTTTCAACAATAGAAAAACAGACACATCTACATACGCACTTCACCTTCTAGATCATAATCATTCTTTCAATGAAGAGTTTCAAATTCTGCATATCCAAAATAAAGGCCTTAAGCTATCTTTTTTAGAATCTATGGAAATTAATAAATTGAAAAATACAGATATAATTCTGAATGACTAACTCGAGACAAACAGCTCCCCACTCCTCAACCTCTTCAGTTAAAGACTTAAAAAGGCAAACACATTGTAAACTATATCACTTGAGAAAGGCACTCTGCCGAAACAGCTGTAGTCACTTAGTTGTAATAAATTTTGTGGAAGTATATAAAACAAACGTTTTCAGTGTTTTATTGTTAGATAAAATGAACTTCCATCAAGTAACGGTCGAATCCATCAATTATTTAATGCAATTACATTTGCTACAGTGCTTGGTAATTTTTTTAATGTCTCTGTTGTTTGTTGTGCTAATAGTTATTTATATATTAAGAGCGAAAGGTAATACATTATTGCTTGAGAGTAACTCAAAAGCAAAAAAGTCTTCTTTATCAAGTGATTCTAGAAAAAGTAAATTTTTCTTACTCTATTTTATAGCCTGCATTATACACACACCCAAACTTATATGGAATCACCTGATATTTCTTATTATTTCGTGCTAATTTAAAAAGCAAACACACGAAGTCAAACAATATTTATTTTAAAGCAATTTAATAACAAATACATAACAATTAAATAAAACAATAAAGTATTTAACAAGCAAATTGAAATTAGCTCTAATTAGGCTATTGATTATGTTCAAAATAAGAGAGCTAAAAGGAACTACAACGTTAATGGGATTTTATTATTTCATATTGTCAATGGACCTCTAAATTTGAAAAACCCGCGGAGTGCTCCCATTTAAATGGGTGCGTTTTTGAGAAAGGGGTGAATTAGTCCCTAGGCACAAGGTGAATTAGGGTGAGTTCTATGCACTTTTAGTACAAACACGTCTACTGAAAAATTGTTCCAGGTTAAATTTACTATCAAAATATCACATTTTAAAGTCGAAAATATTTTTTTTTACAAAAATATACTCAAAAAAAGAACAAGAAAAAAACGCAAAAGAAAGCAATTTTGTTTTTTGCCACATAACTTTTTTCCACAGGGATATAGGTATAGGCATTGCTTTAGCGAAAAATAATTACCATCCTTCTCCGTTAAAATGACGTTTGGTAGAGGTCTCTAGGATTTATAGTTTCCGAAATAGGATTTTCAAAGTTCGCCGCTTACAGCAATTTTTTGCCATTTTTCCCATTATTTCGCATACATTGTTCTGTAACTTTTTTCTACGCATATCTAGGTATATACAATGGTAAACTTAATAGAGAGATAAGTCAATTACCTTTAAAATGGTATATTGTATAAGGTTGTACGACTATTTTTAAGCAAGTTATGCTTTTTCAAGATTTTATACTTTTATGATTTTTGATATTTTTTATGATTATTTTTAGAATTTTTCATTATGACTTTTTTTCTTGTACATTCAGGTATATATATATATATATTGATGTGATCTTTATTATTGATATGAGATAGATAATATTCTTATATGTTACTTAATTTAATCAATGTATTAATACTAATCTAATTAATTAACCAGATCACATATCAATATGTTTTCAATCTCAGGGCTAATTATAAATTAATTACTTACTTCCGTGGCTTCTAAATATTTCTTAATGGTTCCTAATCGGGATAGAAAAGAAAAGAGTAAAAAAAATACACATATGGGTTACAATTATAATCAAAATATTTTTTATTTTATTTAAAAAGGCAATCAATGCTTAATATTTGCTATTTCTTATTATTCTTAAACATAACATTTACAAATGGGAATCTTATTTCCTTTTGGTTTTCAATTGAAAGTTTTTATTAACATTTAACTATTAGGAGTTATTAGGAACAACTCTATTTAAGTTTGATGAAGCTTTTCTTATATTATTGATTATGTTATTCAATTTTTTATGTGGAATTTAATACGAAAACCCATACATTCATGTCCAAACAAATGAGACTGACCTTTTCCTGGTGAACTGAAAATGTCCTCACACAAGACCCTTTCCTGCTATCCTTGGCTGCGATCAAACCTCGTCCTGGCTTCCAGTGATGTTCTCCTTTGAAAAACTAGCTCGAATAGCTCTCGTTCCTGCTTTTGTCGTGATGCTGTGTTCTACCTTTTTCGAAACTGCTATCAGCTACCGGGACACTCTGGGCTCAAGGAGGTTCTTTTACTCTCGACCTGGCCTACTTCTCGTTCCACGATAAATACTCCACACTCACGGAACTACACCGGCTTTCTCACTCCTCGAACACTACCGTCTACTACTCGACTTCACTTCTCGACAGCTCAAAAACATTCTGCTCTCACTTTGTCATCCATTCCCCTACTTTCTAAATATCCCTTCCAGATTCACAAATCAATTTTCCACCACCAACTCTCATTCGTAATATTCCTCAAAACCAATTTTTAATCTTTCTAAATATGCTTAATGGATTTCAAAAGAAAATATTTAATTCCCATTCTGAAATACTTTCTAACTATTTACAAATTTTAATGACCTATTCTCTCTTTCAAATGAGTCTTATTTAGCATAGGCTAATGATCGAAACCTTCCGCGAAAAACGATAATGAACTATCATCTATTTCACTGAGTTTTATTTAGCATAGGCTAATGATCGACCTTCCGAGAAGAACGATAATGGTACGCGTCATTCACTTTGTTTATCTAAGCACATTGTTCCGAGTTTCGTACGCTTATTCTAATCACTTCTTAAAATTACATATAACAATTTGTTGTATACAGGTTGTTTTAAATTTATATGCCCGTGGTTGAGAAAATTGAAATTATTTTATATTAAATTGAATTTTGTTTATAATTATCAAAATTTAATTTTCATATCAAATAGAAATATAACAATATATATATATATATATATATATATATATATATATATATATATATATATATATATATATATATATATATATTGTGAAATAAAAAAAGCATATTGTTTCTACTTTAAAATGGTGTACTGCAAAAAATTCTAGGACTATTTTTAAACAAGATATCCGTAGGATATCCAAGGGTATCCAAAATTTTAAAATTTTTTATTTTTTTCAATTACAAGAATATAATGGCATATTATAACATAATTTTTAATTCCAAATAACTTTTCTTAATAACTCCTTTCGATATTGTGAAATATAAAGCTAATTTACTCTTGAGCGAAATTCATATTTTTTAACATACCTCGTACACTATTGACAAAATTTTATATCTGATGATTGCATCTTAGGTTTTAGACTATGCAGAGAATTTTATAAGGAATAAGTTTTTTTCATAAAGGTAATAATAAAAAAGTTTTCCACATGGTTCCAGCTTAGTGGGACCTATTTCATGTGTATGTGACATTTTGAAAAAGCATAATATCTTGTTTAAAAATAGTCCTAGAGTTTTTTACAATACACAGTTTTAACGTAAATAAAATAAGTTTCCTTTTTTGTTGCACAATGTATATAAAATATACAATAAATATACAATAAAAAAAGTTATAATGAGAAATTTAAAAATAATCTTAAAATATATCAAAAATCATTAGAAGTATTCCACTTTGAAAAACCATATCTTGCTTAAAAATGGTCACACAGCCTTTTACGATAGACCATTTTAAAGATAATTGATCTTTATTCCTATTAAATGTAACATTGCTTATACCTAAAGCTGCGTAGAAAAAAGTTACAGAACAATGTTTGCGAAATGTGCCAAAATCGCTGTGAGTGGCGAACTTTAAAAAATCATAATTTGGAAACTATAAAACATAGTGACTTATAACAAACGTCACTTTAAAGAAAAAGGATGAAAGTTTTTTTTATGTGAAGCAATGTCTATACCTATATCCCCGTGGAAAAAAGTTATAGGGCAAGAAACAAAAATGTTACCTTTGGTGTTTTTTTCTTGCTTTTCTTTTGTATATATTTTTGTAAAAAAAAATATTTTTGACTTGAAAATGTGATATTCCTATAGTAAATTTAACCTGAAACAATTTTCCTGAAGACATATTTACACCAAATGTGCATAGAACTCACCCTAATTCGCCCTGTGCCTAGGGACTAATTCACCCTTTTCTCAAAAACGCACCCCTTTAAATGGTAGCACTCCGCGGTTTTTTCATACTGAGAGGTCCATTGACTATATGAAACAATAAAACCCCATTAATGTTGTAGTTCCTTACTAAAATACATAATCAATAGCCTAAATGTAAAACGAATAATGTTTAAATTGTTTTTATTTATTTTTTATTTTTTGGTAGTCAGTGTTATACTACATTCGCTCTCGCGAGATTTTTTTTGAGACATTCGGAATAGGAAACGTACAACACAAAAATTCCTACCTCACACTATTAACTGCTAAAATCAACTCAAATTAACTTAATCTTTCATTAAAAAAAGAAGAATTATTAGAAATAGTGGGAGTGTCTACTAATCTCATAAAATTTTGTGAAGTTTATTTCTACAAAATATTTTTATTTTGTACAATAAATAATTTTCTCATTTGCTATCAATACTTTATAATCGTTTAAATAAATAAATATTGATTGGCGTAAGGTTTATGTTATTTTTATGTCTGTTTACTATTAATAATATTGGATATGAGCAGGTGCGTTGGTTTTGTAGTAATTTCCAGTCACTTCTGACAACTGAATTTTTCAAAAACGAAATTACTAACGTCAGTGTCAAAAAAAATCTCGCGAGAGCGAATGTAGTATATCACCTCTAGTCCTTATGCCAGCTTCAGTTTGTATGGGCACGCTCCTAATCAAATTATCAACATTTTGTTTTGGTAGGTTGCTCCATCCTTCAAAAGCAGCTTGTACTAGCCGTGAGCTGTTTTGTGGATTATCCTGGCGAGCTCTAATTTTTCCTTTAGGCAAATCCCACAAATTCTCTATAGGTTTAAGCTCGGTGAGCAAGCAGGTAACTCCAAACAAGGGATACCTTCTACTTTAATAATGTCTCTGGTTACTCTAGTGGTATGTGTAGGTCCATGATCATGCCAGAAAATTAAATTTTCTCCTGTTGCACCTCTCTTAACTACAGGTTATCAACATACTTGTGAGCAGTTAACGTTGATTGGATGAAAATTAAAGTAGTTTTTTTACGGATCACAATTCCTCTCCAGAACATTACTTTTCCCCTTTTATATTTGTGAACAGATCTGACAGTTTTCGTTCTTGCTTGTCTTCCTCGTCCTCTAAGTACACGATTTCGTGGGTCATCTGATTTTACACAAATCCTGACTTTTCTGAAAATAGCACATTTTAATTCCCAATGTTCCAGTTTTGGTGGTGAAGACACCAATTTAGGCGATCAATCTTGTGCTACCTGGTTAACTCGAGAGCCCATAACTGTCTCCTACTGTATATTTCTTGGCACGAACTCTTCTTATCGTTTCAACTGAAAGAGTTACACCTTTAGCTTCCAAAAGCTGCATTTGGAGCTGCTGGTGAGAAATGGTTGGGTGTCTTCCAGCTGATTGGACAATTAAACGATCGTGGCGAGCCTTTATTACTTTTTGGCGACTTTCCCTTTTTTATTTTTGAGCTTCCCTAGTTCCTGTTACCTAGCATAGGGTTTAGACAGAACGCCATGTGTTACGCCTAGCTCTACAGCTATGTCCCTCTGAGAACATTACTTGCTCCACAAGACCAATAGTCTTTCTCCGTTGTAAGTTCTATAACCCCACATGAGGCATATTTTCGTTTTTGGACGCAAAAGTTAGTTTTTATATTTTCGTTGAAATTGCAACTCAAGCAAATAACATATATCGTACCGAGCTGTACTATCTGATTGTCTTATCGATTTGTTTATTTTCAATAAAAATCTTTTTCTACGACCGTTTAATAACATGCTCATTATTCGCTATTTTTTCATAGATAATAGCACCCATTACTGTACCAGTGAGTATTCATTACTCACGGGCTGAAGTTACACATGGTTCATTACTCACGGGCTGAAGTTAGAATCAAGTGGCGCATGCCACTTTTAATATTAATCGTATATAAACTGCAAATAAAATTACTTGTTTATTTAATACAATATAATTATTGTAATTTATACCAATAATTAACTTCGGAAAATGTTTAAAAGAATTTTAACTGTAACAATGTCAGTATATTTTTTACGTTTATATCTTGTTTACTAAAAATTTTGACGTTTATCATTTACTTTAGTGACAGTGACATTAGCGTATTTTGTTTATGTTAATTGGAATTTATAACTAATATTGTGTTTGTTTTTCAAGTTATATTGTGTTAAATATTATAACATATTATGTATAATATATAGTTATATTATTATATTATATATAGTTAAATGTAAATATACATTATAACTATATATAATATGAAATACCTCCACCGACAACAGCCATTTCCTATTTATTAGATTCACTGACAGTAGGTACAAATTTAAGCTTATAATTTTTCGGAAACAAATAGAACTTATATTGACAATTTCTAGTTGTATTTCTACAATCAATAAAAATTTAGTAATAGTAGGCATCACGTACTAGGGGTAAATATCATTTAGGTATTTTTGTAAATTATTATAATTTAAATCTCGACTAGTTGATAATTAATTTTTTTACTAATTAAAATAAAAAAAGGTCGTAGAAAAGGCATAATATTCTACTCGCATGTAATGGCTATTACTCACTCTGATGAATTACGACACTCGCCTACGGCTCGTGTCGCAAACTTCATCATCGTGAGTAATAGCCATCATTACATGCTCGTTGAATAATATACTATTTTCTACGACCGTTTAATAACATGCTCATTATTCGCTATTTTTTCATAGATAATAGCACCCATTACTGTACCCGTGAGTAATAATTCATTACTCACGGGCTGAAGTTACTCACCGGTCATTACTCACGGGCTGAAGTTAGATTCAAGTGACGCATGCCACTTTTAATATTAATCGTATATAAACTGCAAATAAAATTACTTAAAGTTGTTTATTTAATACAATAATTATTGTAATTTATATCAATAATTAACTTCGAAAAATTTTTAAAGGAATTTTAACTGTAACAATGTCAGTATATTTTTTACGTTTATATCTTGTTTACTAAAAATTTTTTACGTTTATCATTTACTTTAGTGACAGTGACATTAGCTCATTTTGTTTATGTTAATTGGAATTTATAACTAATATTGTGTTTATTTTTCAAGTTATATTGTGTTAAATATGTTATAACATATTATGTATAGTTATATTATTATTTATATATAGTTAAATGTAAATAAACACTATAACTATTGAAATACCTACGTCCACCGACAACAGCCATTTCCTATTTATTAGATTAATTGACAGTAGGTACAAATTTAAGCTTATAATTTTTCGGAAACCAATAGAACTTATATTGACTATTTCTAGTTGTATTTTTACAATAAATAAAAATTTGGTAATAGTAGGCCACCAATTATTCAGCCACGTACTAGGGGTAAATAGCATTTAGGTATTCTTGTAAATTGTTATAATTTAAATCTCGAGTAGTTGATAATTAAATTTTTTACTAATTAAAATAAAAAACGGTCGTAGAAAAAGTATAGTATTCTACTCGCATGTATTCATTATCGTGAGTAATAGTCATCATTACATGCTCGTTGAATAATATACTATTAATCCATAGTATGCTCTATTTGCTAGATATATACGTCTGATATTTTGTCCACATACCATTTACAATTTCTCCCCTTGTTTCTGAGTATATCCCAAACTTTCCTTTTAGCCCGTTTTTATATAGCTATTTGTTCTGTTTCGTTTTTTAGAGTCTTTGGTTGGTTTTTTCTTTATCAGTAATATTTTAAATGAAAACTGTCCAACATTAGTTTGCGATGGAACCCGAATTAGGTAATTTTAAAGACCTTGCCCCAAAAATAACACCACAAAAATCTTGAAAAATATAATGTCACTCAAATGTAATAAAATTTAGATGAATAGATTAGTATCGAAATTACCATCATTTCATATCATTGCGCCAACTCTGAATTTTTGTTATTAACGGCGTAATGACGGTTATATTGGCGCGGTATATTGAGTATCCTCAAAAATATGAATACATTTAAAATATATTGAACATTTTGACAGGCGATATTTTGCGCCTATGCCCTTAACTGAGTCTTTCAAAATTTATTGATTTTGTTATTATACCTATCTAATATTTTACCTGTGGTGTTCAATCTCGTCTCCAATGTTGATGTACATATTTCGCAGGGTCGTTCTGGGAGACTTAAGGAGTCTTTGAATATTGTGTCAAAATTTGAACTTAAAAGGCCGGCGTGTGGAATAGTTACACATACCCTCCTTTTTGACAAATTTGTGCATCCATTTGCGCTTTTTGAAACTTCTTCGCAACTTGGTTCACTGCTGAGAATATGAAGAATCGCATAGGGTATCCCAATGTCACAATCCAACATCGAGCATCTGTCTACATTTCTCACCCTATCTCAGTCATTTTCTAAGTACTTATACAGTAATTTTGTACGAAGTCGGTAAGCGCGAGCACCTTTCAGACCCTGAACTGTTATGTACTGTGCTAAATAGATAAATCCATTCTCACTCTCCTTGTAAGATTCGCGTAGGCTACGGTTTTCTGCAAGTGCCAGTATTATTACTTGCAAAACAGAATCAAACGCACAAGTGTTCATTACTCCAAATGTTTAAGTTCCTTTGGTGATCATACCACACGCAAAAGAGCCATTCTTTATTACTGGAATTTCTATATTTTTTTGAAAATTTAGAGTCAAACAGATGAGTTTCGTTTTTAAGATATTTGCTAGTTCTGTTCTGTTTCTTCGCACTTTTGCCTAGTCCCCTCCAATTTTCCTCGAATTTTGAAGCAACAATTTCTTCGGAACTTAATGAATAATAGCAACCATAGCACAATCTATTTTTTCCATACCCTTCACTTTTATCATCCAAAGGGAATGAACATCCCTCCAAAATGTGTACATCTACACTGCATACTGCACAAGTGTGACTTGTAACTTATGTAAAATCTTCAAATTTAATTTTTTTTTAATTCCTTCGTTCATTCACTAGCCAGAGGTATAAACTACAAGAAACTTTTTGATTTTTTGATTTCAGATGATACTGGACTTAGTTATGCTGCCCACCGCAAAAAAAGGGCTGTTGTCGAACAAAAATGAATATTCTTGGCTGAAAATTTGTTTGACAGTACATTAAGTACTAGACTTTTACATGTTCCAATTATAAATAAAAATAATTTTTAGTTTTCGAGATATATTTTTTTTAAAAAGTCACTTTTTTACCCGCAAGACCTATGTAACCCCTTTAAACAAGAGTACATACCTTTTAGTACTAGAATACCTCACAATTTAATAAGCCAGTATCAAAAATGCTTAAAAGTTAACAAAAAAAAGTTATGTGATAAAATAACCATTGCCACACCCAAAACGGACGCTTATGATCGGTACTAGAAATTCGCAATGGATGGAATCGATTTACCTCTGAAAGATCAATATACGTAACGATTTTCGTTTTTCTAAATTGAAGAGTTCTGGAGGTATTTGAGAAAAACTAATTACAAGACCCCATTTGCAAAGAGCTGTAGCTCCCTTAGAAAGGATTTTCGGAGTAGGTGGGTTGAGCTAAATTGTCTTAAAATTATCTAAAGAATCTCCTGTATTCGTTTGTCGGTAGAGTTTCTGAACACCCTGTATATACATATAATTGAATACTCTGATATTCAATTATAAATAATTTATCAATTTTTGAACTACTGTTTCGCTAGCTTGATTATCAAGTTAGCACAAGATGCGATAACTTCTAAAGAAGAAGAGCAGTACATTTTTCTTTCATTTAATTAATTTGCATTTAATTCAGAGAATACTTTTTCATTCAATTATAACTGATTTATCAAATTTTTGAACTACTGTTCTGCTAGCTTGATTATCAAGTTAGCAGAACATGCGATAACTTCTAAAGAAGGAGAGCAATAAATTTTTTCTTGGAACATTAAATTTGCATTTAATTCAGAGAATACTTTGCGACGACTTTTAAAGAAGAACAGCAATAAATTTTTTTGGAACATTAAATTTGCAATTAATTTAGAGAATACTTTGACATTCAATTATAAATGATTTATCAATTTTTAAACTACTGTTCTGCTAGCTTGATTATCACGCTAGCAGAACATGCGATAACTTTTAAAGAAGAGGAGCAATAAATTTTTCTTGGATCAGTAAATTAGCATTTAATTCGAGAATACTTTGGCATTAAATTATAAATGATTTATCAAATTTTTGAACTAGTTTTCTGCTAGTTTGATTATCAAGTTAGCACCAGGGCCGGATTTAAGGGAGGGCAGGCTGGGCAGCTGCCCGGGGCCCCCACATTTCGGGGCCCCCACAAAATCTCAAACATAAAAAAGTCAGCACATTATTCACATAAAGTAATTTTTGTTTTATGCAAACATAATTATGTACATATATCAAAAATAATTTCTTATTTATCATTATCTTGACTTGGAACTACGCCACTGAGTATAATAACATTGATCAAAAAATTGCTTACTCCACATTTACAAAGTTTGAACTTAAACTTGAGCAAAACTTGCCTCCTCCTCCTACAATAATTTATTTGTCTACATCATGCATATTTTTTAAATACCATTTTTGCATGGACTGCAAAATACTCAGAACATAACCAAGTGGAATTCAGTCTTTTTTGTTGAATCATAATTTGGTTACGAGTTTGACCTTAAATTATCCCGTTGACAAAAATTGTGGCATAAGCAAATCTGAAAATCTGTCACTAAACCACTCATTTGTTTTGTGACTTTGTTCCTTTGTTGCTACTTGCAGAAAGAATAATAATTGTCAGCTGTAATACAATTTACGATAATCTAGTAAAACAGCAATATTACTCACCTGTTTGTATTATTTCGTACTGTTACCCCTGTTGAAAAAGGTAAGTTTTTACTTTATTTTTGTGATAGCCTAGAAGTTTCCTATAATTTGGAGGGTTGGGGACTTGTAAAATATAAAAATTTGAATAAAGTCATGCTACTCATACAAACATGGTCAGGCCAGGCCGTAAAATATTTAAGTTATACATGTACATAGGATTTTTAACTGTTTAATAATTGGGATACAAGTTTAAATGCTAATTTCTAAAATCATTCAAAAGGTGCGTATTAAATAAAATTGTGCTGTGTGCTCTCGTTGTTACTGGTACCTTTATTTATAGTCCATTGACTCACGGTTTTTTCTAAAAATTATAAAGAACCGCTTGAATTGATATGAACTTTGGCATACACATAAATAATAGCATGTCAACGAAGAAAAGTGAATTTTGCCGATTTGTGCTTTTGTCCTGTATAACTTTTAAAGAAGAAGAGCAATAAATTTTTTCTTGGAACATTAAATTAGCATTTAATTCAGAGAATAATTTGGCACTCAATTATAAATGATTTATCAATTTTTGATCTACTGTTCTGCTAGCTTGATTATCAAGTTAGCAATACATGCGATAACTTTTAAAAGAAAAGAGCAATAAATTTTTTCTTGGGACATTAAATTTGCATTTAATTTACAGTTAATAATGGTATAAGAATAACTGTTCTGATGACTTTGTTCTGCTAACTTGATGGACGTAATACTCTAATCGCATTTTTACTAGGCTCGACTCGTATCCCGGTTGTGGTCCGTGACGTCAGACCAATAGAAAGACGTTCAAGCGCCTTCTAAGAAATTTGAATTTTATAGCATTTTCAAAACCTCGTAATAAGGGCCAATTTCTCATATCGAGTTCAACTCCAGTTTAACCTGAACTTCTAGTAAACGTCAGTTTAAAGTCAAAATCGTCTTTCTCAATTCCCGTTCAACCGATGGCAGTTTAAACTTGAACGATGCTTGAACGGTGGAATTCGGCCGTTCAAAGATTTCAGAACTCAGTTCAGATGATTTCATGGACTACGCATGCGTTGTATTAACACGAAACGCTGTCATAATATAAATATATCCTATTTTATTATATTAAGCCTAACGATAAACGATAACATTATTTGTGTTTTTATAATATTTATTTATAATTATTAAAATGACTATTTGACTATAAATACTTAAATTTAACTTTATTCAAAAACAGCATAAAAAAGGTAGTTCAAAATGGCGACAGTTTTTTACCTTTTGCCATCTATTGGCATTTCTCGAAAGCTGTAGAACGAGCACTGACATGAACGCGCAATGAGAAATGCATTCCAAACAGAACCGGAGATCACCCGTGAACCCGGTTCAACTGAACCATAGATTAACGCAGGTATGAGAAATCGACCCTAAGCGTATTAGTTAAGAATATTTGTTTTTTTTTTACATGCAAGCGTTTTAAGATCATGTTACCTTATGTTTTTAATATTATTTTAATATTTGAAAATGTATGCAAGTTTCCTATTATCATATTTGACGAAGTTTAGCTTAATTAACTTAACTTAATATAATGTAAATTTATAGGTTATATTGATATTTTCCCACCTCTACTAGTTTCATCTCTTTTTATATCACAACGTATTATTAATCACAACGTATTATTTTTTCCGTGTTTTCCGTGATTTTGCCGGTGATTAGCGCACTCATCACTGTATAACAAAATCTTAGGTAAAAAGTGTAATATTCAAATAGAAGAGTAATTAATTCAATTTATTGTATTTTTTATTACATCGACTAGAAACGAATATCTTTCTAGCCTACAATTTCTGCATTGCGAGCATTCTGGGGAAAATTGAAATTACCTTTTAAAGAACCATAAATCTTCCCCTATTATAGTCTAATTATCCACTGTTAGCATTTATAATCGAGAAAAAGGGCGTGTGCATAGCAGAGCACTCCTGTAACTCCTGCTAATACTTTAGAATAGTGTACCTAATTAACGAATAATAAATCTTTATTAGATAAAGTGTTACAAACAAAACACGGTGCGGCTTTGTGAAACATCGGCTGTGGTCATCAATCACCGAGATTGGCCCGTCATTACCATAACACTTTTAGTTCTGATATATTCACATTCCGCTGATTTGAATATACAAAGGGTCAATTTGTACATTGTAAAGTTGTAAACAAATTATTCAAAACGTTGCAAAAACGAGGTTTAAAAATAAGAGCGACCAGTAAAGCTTTCCATGAAATACACTCGTCGCAAAAAGTATCGCATAGATGTGTTAAGTCTAGAAGTTTTGATTATTACATCCTAATTTTTTTTGGAAATGCCAGAGAATGAAACCTAAAAACTTAGGAAACAGTGCTTTCTTCTTCTTCTTAAGGTGCCTATCCGTTTCGGATGTTGGCGATCAGCATGGCTATCCTAACTTTGCATGCTGCTATTCTGAATAGTCCGGTTGTCGATGTATTAAATCACTTTCTCAGATTTTGAAACCAAGATATTCTTCTTCTCCCTGGTCCTCTCTTTCCAAATACCCTGCCTTGAAGAATGAGTTGCAACCAGCCATATCTCTGTTCATTCCTCATAACATGGCCAAGATATTCTAGTTTGTGCTCTTTAATTGTGTTAATAAGCTCGCATTCCTTGCCTATTCTACGTAGAACCTCAACATTAGTCACACGATCTACCCACGAAATTCTCAAAATGCGCCTGTAACACCACATCTCGAATGTCTTGAGTTTTCTCAAAGAAGCCTCGGAAAGTGTCCAGGCCTCTACTCCATATAATAACGTAGAAAATACATAGCATCTGATGATAGGGATTTTGGTAGCAAGAGGTAAATCGTGGCTTCTGAAAAGAGACTTTATCATTATGAACGCTGATCTCGCTTCTCCTATGCGTTGTTTTATTTCACTTGAGTGGTCCCACTGGCTGTTTATGTTGATACCAATGAATGTGGAGCTGTCGACCCTGTCAATTAGTTGTTGGTTAACCAAAAGCTGTGTATTTAATATTTGGCGCTTACTGACCACCATGTACTTTGTTTTTTTCGTATTGAGAACAAGTCCGTATTCTCTACTTATATCTGATATGCGCGACATTATTCTTTGCAAACCATCTAGACTATCTGCAAAAACTACAGCGTCGACGACATATCTAATGTTGTTCAGACGCACTCCATTGACTAATACGCCTTCCTGTAGTTCTCCCAATACATTCAGAGTATATATTAAACAGCACCGGGGACAGGATGCATCCTTGTCTCACTCCTCTATCTACGGAAACTGTCTCTGTCAATTGGTCATCCACTTTAATATTACATATCCATAATATTATATATCCATCCAGTGGTTTATTCCAGTAAAATGACAAATAAAAGACTTAATAATAGTCTCCCGTTTTATACCGCTAACGCTGCGTTGGGATTATAGTAGGGTAGACTGCTAGGGCCTACGTTATACAAGGAAGGTAACAGGGCCAGTGCTACGCTTCAACCGCCTATTATTACCCCTGGTTTTATCCAAGGTACTCATTTTATTCAGGCTGAGTCGACGTGGACCCTTTAGTCATTTTTAAAATGTCTAGATGTTCTCGCCGGCGCTGGGATTTGAACCCCGGCCTACCTGAATGGAGGTCAGACATCCTACCGCCTAAGCTACTCCGGCCCAGAAGTAACAATTTATTGAACAGTATGCTGGAACAATATTGTAAACACCAAATCAGATTTTATCGATAAATTGAAGAAAAAAACACGGTATAATAATTCTAACAATAAAACACTGAAAACGTTTGTTTTCTATACTTCCAAAAAATGTATTACAACTATGTGACTAGAGCTGTTTTGGCAGAGTGCCTTTCTCAAGTGATTTAGTTTACTATGTGTTTGCCTTTTTAAAGTCTTTAGCTGAAGAGGTTGAGGAGTGGGGAGATGTTTGTCTCGAGATGGTCATTCAGAATTATATCTGTATTTTTCAATTTATTAATTTCCATAGATTCTAATAAAGATAGCTTAAGGCCTTTATTTTGAATATGCAGAATTTGAAACTGTTCATTAAAAGAATGATTATGATCTAGAAGGTGAAGTGCGTATGTAGAAGTGTCTGTTTTTCTATTGTTGAAACCCTTTTGTGTTCTGCTATCCGTTTGTCAAAGGTTCTGCCAGTTTGACCGATGTAAGTTTTCGGACAGTCACCACAAATTAGTTTGTAAACACCACTCTGTAGTTGTTTTCTCTTTCGGCTCTTATTGTTTTTAATATATTTGCTTAAGTTGTTGTTAGTTCTGAAAGCTGGTGTTATTCCTTTCTTTTTTATGTATTTGACTATTTTTTTACTGGGTTCTTTTTGTGGTGGTGGATAGACTAATTTCAGGGCTTTCTTATGGAGTTTTTGGTTTAAAATTTTGTTAATTGTTTGTTCGTTATAGCCATTGTTTACTGCTATTTGTTTAATGATGTTCAGTTCTATCTCAAAGTTATTTTTTGACATGGGAATTTCTGTCAGTCTATGTATCATGCTATGGTAGGCTGCCGATTTGTGCTGTGGAATTAGTCTATCCACCACCACAGAAAGAACCCAGTACATTCTGCTTTATCACATATACTGGCAAGATAGCAACAAAAATAGCCAGATACATAGAAAAGAAAAAAATAACACCAGCTTTCAGAACTAACAACAACTTAAGCAAATATATTAGGAACAATAAGAGCCGAAAGTGAAAACAACTACAGAGTGGTGTTTACAAACTAACTTGTGGTGAGTGTCCGAAAACTTACATCGGTCAAACTGGCAGAACCATTGATAAACGGATAGCAGAACACAAAAGGGCTTTCAACAATAGAAAAACAGACAATTCTACATACGCACTTCACCATCTAGATCCTAATCATTCTTTTAATGAAGAGTTTCAAATTCTCATATTCAAAACAAAGGCCTTAAGCTATGTTTATGAGAATCTATGGAAATTAATGAATTGAAAAATACAGATATAATTCTGAATGACCAACTCGAGACAAACAGCTCCCCACTCCTCAACCTCTTCAGTTAAAGACTTTAAAAAGGCAAAGACGTAGTAAACTAAATCACTTGAGAAAGGCACTCTGCCGAAACAGCTGTAGTCCATAGTTGTAATAAATTTTGTGGAAGTATAGAAAACAAACGTTTTCAGTGTTTTATTGTTAGATAAAATGAACTTCCATTAAGTAACGGTCGAATCCATCAATTATTATATAATAATTGATCATTTTGAAAAAAGGAATCTTTATGAGCGTAATATGATAGACTATAAGACTACAGGATGAATAAAGTGAAGTCTCGGAATATTCCCCACAGTCGACAGTACATCATTTTACGGATATAGAACGTTGTTCCATGGAAAACCCACATATGAAACTACTGGCGGTTACAACGTTGTTCCCGCATAGAATTCAATTATTCAACATAAATGATAAATAGAATTCTATGAAATAAGAAATTTCAAGGTCAAACTGAATATTTTAGGATCTGGTATTAATACCTCTGACTCTAATGACGTCCTTCATTTTCTGTGGAAGGCTTCTTATCAGAGACCGTATATATTCCTAATCCAAATTTTCCCATTCTTCCGTTAAAGCATTTCATAGTTCATCAGGATTATTTGGAGCGACGATATGGGTTCTTATGGGTCTTTCTAGGTAGTACCAAACATGCTCAATTGGGTTTATGTCTAAGCTGACTGCTGATCAATCAATAACTTGAATACCAACCTCTTGAAAATATTCAATTGTTATTTTAGCAACGTGCGGGAGAGCGTTGTCTCACACGACAACGAGCGTCGAAACACACTAAATGGAACAAAGGGCACATTTTCTTCAAGAACCTCCGTTATATACCGATCAGCTGTCAGCGACACCCTACAAAATACTGTTCATGCTGTGTGACCTGCAAAGCAGATGCCTCCCCATATCATAATCGAGCGACCTCCAAAATTTCTGGCTGATCTTATGTTATACTGAGCAAATCGCTCACCGACGCGTCTGTAAACTAGAACAAGTTTGTCTTGTGATCCAGAGTGTGCAAATTTTGATTCATCGGTAAAAATAACATCAGTCCATTCATTAGTACACCAATCGACATGTTCTCGTGCGAACCTTTAACGTGCCATACTGTGTGCCCTCGTTAACAGTGGAGCAGTAGCAGGCATTCGGGGTCTGACTTCAAATTTATGTAATCTGTTTTTAACCGAAGTAACACTTATTCGAACATTACGGACTGTGAAAAGATCATTTTGGAGTTACCTAGCTGTAACATGACGTGTACGCAAAGTCTACAGACAATAACGGTCAGCTGCGAGGTTTCTGCACCTAGGATGTCCTGGATCTGGTCTTCTTGTGTGACCTTCAGTTTCTCTATACTTTTTTAAAGCTCTTGAAACGCTGGATGGGTGTATTCCTAATTCCTGTAATATTCCTGTAATTTATATAGAGTATCTGGTTCCAATTTTATAAAAAGTACTGTAACGATCCGAAATAAGTATACCTTTAATTTAAGAATATTTATTCCTCTTTTAATTCACACCGATTACATGCATGACGTAATCATAATAATAAGTGGTCACCGCGAGAAAATTTTTTAAATTCAATTTTCAAACGCAAAAAATTCCATAACGAAAATCATCTTTCTGATCATCCACCGACTAACTGTCACTGTCTAATAAATGATTTTAAATTTTACTTTTGCATACAATCTGATTTCACACAATAATTTTGGTTTTGGAATGTGAAAAAGTCACAAAAAGTCCTGACTTTTTGGCCAGATTTTGCGAGGTAGCGTATTTTGTTAGGTTTCTCTCGTTTTGATATGCCGTTAATTTGAGACCAGTTCAATTTGAGACCGTCTAGTTTGAGGCCTGTACGAATAAAGTCAACCATATTTTGATTGTTTGACATTTGCTTATCCTGTTGCTAAATTTCCACTACATACCCATTTGCAAAACTAAAGTAATAAATTTTATTTAATATTTCTCATCGATTCTGAATATGACGATAGAATCCAGCTTATTTCCTGTTTTTTTTTTTGAAAATTGAATATTTAGTTTCTAAAGAATTTTGTTTCCTATTTATATAAAAATACTCTGCTACAAAATATTATATTATTTCTAATTTGTGAAGACTAAGAAAGCTTTCCGGTGTCCAAAAATAAGTTAATTACATAGTAAATAATAATAATATCTTCTTTTGGGTTTGATAAAATTATAATTTTTTTTTTTGTTATTTAATTGAAAGATAAATATACCATACACTAAAGTTATTACCGTTGTTCACTATTCCTACTTTTTTTTTATACTTAATTCTATTCCAGATGATGAGTTGTATCTAGATGATACGGTAAAGTTCGGTAACCTCCTAATAAATATTTCATATATTGTTTTTTTAGTGTAATCGACTATGTATACCATGTTTGTTTTGTGTGGTTTCCATGTTTCTCCTAGGTTAGCTGAAAGATATGGTGGCGCTCGCTGATGATATATATATATATATATATATATATATATATATATATATATATATATATATATATATATATATATATATATATATATATATATATATATATATATATATATATATTTTTGTTTGATTTTCATAATTTGATATGATAAACAGCATCACATCTCCAATAACATCAATAAGAATCCAATCCCTATAATCTCTGAGACTAGAGCTACCGTGGTATTTATATGTGTTAGCTTCCTGCAGTGTGTTTCTCATTTTTTTTTATCATTTTATTTAAGTAAAATCAATTTCATCACCATTCTATGAATCCACACTCCAGTGTTGCTGCAGTACATTTGTGCTTTTACCTTTCCCTTCCGATCCAGGTGAGAATTTTTGAAGTGGCGCTTTTAATGGTTTACAATTAACATTGCAAAACATTACTGGTTTTTTACTGCACTTCTTCTTCTTTAACGACCGTCTCCCGATCGGACTTTGGATATCATCATCACTATATTTACTCTATCTACCACTGCTCTGAGATGTTCTATAGAACTGAATTTAAACCAGTCCCTTGAATTCTTCAATCATGACACTCTTCCTCTTCCTATACTCCTCCCCCTTTTATCTTTCCCTGTATTATCGGTCTTAGAATTTCATATCGCTCGCTGTCGCCTCATTACGTTTCCCAGATATCGTAACTTACTTATTTTTATTGTGTTTAATATTTCGTATTTTTTGCTCTTTCTCGCAATACTTCCCTCCGTGTTTGTTTTCTTCTGTGTCCATGCTATTCTAAGCATTCTTCTGTAACACCACATTTCAAATGACTGAAACTTATTTATGTGTTCTTGCTTTAATGTTTAGCCTTTAAGTCCATATTGCAGTATTGAAAACATGTAGCATCTCAAAACTCTTACTCTCAGTTCCAATCTAAGGTCCATGTTAAAGATAATTGTTTTCATTTTTACAACCACATTTCTTGTTACTTCTATCCTGGCCCTTATTTCTGTGGTTTGATCATTATTACCTGAAATCCAGGATCCTAGATATTTGTATTTATCAACCTTTTCTATCGGTGTACATTTCCCAAATGTATTATTGTTTTTATATTTGTTTTCTTAGCTATAAGCTGGTACATGGCTGCAGAATTCTGATATAGACTTTCTTCTTAAAGTTCCCTCTCCTATCGGAGGTTGGATATCATAATGGCTATGGTCACCTTGTTGGCTGCTGCTCTGAATAGTTGTAATGAACTACAGTTAAACCATTCTCTAAGGTTCCTCAGCCAGGAGATGCGTCTTCTTCCAATGCTTCTTCTTCCTTGGATCCTTCCTTGCGTAATAATTCTCAGCAACTCATATTTTTCTCCTCTGGTAATGTGACCCAAATATTCCAGTTTTCTAGTTTTTACACTTTTCATAATTTCTAACTCCTTATTTAAACGCCGTAGAACTTCAACATTGGTAATCCTTTGAACCAACTGAATGTTCAATATTCTTCTGTAACACCACATTTCGAACGCTTCTATTCTTCTTATGTGTTGTCTTTTCAATGTCCAAGCTTCCATTCCGTATAGCAATATAGAAAATATATAGCATCTTAGAGCCCTCACTCTGAGAGGAAACTGAAGGTCTTTGTTTGTAAGCAGTGTCTTCATTTTTATAAGTGCCTTGCAGTTTCAATTCGGACTTTAATTTCTTTGCTTTGGTCATTTTTGTCATCAACCCACGTTCCCAGATATTTGTATGTCTTAACTTTTTCTATTTGGGTTTGCTCTATCATTAACCTTTCATTTCCATGTTCTGTTTTTGAGACAATCATAAATTTAGTTTTTTTCTTGTTTATTTTTAGTCCGTATCTCGAATGCAATAATCGTTAATTCTATTTAGCAATTCTTGTAGCGATTCCAGGGTGTCTGCCATTATAACAGTGTCATCAGCGAATCTTATGTTATTTACTATTCTTCCGTTTATAGAGATTCCATCACTTAGCTCCGCTATCGCTTCCTGAAATATGGCTTCACTGTACAGGTTAAAGAGTAGCGGCGACAGAACACAACCCTGTCTTACTCCTCTCTTTATATCAATATTCTCGGATTCTTGTTCTTCTATCTTTATATTGGCCTTTTGATTCCAATACCGATTGATGATAATTCGTAAATCTCGTCTGTCTATATCTCTTAGCCCGGGAGGTAGTGTCAAATTTGACCGGAGCATTTTAGCATGGCTGGTTTCTTTTTATTTAGGTAGGTGTTCCAAAGCTTATTAACAAATGATGTGTCAGCTGGCCCAAAACCGGGGATTTTAGACAAGAAAAGGTAAAATATGAAACTTGATGGACAGAACATTTGATAGCCTTGCTTACTTGGCTCCTACCTTTCACTCAGGAGATCCAGGTTCAAATCGGGGCGCGGAAAATTCTTTTTGTTTTTTAAATTGACATTTTATTTTGAAAAATAATTATTTTTATACTACCACGTTTTTATTATTTATACGAGACAATATAAAAAATCTGTTTGTCTTTTATAGAATCGCAAACTATGCATTTTTGTCATAATATTATGATTGATCTTAATAAGCAAATTTGTTGTACATGAACCTCTGAAGGTTACTGAGTTGGTAAGACCAACAATCTAGGTGGAAAGGGAGACATTATTTGTTATTTTTTTTAGACAAACTGTTTTTTCTTAATTTTATATGTTGTAGAACCGAAAGATACAACCCTAAATTTTCACTTTTCTCTCACCAACCCCCATTTTTTAATAGCAATCTAAATATTTCCCTATTCTCTATAATACATAAAAATGAATGTTTGTCTGTACCTACGTCCCTTATATAGAATCGTAAACTATGCATTTGGTAGAAAAAGGTATAGGTTCGCAATATTTTTTAGTATTTTTTAGCTTTCTGATAATTTTTAGGTATTAAACTTTCAAATATTATTTAGTTTTAAGGCGGTACGAAGTTTGCGGGGTCAGCTAGTTAATAGTAAAAAAATATTTTTGGACTAGTGTGATAAAGATTAAAAAGTATAAATCAATAATTGATGAATTTTAGATTGTAATAAAAAAGCGTCAGCTGCATCATGTACGTTGCAAAAAATGTTAGCTGGCCAAGTGGACATGCCGTGGTATTATAAAAATAACTACTTTTCAAAATAAAATGTCAATTTAAAAAACAAAAAGAATTTTCCGCGCCAGGATTTGAACCTGGATGTGAAAGGTAGGAGCTAAGTAAGCAAGTCTATCAAATGTTCTGAGTAACGTATATAAATATCTGACATTTAAGTTGTAGCGTTTGTCCATCAACTTTCATATTTTACCTTTTCTTGTCTAAAATCCCCGGTTTTGTGCCAGCTGACACATCATTTGTTAATAAGCTTTGGAACACCTACCTAAATAAAAAGAAACCAGCCATGCTAAAATGCTCCGGTCAAATTTGACACTACCTCCCTGGCTATCTGTATTTCAATAATTCTATTAGTTTTTCATATCGGACCCTGTCGAACGCTTTTTCGAAGTCGATGAAACAGGAATAAATATCCAGGTTGATATCTAAGCATCTTTGAGAGAGGACATGAAACGCAAACAATGCCTTTCTTGTTCCAAGTCCTTTGCGGAACCCAAATTGGGTATCATCCATATCATATTCTAGCTTTCTGTATAATCTTCCATGAATCACCTTTAGAAATATTTTGAGGGTATGGCTTATTAGTGATATTGTCCTATAGTCCGAACAATCTTTGGCGTATATTGTTTTTGGTATTGTTACAAAGGTGGACACCAACCATTTCTGAGGGATTTTTCCGGTTTTATGTACTTCATTAAACAGATCCAGTAGTACCGTTAGAGTTTCATCGTCTAGACATTTCAGTAATTCCGCAGGTATTTCGTCTGGACCTACAGTTTTTCCTTTTTTTGCGTTTCGTATTGCTTGTTCGATTTCCTCCATTATGATCTCTGGTCCCAGTTCGCTGTCGATTTCTTCCGGTTCTTGTCTATTATCCTCAAACAGATCTGTTATGTATGTCTTCCACTTTTTTAATTTCTCTTTGAATTCTATAATAATTTTACCATTTATGTCTTTAAGAAGGCCATCTTTTTTTTTCGCTGTATATTTGTGATTTCCTTTATTTTCTTGTGCATGTTAAAGCTATCATACTTTTTAGAATATTCTTCTATTTCACTGCATTGATTTGCTAGCCAGGTGGATTTGGCCTCTTTTATTTTCTTTCCTATTAATCTCTGGATTTCCTTGTATTTTGCCTTACTCCTGCCTTTATGTTTCCTTCTTTCCTCCATTTCAGTGAATGGATCAGCGAATGGATCAACTAGTTGCAGTACGACTGTTTTACATACAGCATCATCATTCAGCCTTTATCGTCTAAAGTTGATCATAGGCCTCCCCTAATTTCTTTCAGTTCTGTCGATTTTGAGCGTCCTACAATCAATTCTCAGCGATTCTTTTGAAGTCGTCTGTCCATGTTACCTCTTTTTCTTCTGTCTGCTCATGGTCTCCCCACTGCTTTTTTTTTGGTCCACCAGTGCTTTTTAATTCTGGATACATAGCCCGCCCATTTCCACTTCAGCCATGCTATGCGCTTTATGACATCTGTGACGCCTGTCCCTATGTGCCTTCTGAGTATAGATGCATACTTTAACCCTGCTGCCCCGTTCGAGTCAACTACACAAATGTACTGTTCGGGTCAATATGACCCAACTATGGTTTACGCTCCTTAATCGAAATAAAATAAGCTAATGGTGATAAATAAAACTTAAAAACAAGAAATTATGGTTAATTAAACAAAAGTTATGTTGTTAATGCAAATTAAACCTTATTAACAAAAATAAAAGGCATTTTTTCTTTCAAAAAAGCCTGGTAACAAATATCTACAAAAATTTAATTCAGTTTACAACTGGGACAGTAATAAAAAGAATGGATTTTACAAATATGTTTGTGATATATAATATACCACATAATAATTAGTCTTGTTATCGTTTTTAGGGCAAGTTTACAGCGTGTTCCTTTAGCAGGCGGAGTTAGATTGTCCATAGACGGTTCACTAGCATTTCCATCTTGTTTACTGGTTCCTGCTCGTGTCCTTTCTACCAGTTCGTGAGAGCCTTTACTTATTGGTATATCTTTTCTGGAAATGATGACTGGTTTCATTAGTTTTTCCAAATTCCCCAAGAAAAATTTGCCGTTTTCCCAATTTATTGGTATTCCATTGGAAAATTCATGATGCCCATAACACGAACGCGTTGTCGGCAGAAATGTCCAGCAGATTAGAAAAAACAATCATTGGCCAGCGATTAATCTCTTCTCACATGTATACATGCCAACAAGCTAATTTACAGTATCCACTGTTGGAATTGTAATCTAAAATAATTTGGGGCTTTTTCATTTGATGAAAGTGATGCATCGATTCATGATGCAAAGTACTCATAAGAACAACATTTTTATTATTTTTAGGAATATTGTCAACAACATTGGTATCTTGCATGAAGCAAAAAAGACGAGATATGAACTTCTTTATTCGCGATTTTTGCTGAAAACTCCGGTTTATTTTACATATAATCCCCGACATTTAATCTACTTTGTTTTAGAAGGAATTGTCCTAAATTTTACGGTATAAAAAAGTTATTACACGTAATATTGTGGCCTTCCAAATCACTACTCAAGTCACACATCACACGCATTCTTGTATAGATCTGCAATTTTTGAGGCATAAGAAGTTTTACTGTTCATAATTACAGAAAACCCAAACTTTTGTGCCATATTTCGCTGGCTTGCTTCGAATGTACTATTTGAAAGAAGAGCGGCCTCTAAAGGCAACTAATTGCTTATCGACGGTAACATTTTCATCAGGGTTAAAAAATTTTGGTACATTTTCTACCTATGTTTCATAAATTTTACGTATTGCAGCAAGTTTATCAAAACGTCTCCTATCCTGTCTAGTAGTTTTGTTATCAAAACGTATTACTTACAAACTTTTTGTAAATATATCAAGCGACATTGTTGATTGAAATATACTACGACCCGTTTCTTCATTTTACAAACTTTTAGTTGATTCAGCATGGGACTTATAAACACGAGCTAAAAATAAAAGACCAATGTATACTTGGGCTTGGAAACCAACTTTATTCATGTCTTTCCAGTTGGTTCCAAAGACATGCTGTCCGTCCATGTTGGTCATATTTATAATTTGGTTTGCAACATCGTCCAGCTATACTACAGTTTATTTTACAAGTTTTAGCTTGCAGAAACCTGTTTTTATTTACAAACGTATCCGGCTGACAAACACACAGTTACTGCAAATATAGAATACTGCCAACTAAACACACATACACATACACCGGTAATTTTTAATGGTTGAAATACGCGGGTCACATTGACCCGAACGTACCCTAGGCAACAATTTCATTTTTATCAAAAAAATCAGGAAGTTGATTGTTTATCTCATATGCAATTTAAAGACCTCATATTAGGTAATAAAGTCACGAATCACCAAATAGTTACGCCGCGTAATAATTTGTAAAATAAGAAATAAATTATTTTTTGGGTCAAATAGACCCGAACAGAACAGAAGGGTTAAATCCATGTGATATGCTGTGTATAGCGAGTATCAAAAAATTAATTTCTGGGCTCCATATTGCTGCAATTTGCATAGCTTTCTAGCTTATAGAATGTTTCGCTTTTCCCTCCATTTTAATCTTGAAATAAACAACCTAAAAATACGATTTGTCAATAAAAGTTTTACTACGAATATGTCCCTTAACTATTTTATTTTCAAAAGCAATTTAGTTATGTTAATAAAGTTTAAATATTTTATATACCAATTTATTACATTTTTATTTTTACGTTATATTTTCGTAGTAATAACTTTTTAGGCGTCTAATTCGAGAACATGTCTTTAAGAAGGGAGATACAAACGGCTGAATAAATACCATTTAATCTTTGTAGACTGATTTCTCGGGCTTCTTTAACAAGAATTTAGCTTTAAAGCAGTTTTGTAATTAACTTGATTAAACTTTTAAACTAAAAGATTACCTGCTAACACCGCTTCTTTTCATTATAAATTTATAACATTTTTTTGTTCTTGAAAACTATTTCCAATAAGCCAGCTTCAAAAATAATTTTAAAGATAATATAAATTGAGTGTTTTGAGTGTCAAACTGATTAAAAAATTAATTATGTTTTTGATATTATTAAGAAAACAGTAAATTTATCCAACATGCACGAAAAATATACAATGCAAATGTCAATTTTGCCGTTATTTGAAAATCTAGTCATATTTTCATACTGGTACTCACCATTAAAAAGAATGTGTGTACTTTGTACGCACGTAAGAAATTATACTTCTATTGTATGATTTCAACGAAATCAATATACTTCTCTACTAATTTCTCTATTACTTTCCAAAAATTTTTATTAAAACAATACCAAAAATTAAAAAAATAAAAGAATAAAAGACACACAAACACATTGAAAAATGCCACAAATAATTTCTGAACAATAATTGTTGCCAAAATTTTTAATTAAATACGTATTTTCTGAAAAAAAATTTACAATCATAAAATCTATAAAAAAAATAAAATGATATAACTTGCATTGGGCTTGAACCTACTTCCCGTGTATCCCGCCGTACGAGAGTCGATGCGATTTCAAACTACACCACCTTCGCGTATACGTCATGTGGGAATATACACAAACTGAACAACTTTTTGACATTTTGTTTATATGAATTTTTATTAGTTTGATTTTTGTCGAATTAAAATACAACAATATATAGAGTAAGAAAACGATACATTAGATGAACATTTGTAGAAAGTTTGTTCGTAATCAGATTATGTAAATTAAAGCATTGCCTACTAGGGGCATGGCATAGCAAGTACTAGGTAAGTACATTATTTTTTTTTACATTTTCCAAATATGGTATGAAGATAATTTTTTATTGGAATACAACTGAAACATTTAGAATTACGTACTTGTGGCTTTTCAAAACTATTTAAAAAGTCACTATAATTATAAATTTGATTTTATTTCTGTCCTCATAACAATAAAAACAAAATTTTTGTTTACCGATAACCTCCATATTGAACAATTATTGACAGATCATTTCAACACCCAATCAGAGCCCGTATAAAGACTAATACCAAACTGTCGGTGTGCGCATGCGCGCAGATCAATATAAATTCACCCTCAATCTCAATCGCGCCTAAAGAAGTATAACTTCAAAAATTGATTACCTCTCTGGTGAGACTTTTTTTATTCAGTTATTCATATCGAATCGGACAATTTTTCTATTTCCGAACATTCTCGGGAGAAAACGCTTCTTAAATATATAGGTTTCTAAACTTTGTTGTGTCCGACAACTGGAGTATTTACCCGAAAATTGTAAGTATTGTTATCAAATAATCCTGCAAAAAAAACATCAATAGTGCACCCCGCATAAGAGGGCGCACGCATCATAAAGGGTCATAAAATTTTTATACCCTCACAACTGATTCTTGCAAGATTGTTTGATAAAAATATTTACAGTTAACTGGTATAATGTCATACACATTTTTAAGCGTACACCAGTTGTCGGACTGCCCAAAGTTCAGAAACCTCTATAATTACGAAACGCCCAATTCCGAAAATTTTCCGAAATAGAAAAGTTTTTTTTTTAATTAATGGCATAGACGTTAGTCATTCAGTCAGTTGCAATAACAAAAACAATACTATCGCTAATACAATAATTATCGCTAATAATTAATACAATACAATAATATTACAATAAATATAATACAGGATACATTTAAGATAAGAAAAGATTCAAACCTAAACTTAAATTATAAACATTCCATGCTCGCGTACAAATCTTATAGAACCGTGTATGTGTCTGATAAGAAATTTACGTAATGCATTAGGGGAGTCAAAATAGAGATTTTGACTTCGGAAAATATCAAACAAGATAGAACATATTTACTAAACAACATAATATCAAAATGTTCTACTCCAGAAGTGGGTGCTTCATTTTTTATTAAACAAATGAACTGCGAAATTAATTGATTTTTTAAATGACTACGAAAATATAAATCCTAGAAGAAAACTGTCTTGACCATTGAAAAACTCAAAAATTTTACAAAAAAAGCCTTATATAAAGATTCTTCTAAAATTAAATCTATAGTTTCTATAATTTTTTATTTATAACGCCAAAGTCACCCTTCTCACAGACATTGGCGCACTGTATACTAGCGTTCGGCGGAGCGCACGGATGAGTTATTTTAATATAATTCTTTAAGTAATAAATCAAATGAAATTTTACAAATTGGACATGAAAGAAGAACATTTAAGCTATCGTATAGTTAGAATAAAAAGAAATAAAATGTACGGATATAAGTACGGTGTGAGCAGAAAGTGAGACGTACATGAATTTTGTAAATGATATAAAAATGTGTAAATAATACAATTTTACTTATATAACTCTCAAATTTACACAACTTACTTTTTAAACATCATACCAAATGATATTTTATTAAAAAAATCTCAAAAATTTAATTCAAATTATACGACACGTCTCAAAAAATATAATTTTTGAAAACTTCGTAGTTTTACAGAATTACTACCACTTTAAGACGGTATTACTCATGTTTGAACAGATATATTACAATTGTATTAAAGCTTAAGATGTAATCTTTAAAATGCACTACAATATTATACTTTAGACATAAAATAAACAACTTCTCAATTTTCTTTTAAAAAAAATTGAGAAAGATAAACAAATGTAATACAAAAACCGAAAAATATATCAGTTAAAAAAAAAGTTTGTACAAAATCATCAAAACTTTTTTCTGTACAACTTATTTAAAATACATTTAATAACAAGCTTAACAAATAATAAATGTTAAAAAAAAATTTTGAGCTCTTATACAGTATGTCTGCGTAACTTGGAACCTATTGATAACTTTTTTATTATCAGTTTTACGAAAGAAAGTTATTCTTTTTAAAATACTTTGCATCGTATAGAATCTAAGATCAGATATCAAATTGTATTAATTTTATACGAGGTATGTCAAAAAATATGAATTTCGCTCAAGAGTAAAGTGCCTACCTATATATTTTACAATATCGAAAATTGTTATTAAGAAAAAGTTGTTGGGAACTGAAAACTGTGTTTTAATATTCAATTACATCCTTCTAATTAAAACATTGTGAACTATAATGGTACTTAACTGTTAAAGCAAAATTCATATTTTTTACATACCTCGTTTAAAATTGAAAAAGCTTGATATATTATGGCTGCATCTTAGATTTTAGAGCAGGTAGAGCATTTTTTGAGGAATAACTTTTTTCGTAATGATATAATTGCATATTAAAACATAGTTTTGAATTCCAAACAACTTTTCATAATTACAATTTTTGATATTTTGGAATATAAAGTTTTTTTTTTTAAATTTACTCTTTAACAAAATTCATATTTTTGACATACCTTGTATAAAATAATAAAATTTTGTATCTGATAGATGGTAGACTATGCAGAGAATTTTATGAAGAATAACTTTTTTTTCGCAAAATTGATAATAAAATTTCGCATATGGTTCCTCGTTACGCAGACATACTGTATAAGAGCTCAAGATTTTTAAATTTTCAAATTCTAATACCATATTCGGATTCAGCATAATCAAAAACAAAATAGAAACATATTTTAAGTAAAATGATGAATTCAACGATATATTTAAAATTATTTATACAAAACAATTGTTATTGTTTAAACAATTATTAACAATTAGCGGCTAAATCTGTGAGTAGAACTTTTTACCTTAACTTGTATATAAACTAGCAAAAGAAGTTTTAGAAAAATATAAGCTTGTTTGAATTTTTCCGAAACAATGCATGTTTTCGTTCTCTATTGACTCCCCTATAATGATATTATATATTTGTTGTGAGTTTTTGAGGATATTGAATTTTTATAGAGGGAGTTTAAATGGGAAACAAAATATAAACGTGTAACCAATTTTATTCGATGTATAACTATTCATTGATTTATTTGTTGTGGGTGAAACCGGACCTTAGTTATTAGAATCTTCAAAATTACTAAAAATAGGCGAATTTATTGATACTTGGCAACACCGCTCCGCTACATCCCATATACACTGCGTTTAGTTTTCAATTAGATACACCGACTGGCCAATAACACAGCCGGCTTCCCACACACTATAATTTCCCACACAGTGGGGCTGCATTATTTATTGTTTTATAGAGCTTACATACGATCCATTATAGATTATGGTTCTGCTTCCAAAAATCTTTTTAAAAAATTGACATTTTTCAAAATTCTGCGTTTAGGATCTGTTTAAGTGCTATGAGATCTACCTCTGTACAACCAATACGTTTTGAAGCTTCTTAGCCTCCTTTTGAGATTAGAAGAAATTTACTAAGCGGAAAATGGGTAGGTACTCAAAGCATACTCTACTAATTTCGAATTATTTTCCAGTATACGTCAACTTTACGAATCGGATCTCACTCACTAATATTGGATTAAAAAGCCATCTCCGGCTTTCTGTACTGCATTGTAGAACAATCCTATTTTCTCAATTATTTCAAATTTTATTTTTAATATTATTTTTAATTGTATTAAAATGAAACTTTGAATTGTTCTATACAGATGTTGCCATGGCATCCATATCATGGTATTTTGTTGCAATTCAATACTATAGTAGGGGAGCAAAGTATGCTAAATAAGCAGTCACTCGAGCGCTTTGGGAACCTATTGGGTTGTGAAGAGTAGGTCCTAAAACCAAAAAAAGTTAAGTAAAGTTTTCCATTTTGGTGGGGACTTTCCATTTTTAATTTAATTTTCCATTTCCAACAATCGTTTTTTTTTTAGATTATAGCGCCATCTGTCCATAATTCGAAAAAACGTCTCGAATAAAAGTTACTTATTTTTACGTAAGGAATCCAAATCTGCTATAAGATGAGGGCTCCCATTTAAGATTATAAAGTAACCCCCACCCCACCTCGGTGGGGGGTCGTGTTTGGTGCCATTCGATATATTTTTCAAAAATATTGAATAAATGTATTTTTAAGTTTTACGATCTGATGTTCATTTCGCGAAATATTGTGGGATTCGTGTTCGATTTCTTGTGAAACTTTGGTATTCACCCATTTTCTTACGCCCCACTCAAATCGTCAGATTTTTTAAATATACACTGTTTTACTTGTACTACGTACTATGTACTTCACTACTTACCTTATCTTAATCTGACGATTTCGAGTTTTACTACGCATAGATTTTTTTTCGGCCCCCCCCTTAACGTACTCCCCTGCATTAAGAGCCAATATATGGTAGAGGTACATTTTCAGGGTACACGGTTTCTCCCCATGTGATAATCTGACGCGCTCAAGTAACCGCAAAAATCTCCGCTTGGGCTCCCCTACCAGTTTGTCCAAAGATAGACATGTACACTCTCTAAAGTGTATTATTGTGTTTTCAATTTTATCAATCAAAGGCAAAATAAAAATTAAATTAATTTTTTTTTTAAATAACGCGGGCACATAAATTTGATACACCCCGTATATTGAGCTGTAAATATTTATTAGAATTTAGTTTGGATGTAAGTGGATTTCTCTTTTTAATGAGCTTTCCGATGAACCATTAAAGACTTTTGTGAATAATTAAAGTGAAAAGGACGATGTATTTAGATTTAAAATGAAAATAGATTGTTTATTACGAGAACTATAGAATCCACAGGTAGATGTAATTATAACTTTCTGGGAAAGTGGTTTAAAAAGAAAGTTTGGAATTTTAATATCTTTGTTCAACACGAGTAAATGTTGTAGAGTTTCCCCGAAAGTAATTAGGATGGTCGGAATAATTTTGAAAATGACTGTTTGTTTGTCGAATGGAAAAGATTGTTTCTGATTCTTGGCAAGTTGGAAGGGGAAAGGTAGTTTGAATGATTGAGAGAGTTTGAAAAAGACTTCATTATGTTTTTGGCATCGCTGAGGAGCAGTTCGACGTTTTCGTGAATAGATAGTTAGCAAGTACCAGTGGTTTGTTTGATAGTGGAGAATAGTGTTGAAAAGTGGAACGAGAGACAGATCAAATTGAGACGAAATACCTCTTTGATTCTGTATTATTGTGAGAAGGAGAGCAGAGAATTTTTGGAGTTTTGTTTGAATCGAGTACGTGTCAAAAGAGGCCCGGCTTGTTGGAGAATTGGTGCTGGTATGCTGATAGTTTTGAAGCTGGAGAACGGAGAGGGCTTTGATGAGTAGCCTTTGACATAGTCAACGAGGGAGAGCTGTTTTGGGTCACGAGAAAACATCAGAGTGATTGAAGCAAAAGGTCAGTCAACTTATGTGAAAGATATTTTTATGTTCGGAAACTAAAATTTTGAGTAAAAAGCATATGAATTAAAATTCCAATATTTCTAAAAGTAAATAGGAAGTATAGATAATCTTGCGAATACATAAATTTGTTTTGTTTAGTTTGTTTTACCAAAGTCATCGGGAACAAACCGATAAATTGTTTTTTTAACTATAATAAATTTAAGTGGTAAAAATTTCATTCGGACATCTGTGTCCACAGGTTTTTAGATTCGATAGATTTTAGAGTATTGATTTGATAACTAAAAGACAATTCTGTATTTCTATTTTAATATTTTGCTTTATTTCTTTTCCCTATTTTATCCCGATTAGGATCAACTAAGAGATACTGAACCCACGAGAGAAGATAAGTATAACGTGAGATAATTTAGATTTTTTTTAATAGTATAAAAAGGCACCCTGAGATTTTTTATTCATTTTTTATGTTTGATTTGCGACAATTAAATAATTAATCAAATAAATAATAATTAATATAAAATTAATAAGAAGCAGATCATAACAGTATATATGACTATACTATTTCCAACCTTTGCGAAAGTGCTAAGATTCTGATGAAAACACACTTTCCTAGGGCCTCAAAAGCACCGAACTGGATGGAAGAAATAATCATACCCACACCGAATGACTGGCATCTTGCCAGAACATTAATTAGTGAGGAAAAGGTAAGATTGGCCATATCGTGCTTCACCCTTTTCAAGTCACGAGGGTGACGGCATATATCCGACCCTACCAAGATGGGAACTGGATACCCTTTTGCCGCACATTTTGGGAATGTTCAAAGCCTCCTTGGCTCTGAGATATATTCCTAGAATGTGAAGAGAGGTACGTGTGGTCTTCATACCAGAAGCAGGTAGGATGGATTACACCCTACCAAAGTCTTTCCGACCAACTAGCCTAAGATCTTTTCTTGAAAATGATGGAAGAGCTAAGCGAGAGGTACATAAGGGATGAAGTTCTGGTTTATAACCCACTTCACTCAAACCAACATGCATATGCATATACTTAGTAAAGAACTACCGATTCTGCACTGCATCAAGTAGTGGAAAGAATTGAAAAATCTCTGGATAATAAAGAATCCACCCTAGGTATATTTATAAATATTGAGGGAGCGTCTGATAAAACAACATTCCCAACCATCACCTTTTGGAACATAGTTTTGGATACCGTGGTTGATCATATTGTGTTTCTACACAATAGCCTATGAGGACCATAACCGTTTTTCAAAGCGGTAAGTTTGAGAACACCTGTGAGAGAATACAAGTTGCTCTCACACTAATATAAACATTGTGTAAGGAACACGCTGTCTGTAAATCCAAAAAAAAAACATAGATACTCCTCTTCATCAGAAAAGAAAGATCACGGGCTTAATAACCCCAAAGATTCTAAACTGCAGTCTAAACTTCTCTAAAGAGGTGAAATACCTTGGTATTACCCTTGGCAGGAAGTTAACATGGAACTCTCACTCAGACAGTAGATCTAAAAGAACATATATTGCCCATGAACAGTGTCGGAGAACCGTAGGACGCACTTGGGGCCTTTCGCCAGGGTGGTCGCCTGGATATACACTACTTTCATTAGGCCAATGCTAACTTACGGAGCTGTTGCTTGGGTACCAAAAGTGCTACAGGCAACAGCGATCAACAAACTAAACCATATTCAGCGGATGGCTTGCCTAAATATAACAGGGTGCAATGAAAACAACAGCAACTGCTGCAATGGAGTTGCTCATTGGCATCACCACTTTAGACATATCAAAAAGGTGGCGCTGATAACGATGATGCGATTGCGCTCAGCGGGTGCTAACCTTGATGTAGGAATGGGACAATTGAGATCTCGTTTCTGGCGGGGTGAGCTGGAGGCACTACCCATGCTACATACAGGTCATGGAGGCGACTCGATTAAATCTACGTTTGTCTTCGACAAACCATACAAAATCAAAACAAGGGAACATAGGGAGTCAAACGTGGCAAATGCATATTGAATCTACACGGATGGTTCCAAAATGGAAGAAGGCTCAGGGTGCAAGGTATATTCCATATCACTGAACCTTACTATAAAATGAGGTATGGTCAAAAATGCAAGCGTAGCTCAGACTGAACTGGCTGGTATCTCCACAGCCGCAAAAGAGATAACCCGGAAAGGTATAGCCGGTAAAACCATAATAATCTGTACAGACAGCAGACAAGTGCTACTAGCCCTAAATAGACCACGTGTCATACCAGGGTTACTAATGTAGTGTCATAAGTTACTAGCCCAAGCTTCGGATGGTAACAACATCATCCTGAGGTGGGTTAAAGGACACAACGGAAATAAAGGCAACCGCATTGCTGACCAGCTAGCTAAGAAGGCAGCAGGCCTAAGAATCTTAGGACCTGGTGATCGTTTTGGTTGGTCAACTGCAACAATCGCGGAAATTGCCAAATCTCACTTCCACACGCAAACCGTGAAAAGATGGGAAGAAGGGCCAGGATGTAGACTCACCAAGGTAACACTTAGGAACCTTGGGAAGTCACCATCAGAAAAGTACTTGAGAATGACCAGGAAAAACCTACGCTTGACAGTTGGTTTGTTAACTGGTCATTGTCAACTAAGCAAGCACCTCCACACACTGGGGCTAGTAGACACACCTCTGTGAAGGAAGTGTAAACGAGATGACGAAACTGTCGAGCATGTCCTATGTAAATGTCCGGAGTTATCGTCAATACGAGAGTATGCGTTCGGCGAGTCTTGGCCTACACCTAGGGAAGATGTCCCCTGGCGATTTGTCCACCTTCCTGCAAATGGCAGGATGGGCAATGAGCTAAGGACAACAACTCCCTGGAAGGATGCACAATGTGTCGATTGTGTCCTAAGTGCCGTGGAACTTAACTCACCCTCCCTACTCTACAGATACAGATACACTCTCTGAAGAAAGCTAAGGAGCTTGAAACCGGTAAGGGTGTTTATGACGCTCTCTGAACGAACTGAAATATAAGATGTCTCTTGATTTCCTTTTAAATCGAAATTATTAATAAAAAATGACTTTTATAATTTGAAACTAATACGGGAACAATGCTCATGTAATTCTGGTAAAACTTGATTTCTATTTAAATGTTGCAGATCTAAATTCTTGTTAACGGCAGAAAATAATGGATATTGTTTCTATTATAGCTACGAAATAATTTATTTCTTACACTCTAGATAGTTACACCATGAATATAAATTTTACTTCAAAATATGTTGCAAATCGGAACGCCCTTGGTCTTGAATAATACAACTAGGTGTAAAAGTTAAAATAGAACAAACGTCTTCTTCTTTTAATTTATATAATATAATCTTACGATGAAAAGGCCATAATACAATAAAATGAGACAGTCTAGCTCGTTCAGTCTGTGGATACGCTCATGGCCTCACATGAGATTTAGTCGGTTTAATATTTTACAAATTCTCATCATCTATTCCGAGCGCAGCTCATCCCAAGATCGATCTTGTAGTGGTATAATTTATTAAAAGTTAAAATGAACTGACGACGAGCAATTTACTTTGATATGTAGTAAATGTGATTAACAGAAAGGAAATTTGCACCACACAGCTACTATTTACTCTATAAAAGTTGGAAGTTATTGGCTTTGCGTTAAACGAACAAACTTTTAAGAACGTTTTGGAGTAGGAAATGTTTTAGTTTATATATTAATGTAACAGAAATTGGTAAGTATAGTAGTTGGTATAGGAGTTTTAGAAAAAAGTTTGATTTAAATATAAAATCATATAAAAAAGGTAATAATGAAAAAATAATGGCAAATAGACAAAAATAACGTAAAATATTCTGCTATCCAGACGACCCAATTTCACTCTCAAAGTGAAAATGATTTACAGCGTATGCTTCACCAATTTTATAACCGCCAGAAAACTTCTGCTCAAGATATTCTGAGCATTCATAGAGATTCTGATCAATAAAAGCTACAAGAATAAAAATGACAACGATTATTTCAATCATAGGAGATTCTGACCAGCAGAAAGCTACAGAAATCTAAATTAAATCGATAATTTTTGATAATTTCCCGTCGTCAAGTATATTACGTCAGATGCCCTTCGTTGCTACGAAAAAATACATTCAGTGACATTAATGACAATTAATGTTTTAAAAATTATAAAAGTGATGACTTTGAACCGTCAAATTAATATTTATAACAACTGTTTGTTTAATTGTACTAATTTGTACTTACATAAATAAATTACAATAAAATTTTGGTTTTTGAACAGTTTTATTCATGAAATAATCGCAACAAATTGCAATCGATCTCTAAAATTAATATAGAATTTTAGAGCTCTTGTGCAATTACTACTGATTATTTCATTCATAATTTATTCATACATAATTCATACATACTTTCATACCTAATTCATAAATAATCCATTGACACATAATTTCACTCGCTTTCGACTCGTGAAATTAAAACTGTCAAAGTGTCATTCATTCATAGGAGATTCTGACCAATAGAAAGCTACAGAAATCTAAATTAAATCGATAATTTTTGATAATTTCCCGTCGTCAAGTATATTACGTCAGATGCCCTTCGTTGCTATGAAAAAATACATTCAGTGACATTAATGACAATTGATGTTTTAAAAATTATAAAAGTGATGACTTTCAACCGTAAAATATTTATAACAACTGTGTGTTTAATTGTACTAATTTGTACTTACATAAATAAATTACAATAAATCTTTGGTTTTTAAGAGTTTTATTCATGAAATAATCGCAACAAATTGCACTCGATCTCTAAAATTAATATAGAATTTTTGCTCTCGTGACACTTTGACATAATTTCACTCGCCTTCGGCTCGTGTCAAATTAAAACTGTCAAAAGTGTCACTCGGGAAAAATTCAATAATTTTTATGTTTTACAACTTGTCAAAAAGAACACCAGGAACAGGTTTAGCAGATATTCAGGCAAAGATATCAATAAAATATTAATTAAAATCATTAAAAAAACAGTTTAACTCATGAAATAATCTTATCGAGTTACACTCGAACTCTTAAAAATTACCGATTTGTTTTGCCCTCGTGACACTTTGACATAATTTCACTCCCCTTCGGGTCGTAATATTAAAACTGTCAAAGTGTCACTCGGGATACACATCGATAATTTTAAGGTTCTCATGTAATTACTACTGATAATTTTCGATGATTTGACGTCGTATTACGTCAGATGCCCTTTGTTGCTATGCAAAGATACATTCAGTGACAATAATGACAATATTAATGTTTTACAACTTGTCACAGAGAACACCAAGAAACAGGTTTATCAAATATTCAGGCGAAGATATCAATAAAATATTTATTAGTTAAAATGATTTAAAAAGACAGTTTTATTCATTAAATAATCTTACCTAATTACTCTCGAGCTCCTAAAAATTATCGATTTGTAACCCTTATGGCACTTTGACATAATTTCAAAAATTACTTTCAAAAGTGTCACCCGGGATACAAACCGATAATTTTAGAGCTCTCCTGTAATTACTACTGATAATTTCACCAAAAATGACAAAATGCATGGTTAATATAGAAAATCTACTAAGATACCTCGAAACAGAAGTGGAAAATCAAGGAGTAGAGCAAACAGAGACGTAGGAGGCCAGAATGAAAAAATATGGAGGAATAAAAATATCCAGAAAAAAGACAGAATTTACAAAACAGTCAATATACACAGAGAAAACAAAAAATGCTACAAACAGCAGAGATAAAACACCTTAGAAAAATTGGTGACCAGATACTAAGCGGCAGAACTAGAAGTACAATATAGGTACGACCGAGTTGCAAAGTTGAGAGCATTAAACACTGGGTAGTAAAAAGGAGAGCAGCATGAAATGCTCGTGTAAGCATAATGAAAACAAATAGCAAAAAGTACAGACAACGAGAGACAATTTACCGATAGAAAAACGATCAATGAAAAGGCCAGGAAAAGAGTGGAACCATAACTAACTGGACATAAATAGACAAAGACATGTCTACATCAAAAAGAAGAAGCAGAAAATTAATTATTTAATATTTTTATGCTTTATATTATGCGGTCAGTTTTTTTTTGGTCTAGGAGAGACTTTTTTCGTGGTCTTTTTATTTCGTAGGATATGTAGTCGTCCATCAACTGTAAAACATATCCTGGCGCAGACTGTGGAGGCGATCATCAACTCCTGGTATTGAACGTTCGACTTCGTTTTAAAGTCCCCAAAAGAAGACCCCAGAGAAAAGTCATATCTCTAATTCCATCAAAAATCAATGACTCTCAACAAAACCTAGAAGAAGCTCTTTCTTTAGACCAAGTAGATAGTGACCCTGAGAGCACTTGGATATATCTCAAAGATAAGGTAATCGAGGCTGCAAAAGACTGTGAGGCAGCGGTTTCCACTGGCCGTAAGTCATGGATATCCGATAATACGTGGACTGTGATTAAACGCAGAGAACAACATAAAACTAGATACGGAACAAACGATGAATACAGAGCGTTATCGAAATAAATCAGAAAACAGTGTCGCAAAAGTAAAGCTGATTACATCTCTCAAATATGCAGAGAGATAGAGCAATATGGCTGTCGAAATGAACCGAGGGACTTATTCAAGAAAATCAAACTCCTTACCAGAGAATTTAAACTTCAAACGTGGTCTGTAATAGATAAGGAAGGTAATTTAAAGACCGATACTGATGATATATTGGAAATATGGCGAAATTACTCGAGCTATATAAGAATAACGAGGTATCAGCAGAAAATAAGTGGCCTTCTGACTACCCTAGAAAACCTACTGTCTTACTCGCTGAAGTCAAAGATGCAATTAAATCACTAAAGAGAAATAAATCCCCAGGCATTGATTCAATACCATGTGAAATACTAGAGTTACTAGGTGACAAAGGATTACATATCATCCATTCTATCTGTGTTGCTGTTTAGAATTCAAGAAAATGGCTATCTGATTGGTGTACCTCAATTTATATCCAACTACACAAAAAAGGAACTACTACCAGATGTGAAAACTACCGCACACTGTCACTAATAACACATGCTAGTAAAATCTTGTTGCATATCATCAAAAACAGATTAAAAACGTATCTACATTACCAAATACCTCAAGAACAAGCGGGATTTGTAAAGGGTAAAGGTACAAGGGAACAAATCCTGAACCTGAGACAACTCATCGAAAAGTCTAGTCAAGTACCTATGATTATATGCTTCGTTGACTACCAACAGACATTTAATTGTGTAAGCTGGATAAATCTGTGGTCAATTGTAATAGAAATGGGCGCACCAATGCACCTGGTGAGACTTATTAAAAATCTGTACCAGTCTAATATAGCGACAGTACGACTAGATCAGAAGTTCTCAAACCAATTCAAGACCGAGAGAGGTGTTAGACAAGGATGCGTGTTGTCACCTGATTCGACACTATTCAACTGACTAACGAACATGTTACAGGAATACCAGATAGTAAACACCTTTATCTATCTCGGGTCTAGTATAACTAACGATGGTAACTGTGAAACAGAAGTTCGGAGACGTATTGGTATGGCAAAAAATGCGATGAGTCGCCTAACTAAAGTTTGGAAAGACAGATCTATCTCTCAAAATATTAAGATGAGACTGGTGAATGCCCTTGTATTCTCAATATTTCTATACGGAGCAGAGACTTGGACTCTTCGCACATGCGAGCGCCAAAAAATTGATGCCTTTGAGATGTGGTGCTGGAGAAGAATGCTACGCATACCTTGGACAGCTCATAGGATAAACTTTTCCATTCTAAACCAACTCAATATTAAAAAAAGGCTGTCCACAATATGTCTGCAACGAATTCTGCAATTCTTTGGTCACATGGTTCGCAGAGGTGACGACAGTTTGGAGAGATTAATTGTTTCTGGAAACGTTCCGGGGAGAAGATCAAGCGGACGATCACCAACTAGATGGTCTGACCAAATAAAGCATTCAGCTGGAAACACATTCAGCAAAGCTCTTAGAGCATCTGAAGATTGAGACCAATGGAGAAACATTGTTAGGAATATTGGAAGAAATCACGATCCTCAGTAATGGGGAAACGGCAAGAGAGAGAGAGAGAGAGATGTAGAGTTCTTTGATTATGGTGTGACCACTGCCGTATGAAAACATTTCTGTTTAAACATGTCCCGTTTAAACAAATCGAAAGGGTGCCCAACAAAACTTTCGGACAGAAATTGTTTGAAACATTTTTTAAAAAAAAAATCAAAATACCATCTTTTTTGCTCTGTAAAATATTTCTTTTAGGTTTTTTTGGTCATTCTAAACAAAAAGATCTCCTGTCATCTTTAAAAGTTGATTGTTTTTGGGTTCTAGCGTTCTAGGCGGTTTACTCAATGTAAATTATAATGTATTTATAATATTTTTGAGGTTGCCAAGCTCCTAAATTTAAGTTTAAATATTCAGTTTCAAGATTCTGGCGAGTAATCGGGGCTTATTTCAATTTCGACCGTTGTTTTTTAATTGTTAATTATGCGTGTCCACTCGATTTCTCAGCTGCAGGGCTGAGGCAGCGCGTAGCCACGAGTACATAGTAGGTACTATATGGTGCGTCTGTGTCGCATTATATGATTGTCGTATTTCATTAGCACATTGGCAATAATTAATTGAATAAGTAATTGTTTAAAAATTATGTATTTTTTTTATACTACTTATGTCAATAATAAATTAAAAAATTTTAATAAATGTCATGTATTTGTTGAGAATTTTTCGCATAAGTAAATATAATATGTATAAGTGGGACAGAGATGTACCATATAGTGCGGCGCACGGCTGCATACCTCCGTAGCACCCCTGTGGCTTAAAAGTCGAGTAGTCGTGCATAGTTAACAATCAGAAAATAACGCCTATGAGTACGAGTATGAGTATAAGTAAAATGAGTACCATGGGTAAAACCAGGGGTAATAATAGGCGGTTAAAGAGTAGCACTGGCCCTGTTACCTTCCTTGTACACCGTATGCCCTAGATATAGCAGACTACTCTGTTATAATCCCAAAGCCGCAGTATAAAACTGGTGACTATTATTATAAAGAACGGCTATATTGAAATGCCCCGATTATTTGTCAAAATCATCATCATCAGTGGTGTTACAGCTCTTTATGAGCCAAAGCCTCTTTCAGAATAATCCTCCATTCACCCCTGTCTCTGGCAACTCTTCTGCATGATCTAATTCCAATAGAGTTTAATTAATTTTCTAAGTTGTCTTGGTACCTAAATCTCGGTCTTCCTCTTGCTGGTTGTCCTATCGGCCCTCTTCGGCCAAAAACTTTTCTGACAATGGCATCTTCCTCTCGCCTGTTTATATGACCTATTTATGTAAGGCGTGCCACCTTAATGAATTTTACAACGTCAGGTTCTCCAAAACTTCTATACAACACAAATTTGTAACGCCTGCGCCACAAATATTGTTCTTTTATTCCTCCATATATTCGTCTTAGAAGGATTTTTCGCTCGAAAGGTTTGAGCAGTTCTTGGTCATTCTGTGTAAGTGACCAAGTTTCTTAACCATATGTTAGCACTGGTCTTATTAGTGTTTTGTAGACTGCCAATTTAATTTTTCTAGGTATTTTTGAGGCCATCTGCCTTCTTAAGCCATAGTAACACTTATTGGCGAGCACTATTCTTCTTTTAATTTCTTCACTGACATTGTTATCTTTAGTTTGCAGCAAGCCTAAGTATATGAAGGTGTCGACACCTTCCAGCTCTAGGTCGTCAATTATTATTCTTGTAGGTGTCGGGTTGCTTGACCTAGTGCAACACATATATATTTGGTCTTTTGAACATTTATATTTAGTTCAATTCTCTGTGCAGATGCTCTTAACGACCGAAATGTCATCTGCGTGTCTGTGTCATCTGCGTATCAGATAATTTGTACTGATTTCTTATTACTCTCGGCTCCCGAATTATTTTTTCTAATGCCAGGTTAAATAAGAGACACGATAGTCCATCACCCTCTCTTAGTCCGTTTGGAATTCCAATGGAAGGGTCTTGAGAAATCGTTTTAGATTTTTACCACGCTCTCTGCTCCTGTGAGTGTAAGTTCAGTTAATTGGACAAGATGAAGCGGTATTTAAAATTCTACAATAGCAGATAGAAGTTTACCTCTATTAACTGAATTGTATGCGGCTTTGAAGTCCACGAATATGAGGTGGGTGTCGACGCCGAACTCCAGGGTTTTTCAAGGATCTGCCTCACTATAAACATCTGGTCCGTTGTTAGTTTATTAGGACAGAAGCCGCACTGATATCTTCCCACTATTTGTTCGGCATATGGGAGGAGTCTAGTGATGAGCGAGACTGGTCTTGGTCTTGCGGTCTTGGTCTTGGTCTTGGTCTTTCAGCAAGACCAAGACCAAGACCAAGACCGCCTTTTGGTTGCAAGACCAAGACCAAGGCTAAGCTTGCAAGAACAAGACCAAGACCAAGACCGAACCTTGCAAGACCACGCAAGACCAAGACCAACCTGCAAGACTCTTGCATTTTTTTGAGAATAATTGGTTTTTATTATTTAACTTAATTTTTTTAGTTCAATAATATATACTGACATTGTAAGAAACCTTAAACAATATAGAATTTTTAAAATACATATTATTTGGTTATATTTTTAAGTCGTTTTGATTAAGTCAAACGGTTTGCATTTTCTCAACCTTCAAAGTGTCCAGAAGGCAAGTTTTCAAACGGTGACAGTTCAAGGACAATTGAAATTACTTGTAAGACAAAAAAAATGTAATTATAGATAGGGTAATCCATTAAAAAAATGCAATTAAAAACGGTTTTTATGTACCAGTAGCTTTCGCTTTTTTGTCTAATAAAAATACTGACACTTATTTCAATTCTTTTCGCATAATCGAGGAAAAATGTAGGTCGTTAAATTTAAAATTAATACAAAAAATATCATAATAGGTTTTGAAAAGGGATTCACAATGCTGTGAAAGCATTGTGGCCTGAATAAAAAATAACTGGTTGTCGATTTTAATGTGTCAAGCTTGGTATCGCAAAATCCGAAGCTTAGGTTCAGTTTCTGAATATAATGACAAAAATTCCGATACTGGGAAATTTTTAAAATTATTTTTTGGATTAATTTTTTACAATCAACGAAAGTTGGAAGTTGAATTATTTGTGAAAATCCCGGATGACAAACGCGTAAAGAATTTTACTGATTTCATAGTTGAAAACTATTTGGAAGAATCTAGGTTTTCCCAGAAAGGGCCAGTACTACAAATAGTATGTGCCGCACTTGAAATGCATGCGCATCATTTCAGTGTGTTTTAAATTCTAGTTTTTACTACCCACACCCGAATATTTTCAACTGTTTAAATGTCATAATGGGTATTCAATCCAAAAATATGTGAAAATAAAAAGTGCGAATAACTCGTGTTACGAGAGCAATGTAGTTTAAATAAAATTAAAGAACTGCAAGATAACAAATTACAGAATTAAGCGTTTATAACTCCCATTAGGTTTAGTTATTATGTTATAGTATTAGGTCTATAAATAGGTATGGTATATATGTAAGTATTTACTAAAAAGTATGTTTTAGTTAGTTTATAAAAAAAGTTAATTATATTAAATAATGATGAAATAGAGTACAAAATATTTGATTTTTTTGTTCTCTTAAAAAAATTTAATTAATGCTCTTAAATGTGAACCTCGTAGGATAAATACTGCAGTGTTCGAGTGAAAGGAGCAGATCATTATCTGTTAACAACTATAAACCGTTTATCCCTTTTCGTAAAATCCGTGAATTGAAGGTCCCCGACCATTTGTGGCACCTTTAAGAAGCTCTTTTTCTTTAACATGTTATTAAAATACAGGGGCAATAAACAGTAATCCAGACTCAAGACATGGTCTGAAGGCAGGCGGCAGGTATCGACACCATGCAAAACACAACGTGACACAAGCGAAGGCCGGCAATTGCAACAAGGGTTGTATATGCAGGTTTTTCGTACTAATAAACATTACCATTATAAAAATATACTCTAATCTCTTTATATAGAGAGAAATAATTAGGTCATTAGGTGAATGTATAATGTTAAAATTGGTATCCGTTTGAAACTACATTCTACATTCTGTTAAAATTTTAAAGCAAAAAATATAGTTTCATTCTTCACATCTTTATTTATTTCAATGTACACTTTATTCGAAATTGTTTGGTTCAAATTATTACTACCAAAAAAGCAAGACCAGCAAGACTCTTGCAGCAAAACCAAGACCAAGAACAAGACCGGCTAGTGCAAGACCAAGACCAAGACCAAGACTGCCTTTTAGCTGCAAGACCAAGACCAAGACTAAGCTTGCAAGAACAAGACCAAGACCAAGACTAGCCTGGTCTTGGTCTTGTTCTTGTTTTGCTCATCACTAGATGAGTCTTTTATACAATACGTTGGACAATACTTTATATGCCATATTAAGTAGAGTTATACCTCTATAATTATCACACACCATCATGTCTCCCTTTTTGTGTAGAGGACACAGTACACCCAACTTCGAGTCTGTGGGTGTTTCTTTCTGTTACCAGGTTGCAGTTATCAGTTTATGCATGGGTTTCAAGAGGGTATCGCCGCCGTTTTGGAAAAGTTAGGCAGGGAGATTATCCGAACCGGGGGCTTTATTATTTTTAAGTTTTAAGATTGCTTCCCTAATTTCTTTTTTGGTGGGGAGTGGCTGACGATCATCTTCATTCATTTGAAACATGGGATCCTCCATCTCGCCATCTTCATGATTGCCACTAAGCAGTTCTTCAAAATGTCTCGCCCATCTATTTAGTATCTGTTCCATGTTACTAATTATAGAGCCGTCCCTATATTTACAGGCTATTATTCTTGGTTTAAATTTTTTTCAGCAGCTGTTTATCTGTTAGTAGAATTTTCGTGAGTCTTTTCCATTTGTGGAAGTTAACAATTTCGTTTAGGGCGTGTTCATATTGTTCTTTTTTTCTTCTAAACATTATCTTTGTCACAATATTGAAATTTAATGTTTAAGCTTTAATTTAGGCAACCTCAAAAATAATAATTTTTATATGAGTTATGAAGCGTCGAAAATACGTATGTTTGTAGTTTTCAGATTTTAAAACGCTTATAACCCCAAATCTATCAATTTTATAGAGAAATTAAAAGTGACCTTATTATTTAAAATTACCAAAAATCTAAAACAATTTCTTCGGAGCTTAAGAAAGAAATTTTTTTAATTTGTTTATAAAAAATGTTTAAATAATGTCTGCCCAAAAATTTCGCCCGGCGCCCATCTAATTTGTTTAAAGGGGACAATTTTTGAACCGGAATCCGCAGAAAAACCGAATTAGAAAATTGTTCACACGCGGGTAGCCTCACAACATGGTTATGAGTTTTGTGAGTGCCGATGTATATTTTCACCTCTCCCTAGTTTATCAGTAAGTACAGTGAAACCTCGATAAGTCGGATTAATGGGCACCGCGGCCGATCAGGGTTATCGAAAATCCGGGTTAGCCGGAGAATATGGTAAAAATGAATAAAATACGGTATACTTACAGGTAAACATTATAATTGCAAAATCATGAAATATATATGCACAGTACATCTAAATTACGTACAGTTGTATTATATACAGTATTGTTTATTTCTTGGTAAAAAAACTCAGTCAAAGTGAAACAATATTTGTTTTGTCTGATGAATATCTACGGGTTAGCCGGACTTCCGGGTTATCGGAGGCCGACTTATCTTCCACCGTACATGCTTTAATTTTTTTTTAATTCTCTAGAGCTGACATCAATTCCTCTACTGTTTCTTTATAATATACTTGTTTTGAATACATGGATTTTAATGGATTTTCTAATAAGTATATGGATTTTTTGTAAATAATTAATTAGTTAATAAAAATTAATAAAAATGGAAATAGATAATATAAAATAAACACATGATAGAAAAAGTTAATAGCGTAATGTGATTTCAACTCAAAAATCTTTGTGTTCGCAAGCCAAGGCTTTTATATTTCAGCACGGGGATTATTTAATTATCAATTCGATCGGAAATAGAGTTTATATACAGGGTGAGTCATGAGGAACTGTACATACTCCTACCTCGTATAGAGGCCCCTATGGGGAATAACAAATGACCATTAGAAAGTGTCTGCTCCCATTGTTTAATAATATACAGGGCGAGTTTCGCATTTTGACAGAAATTTGTATTCGTCATAATTTTTGAACGGTCAGATCGATGTGTCTCTTATTTTGGTCAATCGTTACACTATTGCCACCTAATGAACTGATTTATTCAAACTAGAAAAAAATCAGGTCCGGCTTTAAAAAAATTAGTTCGTTTGGGTCTTAGAAAAAATTTCACCCTGTATAAGCTTTTTGAAGACTCTAATATGAATTTTACAAATTAGACAAATAGGCAATTAAAATAACATATTTATTTTTTTCCGCACACGATTGCTTAATTTTTTATAAAAAAATCAAATTTGATTATGAATTAAAGTTTGGTAAAATGAACCATAGATTTAACAAAATTAACTTTTATTACCAAAATTAATTTTTTTTGAACAAATATTTATTTTATGTTACAACCAATCAACTGATTTATTCAAACAAGAAAAAAATCAGGCCCGGATTTAAAAAATAATTTCGTTTTGGTCTTAGAAAAAATTTCACCCTGTATACGCTTTTTGAAAACTCTAATATAATTTTTGTACAAATTAGACAAATAGGCAATTAAAATGGCATATTTATTTTTTCCCCACACGATTACTTAATTTTTTATAAAAAAAATCAAATTTGACTATGAATAATTAAAAGTTTGGTAAAGTGAACCATAGATTTAAAAAAAAATAACTTTTATTACAAAAATGAATTTTTTTTGAACAAATATTTAATTTATGTTATCACCCAATCAACTGATTTATTCAAGCTAGAAAAAAATCAGGGCCGAATTTAAAAAATTAGTTTGTTTGGGTCTTAGAAAAAATTTCACCTTGTATACGTTTTTTGAAAACTCTAATATGAATTTTACAAATAAGACAAATAGGCAATTAAAACGGCATATTTATTTTTTCCCCACACGATTACTTATTTTTTTATTAAAAAATCAAATTTGACTTGCATAAAAAGTTTGGCAAAGTTTTTGCATAGATTTAAAAAAATTAACTTTTTTTACAAAAATTAATTTACAAAAACAACGTTTTTCTTAAAATTAAAAGTTTTACCTTTTTTTTTCTATAACACGTCTAGATCTAAAACTTCCCATAACACTTCTTTTGGACTCTATAGTTTAACATAGACGTGATCAAATTGATAAATTTTAAATTTTTCCACCTAATTTTTGCGATTTACAAGTTTGCAACTTTTACAAGAAGAAGACTGAAAGTCTACAACAATTTTCATAGTCTTCACAATGGTAAGAGGTATGTGCTGCATATATTTCAGAAAAAAAACATTAAAATGGAACAGAGTTGTAGCGAGTTAAACCGTGAGTTCATTTTTTTTACATTTTTAGGTTAAAATTCCGATTTTGACAAATTTGATTTTTTAATAAAAAATTAAGTAATCGTGTGGAGAAAAAAATAAATGTGCCATTTTAATTGCCCATTTGTCTTATTTGTAAAATTCATATTAGAGTTTTCAAAAAGCGTATACATGGTGAAATTTTTTCTAAGACCAAAACGAACTAATTTTTTAAATCCGGTCATGATTTTTCTCTAGTTTGAATAAATCAGTTGTTCGGATCGTAACATAAGTTACTTATTTGTGCAAAAAAAAATCATTTTTGTAATAAAAGTTATTTTTTTTAAATCTATGGTTCACTTTACCAAACTTTAATTCATAGTGTTTGATTTTTTTATAAAAAATTAAGTAATCGTGTGCGGAAAAAAATAAATATGCCATTTTAATTGCCTATTTGTCTAATTTGTAAAATTCATATTAGAGTTTTCCAAAAGCGTATGCAGGGTGAAATTTTTTCTAAGACCAAAACGAACTAATTTTTTTAAAGCCGGATCTAATTTTTTTCTAGTTTGAATACATTAGTTGATTAGGTGGTAATAGTGTAACGATTGGCCAGAATAAGAGACACATCGATCTGACTGTTCAAAAATTATGACGAATACAAATTTCTGTCAAAATGCGAAACTCGCCCTGTATATTATTAAACAATGGGAGCAGATACTTTTTAATGGTCATTTGTTATTCCCCATAGGAGCCTCTATACGAGGTAGGAGTATGTACAGTTCCTCATGACTCACCCTGTATATAAACTCTATTTCCGATCTGTATACGCCATAAAATGAAAAATATATTTAAAATATTTTTAAAGGTATGCCGATTCTAAAATAGCCAACTATAAAATAAATAATATACATAATATACTACTTCATTAATAACCATTCCGGATCCGGAGTATTATTGATTAACCTATTTATTTCGGGTCTGTTTTAATCTACTACTTTTTGCTATAAAAACCGTCTAGTTGAATAGTTTGAGAGGCCCTGAAAGATGAAATATATGATTGATAAACAATATAGTATATCTAACAATAAAACACTGAAAACGTTTGTTTTCTATACTTCCACAAAATTTATTACAACTATGTGACTACAGCTGTTTCGGCAGAGTGTCTTTCTCAAGTGATTTAGATTACTATGCGTTTGCCTTTTTAAAGTCTTTAACTGAAGAGGTTGAGGAGTGGGGAGCTGTTTGTGTCGAGTTGGTCATTCAGAATTATATTTGTATTTTTCAATTTATTAATTTCCATAGATTCTAATAACGATAGCTTAAGGCCTTTATTTTGAAAATGCAGAATTTGAAACTTTTCATTAAAAGAATGATTATGATCTAGAAAATTAAGTGCGTATGTCAAAGTGTCTGTTTTTCTATTGTTGAGAGCCCTTTTGTGTTCTGTTATCCGTTTGTCAAAGGTTCTGCCAGTTTGACCGATGTAAGTTTTCGGACAGTAACCACAAGTTAGTTTGTAAACACCACTCTGTAGTTGTGTTTTTTTTTTTCGGTTCTTATTGTTCTTAATATATCTGCTTAAGTTGTTGTTAGTTCTGAAAGCTGGTGTTATTCCTTTCTTTTTTATGTATCTTGCTAGTTTTGTTGTTGTCTTGCCAGTATATGTGATATAGCAGAAGGTACTGGGTTCTATCTGTGTTGGGCTTCCCACTTCTCAACCTCTTCAGTTATAGACTTAAAAAAAGGCAAACCCATAGTAATCTGAATCACTTGAGAAAGGCATTCTGCCGAAACAGCTGTAGTCACATAGTTTGAATAAATTTTGTGGAAGTATAGAAAACAAACGTTTTCAGTGTTTTATTGTTAGATAAAATGAACTTTCATCAATTAACGGTCTAATCCATCAATTAATATAATATATACGGATAGATAGGCAAATCACTGTAAAAATTTGGTTTCTTGCGCCACTTGCGACCGTAGTGATTACTAATCACTATTTGGCGGGAAATTCAAATGGGCAAGCATTAATTTCATCCGTTCAGCGCCTCTTACGGACCCTTTCGCTACTAATTAAAATAGCTTATTATTTTACAAGAAATAATCTCACCTATATTATTAAAATAAAATACCAGAACTCACTAAGCTTGTTAAAGTATTTTATTTAAAACTAGAACGGCACAGTTCATTCATCTAACGTAGACTGCACACTGCACAGTGTGGTCTCGAAAACCCTAATTTACCCTTTAATAACACTTTTTTAAAAATATGGAGATATGACCAAAAAAATTAAACAAAATTCCAGCGAAATACTTGTCTCCTAAAAATCCTTTAAACCAAAATAACAGATAAATGTTGTTACAAGATAACTATTTCTTAATCTTAGCTAGGCACTTTGAACAACTTTGGTTTTAGCAACTTTGGTTCTGACACACATAACATAATTGAGCTCGATGTTCTAAGCAGTACGATGTTCTAAACAATTTTTCCCAGTATACTGGCGATATTTCTTTGCGCGGTATTGGTTTCTGTTTGTTCTTTTTCATTATCGTCATCATTTTGTTCGTTATCAGTGTCAGACTGATGTTCAGGAACATAATCATCGTCTTCATCTGATGAGTCTCCAAAATCATCTTCGATGGTCTCAGGTTCATCTTCATTCGACAACAGGTGTTCAGCTTCCCACTCTTATTCTTTTGTTGTTAGTGAACCCTAATATTTTCTCTTAAAGTCTGCCATACGAGCAAACAACAAAAAGTAACCTCAAAATTTTAACACCCTTTAACTGCACACTGGGGTCCGAAGTACCCACAGCTCCACTAAAAGCGTCAGAGCAAACTATACAACAATTTACGCGGCGCAGCGACTGTCTCCCAATGTAGTTGGCACTGAATTTACATGCAAGGGATCGCCAAAAGGCGCAGACATATTATGTGCAAGTTACACTGAAAGATTCATGCGCCTGAGTTTTTCAGACCCCAGTGTGTAGCTCCAGGGTTAAATAATATCTAAGTAATACTCATAAATTATTCGGAATTCTAAAGTTACAAAATATGTTATTATTCTTGCTGTCAAATTTAGTAAGGAAAATGAATATAAAAAAGTTAAGACGATTTTTTCTAAATATACGTGTATTTATTTATTGTTTCAGATAAAACAATTTAGTCCAGTTGGGTTAGACGAATAACAGGCCTAACCTTGCATTAGGAGCTGCCCCACATTTTATGTTTCTAATATTTAGCGTGTGTCAATAGTAGTGTAAATTTATAATCTCGACTAAATTCCGTCGTTGCGTTAGCCGCCATCTTGATTTTAAACGAGAACCGTTTTTGCTCAATATCTCCGTCATTTTCAACTTTTCGACAAAAGGTATAACAACCAAAATTCTTTAAAATGTGATTTTCTATTATTTTTATTGCTATAATTTTTTCGTGCCGTCGATATTTTCCCAGTTGTGGAGGAAAATAGTGATAGTTAGAGAATAATTATTGAATTACCTCGTTTATTATTAGTTTTACGACATAAAATACGAATTAAATTCTACACAATTTTAATCTCTTTAATTTTTTTGCTAAAGTTAATATTTAAGTTAGTACGAATGCGATAATGGCGCGAGCGTAAGACCTGATTGATTTTGTAGCAATTGTTTTTGTTCAATATCTACGACATTTTCAACTAAAATTTTTCCAAATATGATTTCCTACAATTTTTTTTAAGAATTTTTTTCATGAGGTTGATATTTTCCGAGTTAAGTGGGAAAATAGTCAAAAGTGAATACTGAATTGAATCTTGTTTCCGAGCTGCCCCAAATTCTATCCTTTAGGGGAGATCAATAGTAGTGTAAATTTAGCCGCCATATTTATTTTAAAGGAGAACTGTTGTTGCTTAATATCTCCGCCATTTTCAACTTTTCGACAAAAACGGTTGCAACTAAAATTGTTGGGAACACAATTTCCTACAATTTCATTTCCACAATTTTTTATGCGATCAATATTATCCGAGTTAAGGGGGGAAATAGTGGAAGCGGGGGGGAAGGATAATTATTGAATGGTCTCATTTATAATTAACTTTACGACATAATTGCACATTAACAAAAATAAAGAGAATTATATTTTAAACAATTTTTGAAACTTCCAATGAAACACCAACCAAACAAAGTACACAAAAGACATAAATTATGCATTAAGTTTACTTAATTTTATTAACTAGCAGGTTTTATTGGTTGAATTTGTCTATCGATAATTAAGTTTCATGTCAGCTAACATATTTTAATACATATTTCAACAATTTTTTTTTAATTTTGCACCCTGTTAGGGGGAATTTCCCCATCCCTCCTCGTAGACCCGCCACTGGTTCTCTTGAAAAATTGTGTAAATCGTAATTGCAATAATTTCAGTCCATACACTTTTTGTCGAAACGTTGAAAATGGCGGAAATATTGAGCAAAAACGGTTCTCATTTAAAATCAAGATGGCGGCTAACGCAACGGTCAAATTCAGTCGAGATTTTAAATCTATACTACTATTGACCCCCTAAAGATTTGAAAAATAAAATTTGGGGCAGCTCTTTATAAAAAAAAAATTTGGGAAAAAAATAAAAAAAATTTAACTTTTCTATGATTTGTACACAACGGTACACAACAATAATAAACCATGTTTAGTTTTTTTTATTAACACAATACAAAAGTTCTCTCGTAACTAAAACTTTATAAACGAAGGATAAGGAACCAACTTAAATTGAAATTACGAAGAGTAAATCGTTAAAGATAATACAATAAAACCTTGGAAAACTAATGGAAAATTATTTCAATTTCAACTAACTGTAATTACTTTTGACAGAATTGACATTTCCGAGTTAAGCCTCGTTTGATTATTTTATTTGTGACATTCAGATATGGTGTTAACATAAATGATTGGTTAAGTGTCGTTAAGTGGTATTCGTGAGCGAGATGCTTCGTGGCTATATCTTGGCTCCGTAGCTTAAGAACTTGGTTCTTTCAGTTTTGACAATCGATAATATATAGCATAAAGCCCGCTTCTATTTAAATAAGACTAGAATGGCTCCAATGATGATAATTTAAACATAGAGAAGAAATCGCCGTAAAACGAAATCAAGAGACGTATTATATTTCAGTTCGTTCAAAGGGCGCTATAAACACCCTTAGTAGTTTCACTCTCATTAGAGATCATTAGAGAGTGTATATATGGCTATCTCTAAACGAACTGAAACAAACCAAGCCTCCTAGTACCGAATCACGACAAAATAAATCGATATGGATGTCATAGCTACATCTGCCTAAAACAAATCGAAGTTTAATTACCGAAGAAATTAAACCTCTAGTAAGACCCAAGTTTCTGGTTGTACCTTCGTGGTTTCTATTACTTGCAAACCAAACGAATACATTACTAGGATGCCAGATCACGAAAACACTAAGAAATTAACTTGTCAAAACCAGACGGCACGCACAAGAAGTAGAGGACGACCACAAAGAAGATGGACTGATGATATGGAAGAAGACCTAAAGATTCTAGGGGTCAAAAGATGGAGGAAATTGCCAGGAATCGACAGGAGTGGTGAGCAACCCAAGATCCACAACCGATTGTCGAGCCACTTATAATGATAATGATGATTTAATTATATACAGGTGAACTTTTCCGTTCACTTCGCAGGCAACAATTGCTTCTGACATGCTTTGCTAGGGTGTCTCTAGCAAAGCTCTCTAGCAAAGACCAGACACTATCTCAAATTTTACTTCCCCTTTCACGGCCTCTTGATTTATCAGGAACCGATACACATATTATTATAATATCATCAACTCCTTCCAGGATTAATAACATCCCAAAAATTACGCTTTCGCTTCCAAAAATAAAACCAACAGCCGCATTCTGAGGAAATTGTTCCTAACTATGGTCAACACAAACTCATATGACGAGATTTTTACGCAAATGTATCTAAAACAACGAAAGGGGTTGGGTTGGATATTCTGTAACAACAGCAAATAGTGTTCTTCAGAAGTTCTGACTTCCAACATCCACCTCCATTCATATATTCAGTAGAGCTATATGCCATCCTCCAAGCATTAAAATGGTCATCTAACCAAACTAAAGTCAAGAACACTGCAGTATGTACTGATCCGATGTCCTCCATCGACTCGATTAAAAGTATATATTCCCAATATCCATTAGTTCACGTTATATATGAAGCAACAAACCGTCTGGCATACACCATTAATCTGGATTCCTTCACATGTTGGCATTTCAGGCAATGAGACCGCTGACACTGTTGCAAAGAAAGCAATTACAACCAAATCAGACATCAAATCCGTTCAACTAGCATCAGATCTAAAACCACTTTTCAGGTCCCAAATAAAAAAATCCTGACAAAACCAGTGGAAGAGATCAACCTCGAAATTATACAAAATACAACCTACCATTGCGCGTTGAAAACTTTCAGCTACATAACTTAAACAGAAGAGACAAGTTGATCATTCACAGGCTAAGAATTGGTCACACATGGCTGACACATGGACACCTCATGGCTTCAGAGAAATCACCTGTTTGTGAAAAGTGTAGTGAATCGTTAACTGTTTAACATATTCTCACCAGTGGTGTCATGGCAAAATTAGCAGTGCGGGAACGCAGTGCCGGAACGCACTGCTAATTTTTGTTTACAAAACCTAAATTCTCTATTATTTTTTTTCTTTTCTTAACCAGTGCGGGAACGGCGTTCCCACGCGTTCCCACACCATGACACCACTGATTCTCACTCAGTATACCGGGTACGAGCAAGAACAAAAAAAATACTCTATACAGGGTTCTACAAATGTCAAATCATACTCAGTCAATTAGAACATATTCAGAACATATTTAAAGTTTTCTTTTTTATTTTTCTCTTTATTATAAATTATAATATAATGTAAAATTTATAGTAACAAAATTGGCTCAGTGTTAATAACCTTGTATAGTATGGTATAACTAGACCCAAACCCAGACATCCAAAGTAAAAGTTATTCTCCAACACCAAATTGTTCTATATGGTCCACACACATAATGTTCAGAAAAAAGTCACACCATTTTGAGCGTCGGGTTTGGGGGGGAGAGGGGGAGAAATCGGTAAATTCGTAGTTTTTTAGGTTTTTCGTCAATATTTCTAAAACTATGCATTTTAGCATGAACAACCTTCTATACAAAAATATTCTACATTAAATTTGAAATAAAAAAGGCCCTATGCATAATCCTTCTAAAATGAACGGTTCCAAAGTTACGGAGATATTATCTTATAATTGGTCCAAAAAAAGGCCTAACCCAGACATCCAAAGTAAAAGTTTTCCTACAACACAAAATTGTTCTATATGGCCCACATATTGTTCAGTAAAAAGTTACACCAATTTGAGCGTAAGGTTTGGGGGGGGAGATGGGGGAGAAGTCGGTAAATTAGTAGTTGTTTTACGTTTTTCGTCAATATCTCTAGAACTATGCTTTAGCGTAAATTATGTTCTATACACAAATTTTCTACATACAATTTAAAACGAAAAAGGTCCAATACATAATTGTTTTTTTTTTTTTTTATTTAAAACACTTATACCACATCAACCACGCAGGGTTATTAGTGGGATTACAAACACAATATTTTTCATATGAATTACATTAAATACTATAATAAAATTTTATGTCCTTTAAATAATTCAATACATTTAAATTTTTGTCCGTCAGGATGGATTTGAGGTTGTCTGGAATTCCATGTATTCTTCTTTCATTTTGGAAACAAGGGCAGTCAAGTAGGAAGTGTTTCACTGTTAATGAAGTGGAGCAGTTGTTGCAAATAGGCGGTGGATCTTTACTGATAAGAAATTTGTGTGTTACAGCTGTATGACCAATTCTTAAACGGTTGATGATCACTTGTTCTCGTCTGCTGGTGGGGTTATTCATACAGCTGTTCACCTGTGGGCATATTGGGATTAATTTGTTTTCAGAATTTTCCCAGTAATTTTGCCAAGTGTTGTTGCAGTGAATTTTAATTAGATATTTCATATCACTGTAAGGATACGTTGTAATTTTTGTAGTATCTTCTAAGTTGATTCGGCTTGTAGTTGCTAGTTGATCTGCTTTTTTATTTCCCGAGATTCCAGTGTGCGATGGCACCCAAATGAAGGCTATGTCTTTTCCCATCGAATGTAATATTTCTAATTCATTTTTTACTGCTTGTGTAATGGGATTTGTTGTATAAATTTGCTTCAATTTCAATAATGCATTAAGTGAATCTGTAATGATGACGCACTTCATCGTGTTACTCGATTTGAGAAAAGTTAAGGCATTCAATATAGCTGTGGTCTCGCCTGTGAGTATACTACACGTTGTAGGTAACTGAGTGCTGTTGGAGTTTTCATCAGAATAGTACGCAGCAGCATGTCCATCAGGGGTTTTAGAGGCGTCTGTAAATATGTGTAAGTGATTGGGGTAAAAGGATATGATTTCTGCAAAAACATTTTTAATTATTGAGAAGTTTGTATTTGATTTGGGGTACTTTCTTAGTGTTAGGTCAATGGTCAAAGGGTGGGTTGTCCATGGAGGAGAGACTGCATTTGTATATAATAATAAATTAAGTTGATCCATGTTGAAATTTGTGGCTTTTATTCTTTCTATTAGAGGTATACAGTTTGTTGATTTTTTAAAAGAGAGGATGCCAGGTTGGAAAATTTGAGAGAAAAGAGGATGTTGTTTTTGGATTGAAATTTTGGCAATGTAGTTTAGTGATAATTGTTGTCGTCTTATGGTCAGAGGAGGCTCCTTAGCTAGAACTTGTAGGCTATTAGTGGGACTAGTTCTAAATGCACCTAGTGCCAGTCTCAAAGCTGTAGATTTAATGCTATTGAGTTTTTTTAGAGTAGTTTTGCTTGCGGCGTTATAACATATGCAGCCGTAATCTAGTTTACTTCTTATGAGTGATTTATATAAGTTTATTAATATTTTAGTATCTGCGCCCCAAACTTTATTAGACAGAATTTTGAGTATATTTAACCTAGATTGACAGGAATGTTGTAGTTTGTTTATATGTGAGTTCCAATTTAAGGTTCCGGTAAAAGTTGGACCTAGAAAATTAACTTCTTCTGATTGTTTTATTGATAACTTATTTACAGTTAAGTCAGTAAAAAACCGAGATCTATTTTTATTAAAAATTATATATTGTGTTTTTTCTGTAGAGAAGTTAAACCCAGTTTTTGGCGTCCAATTTTCAAGACGAGTTATAAAATTTTGTAAGATTTTACTTGCAGATTCTATATTGTTGGATTTAGTATAAACGACGATGTCGTCTGCATAGATACTGGCTTTAATAGGTGCTCTAATTTCATGAATAACACTATTGATGGCCACTAAGAATAATGTTGGGCTTATTATGGAACCTTGAGGGATTCCATTTTCTAATGTTCTTGTTGAGCTTTTAAGGCCATTTATTCTAATTTCTATTGATCGATTACTTAAAAAATTGTTTACAAATGCTAGTATGTTCCCTTGAACTCCGTTTTCGCTTAGATTTTTCAAAATACAGTGTCTCCAAGTTCTTTCAAAAGCTTGGGTAATATCAAAAAATATTGCAATCAGATTTTGGTTATTAGCAAAGGCTTCATTAATTGAGTTTTGTAAAGTAACATGATTATCTGACGTCGACCTGCCTCTTCGAAAGCCGCTTTGATAGGGGGAAAGGAGATTATTGTTTTCCAAGTGCCATACTAAACGTGAGTTTAAAATTTTTTCCAAGATTTTACACATACTACAGGTAAGAGAAATGGGGCGGTAAGAAGAGGGATTATCTTTAGGTTTATTAGGCTTGATGATGGGAATTATTATTGCCTGGGACCAAAGCTCAGGAAATTTATGTTTTAGAAAACAAATTAAATATTAAATAAATCTAGTAAAACTAGTTTAGCTGTAAATGGTAAGTTTTTTATAAATATTGGTGGTATGTCATCTGGTCCGGCCGAGGTGTTTTTTAAATCAGAAATAGCAAATTCCAATTCTTGAAGAGTTATGGCGATATTTAACGGATTATCGATATCGTTTATGGTGATAATAGAGGATTCTAGAGATTTCTTGTGCGTTAACATTTCCTGAGGTATATTATTATTGCTAGAATTTTGTTGGTAAACATCAGCTAATGTTTCTGCAATAGTTTTGTTACACGTGATTAGTGTTTGACCAAGAGTTAAGGTGTTTATTTGTCTAAAAGAGTTGGAGCCTTTGAGTTTACGAATTTTAGACCAAATGACAGCTGAAGGGGTTGATGAATTTATAGATGAGACATAATTTTCCCATGTATTTCTTTTGCTTTTTTTATGAGATATCTCATTTTTGCTCTAAGTTTTTTAAAATTGAGTAAATTTTCTTCCGTGTGCTGCTTTTTAAGTTTATTAAACGCGCGTTTTGTTATAGATAGAGCCAGTGCGATTTCGCTGGTCCACCAAGGTACTGGTTGTCTATTACATGGCTGTACTCTGTTTCCGGCATACCTACTCTTAAAATAGTCATCTTAGACACGGCAATGATACCCATCTTTTGTAGTTCTGCTTCTATAATGTTGCTAGGAATTGTAGGGTCTACATTAGATACTACGAGTCTATCGGCTGGAGTAATCAATCTTCTTATTTCTATCTCTGTTTCTTTTATATTTACAAATTTGTAGGAGTGGAGAAGTGAATCGACCATGCTTTTTGACGAAAGATAAATACAAGTTCGATTGTTAGAAATTCTTGATGCGAAAATTACGTTACGGGGTCCTACTAGCGATCCTACTGCTATGATGTAATCGTGTATTTTAGTATCTTCCATACTAGATAGGACAACAGCTTGGTCTTTTGTTGGGTGTTTAAAAGAATTTACTGCAGTGGAATATGACATTGGTGATGATTTTTTTGTTTGAGTCATGTTGAATGAAGTTGTGTTATTTAAAGTGATATCGGTTGAAGTCATTTTAATTTAAGGTGCCGTAAGTCCGGCCCTGTCGCCAGTTCGAAAACTGGTCTTCGTTCTGGACACAATCTTGTTTTATCAGTATTTTGTAGGTTATATTTCTGATACTATTATTTATAATAATGTAATTTCAAGTACTCACGTTTGTCTATATTCGTGGGCACTTGTGTTGCACTTGAACTTTTATGCACAGGTGAAATAACAATATTTGAAAGGTAATTTACCATTCAAAAATAATTTATTTTAGAACGGCTTGTAAACGTGGTATATTGTACCATAGTCAGGACCGTACCTTTACATAATTGTTATAAAATCAACGGTTCCAGAGTCACGGAGGGTGAAAAGTGGAGGTTTTCGATACTTTTTATATTTTTTGGGCAATTTATAATATTATTACTGATTAAAGAATTTTTTTTGTAAATAAAATTTGCTATTTCAGTGGCCGATGGTATGTTAGTGATAAGCCCTTGAAGATATGTCAACCTCACCGCCCAAAATCATCATCAATTGTCCAAATAATATAAAAAGTACCGAAAACCTCCACTTTTCACCCTCCGTAACCTTGGAACCGTTGATTTTATAAGAAATATGTATAGGACCTTTTTTGTTTCAAATTTTATGTAAAACATTTTTCTACAGAACATTGTTTACGGTAAAGCATAGTTTTAGAACTATTGACGAAAAACTTAAAAAAACTTCTACTTTACCGACTTCTCCCCCATCTCCCCCCAAACCGGACGCTCAAAATGATGTAACTTTTTACTGAACAACCATATAGAACAATTTGGTGTTGGAGGAAAACTCTTACTTTGGATGTCTGGGTTAGGCGTTTTTTTGGATCAATTACACTATACTACCTCCGTAACTTTGGAACCGTTCATTTTAGAAGGATTATGCATAGGACCTTTTTTATTTAAAATTTATTGTAGAACGTTTTTGTATAGAAAGTAATTCATGCTAACCGCATAGTTTTAGAAATATTGACGAAAAACCTAAAATATTACGAATTTACCGATTTCTCCCCCCTCTCCCCCCAAACCCGACGCTAAAAATGGTGTGACTTTTTTTTTGAACATTATGTGGACCATATAGAACAATTTGGTGTTGGAGGATAACTTTCACTTTGGATGTATGGGTTAGGCGTTTTTTTGGACCAATTACACTATATTACCTCCGTAACTTTGGAACCGTTCATTTTAGAAGGGTTATGCATAGGACCTTTTTTATTTCAAATTTATTGTAGAACGTTTTTGTATAGAGAGTTGTTCATGCTAAACCGCATAGTTTTAGAAATATTGACGAAAAACGTAAAATGCTACGAATTTACCGATTTCTCCCCCCTCTCCCCCCAAACCCGACGCTAAAAATGGTGTGACTTTTTTCTGAACATTATGTGGACCATATAGAACAATTTGGTGTTGGAGGATAACTTTCACTTTGGATGTCTGGGTTATGCCATTATTTGGATCCATTTTATCATACTAGTAGTTGACACAATAAACTACATAAGAAAAAATTCATTTATGTTTTCAAAACGATTTTTGGATTCATGTATTTCTTTATTAGTTTTCTATTTTTACAGTCGCCAACAATATTTAACAATACAAATCACTTTCGAGCCTTCTTTTCATCGGCCACCGTCAGCCGAGTTCATCCTGGTTTGGATCGATCTTTCAGTGGGTATAAGTTATTAAAAGTTAAAACGGAGTGACTGGGGCAATTTGGGAGAGAGGATGGACGTATATGTGTGTTGCAGACATGCAGTCTCATCAATCAAACCCTGAAGGATACCTCAACACTCTCCGGTCTAATCAAGATTCCCACCAGCACAGCTTCCCACCCTCTCCCTTCTTGCATCCTCATTACGTTCAGAAATGAAATACGATTAGGAGGTGTTATGCGGTAATTAATATTTCATTTGGCTTTGAGATCCACTTGTAGCTAATTTAATATGGAACGGGGATTAATTTAATATGAAATGTAAAGGATGATGCATTTGACGTACTTACTCGAAATAAAATGTCAAATTGGGAAGGTAGAAGATTAGGTTACTGACAGGTGATGCTCAGTCAGCTGCTAATGTAACGGAGGTAAAATATTTCCGATATATTTTATTTATACAGCTAAATACGCTCAAATTCCAATGGAGTAATAAACTCGTGACGTTAATTAGTGCAGCCGCAGAACTTCAAAGGAAGGATATAAAATGTCCGTAACAATATTGAAAACAATACAAAGAAAATTTAAAAATAATAGTAAAACTACTTCTTAATGATCAACTTAATTACTCCTTTTAGATTTTTTCCTTATAATTCATTATCTTCGTCGATTATAATTTTGCCTATTCTGTTTGATATTAATTCTCACCCCAACCGGAAGACTAACATTCGTACTACCTCTTAGGCTTTATACACATGAGGGCGTTAACACCGCGTTTTACCTGATAAACCCAAACGCCGAGTTTCAAGTTACGTAGGAACAAATGGTGTCGTACACATGCAGGCGTGCGTTAAACACAACGAACTTTCAACACTGATGGAATCGCCATGAAGTGAATTTAATGGCGCCAAGATGAGATAGAAGATAATCAGGGAAAGGAGGGAAGATAATCGCCATCTTTCGTAAACAAAAAAATTGACAGTGCTACTCAGGTACGTCGGGGTTGCCAGATTGGGGTATTTTCCCACAATTTTGGGATAATTTGAAAGTGTATAGGGGAACTTCTCTAAGGCCTTGTTCATATAGGGCGGTTTGCCAACGTAAACGTCGCGATTAACACGTTTTCCCTCTATTTTCCTTGGTATTAGGGTGAAACTTCAAAGGCAGCATTAGGGTGAGATCAAGTAAAACAGATAAACCGCGCAGTCGACGTTGGCAAACCACCTGCATAATATAAACAAGCCCTAAGCAGAAATGGTCGGGAGACTTTTTGGGGTGAAAATTATGGATGATTTTAAAGGGTCATGGGAAATTAAATTTGCGAATGTACACATAGAAATGTATATTATACTCTCATATAATCGATGAAGATAGGACCTATGAATTATTTCCAGGGTCATCTGTTGATAAGTAGTATAATTTTTGTTTACTGTTCTCTACATTTTTGACTACTAATTTATTAAAATGCGGCAAAAATTTAAATTTAGGTAATTTGAGGGAATTTCAGTTTCTAAGTGGGGGACTTATAAAATCACATCTAGCAACTCTGGTTGTAGTTGTAGCAAATTTTACCTGACAAATTCTCTGTATCTCTAGGACTTCTCTCTTGTATGTTGGCGCCAATCTCGCTTCACTGTTTGAATGGGACGGGGCCATTCCATCAGTGTTGACAGTTCGTTGGTTAAACAGGCTTACCGCGGCGAAAGCGCTGACAAACCGCAAGTTTACAAAGCCTTAGTTGATCGTTTTTTATGCTATGATAAGTAGTATATGTAAGTACTTACTATTACTTACATATGGTGCAGAAAATCTAACATTAACCAAGAAAATAAGAAATAAAATCTGTGAGCTATGGAACGCTCTATGTGAGAAGAGGAATGAGAGATGCCATAGAAAGAATTATGACCCTTAAGTGCAACTGGGCGGGGCACGTAGCTAGAATGTCGGATAACAAATGGAGACAGCGAATAATTCACTGGAGACCAAGACAAGAAGCATATCGGAGTAGAGGTCGTCCGTCAGCAAGTTGGTCTGATGACATAAAAAGGATCGACAAAAATTTAATGCAAACAGTACAAAATAGGAATACATGGAGAATACTGAGGGAGACCTGTATCCAGCAGTGGGTAGATCCGGGTTGAATGATGAAGTAGTATACAATCTTCATAGTATATATGATTTAATACCGTATTTTCATGGCTTGAAATACCGATACACTGCTTCACATTAATTTATCGTTGTTTTTATGATTAAGTAAATTTACCACATAGTCGATGATTTCTCATGGAACATGGCCAAGCGAGCAACTTGTGGAACTAGGACCCTTTACTCCTAAGAAGTAGAAAGTAGTAGAACGTAGTAAAAAGTAGTAGAAAGTAGTATAGAAAGTAGTAGAAAGAAAAGAAGGAAAAAACTCCTCCGAGATCTTTTTTCTGCTACCAATGTATCCGTCACTCGTTCTCCTCTAACAACCTCTTACAATCCTCTTTCATGCACCATCTGCTGTATTGACCCTCGAAAGGTTATGGCATCGAGTGGGAGATATTGAGATGGTGCTTCTAGAGACTGGAGTATATTGTCGAATCGGCTAAAACCCACGAAGAGTTGTAACGCCACGAAGTAAGGAAAAAGTACCTATCTATACGAAACGGGATGTTGAACAATTATTCGTAAGGTGCTGCACAGAAATATACTCAGTGACATTAGAAGTGTTACACCCAGAAGGAATCGTTTCTTGAACTTAATTTTTTGACAACATGGTAGATTTATATCAAGAATGAAATGATAACGTTGGCAAGAATTTTTAAGAACAGGTAATCAAAAAAAAACTAATAATGTGTTTGGAGACCCCGTAGCTGAATACACTCCTGTACACGCCTAGGCATTGACAAAATGAGATGATCGATGTCTGCTTGTGGCACCTCATTTAAGGGTTCCAGGCAACTTGAATTTCATAAATTAACTGTGACAGATTAAAAGTGGACAGTCTCATCCCTATCATATTGTAACAAAAGAGAAATCTTGGCCGACCGCCGTATAACAGTAAACACCTCGAGAATGACGTCATCGAATGATCTAGGCCTCGGCGGAAAGGAGGTGGAACTTCTCTAACGTACGACTCGTAGGCGGAACACGCTGATAGCTAGAGATGGGCGTCGATTGTTCCAGAATAACAACTGGGTATAAATACGGGCATATTTGTAAATACTTTTTAGTCTTAAGCTAAAGTTTGTAAAGTAAACTCCGAACGCTCGTTTTTGTTACAGTTGGTGTCGGTGTTCGGTAAAGTTAGTGCGATATAAATAAGTGAATTACAGAGAGACTTTAAAAGACTTTTGAACTTTATTCGTCGGGAATAACCGGAGTGCGTTAATTGTTCGGTATTCGGAAAGACTTTAAAAGACTTTTGGACTTTATTCGTCGGGAATAGTTAAAGTGAGTTGATTGTTCGGTATTCGGAAAGACTTTTAAAAGACATTTTGGAAAGTACGTGTGTGTCCACCAAAGATGTTGCTACAAGATCTTACAGTAAAACAGCTCCGTGAACAGCTAGAGGAACGGGATCTGGACAGCAGTGGGCTGAAGATAGTCCTACAAGCACGACTCGAGGATGTCCTCACGAAGAACGGAGAAGACCCAAAGACGTTCCACTTCCAGTCAGCAGAACAAGCAATCTTATCGAAATTAAAAACTGTTTCTGAAACGATCGATGATACTTCTAAGATAAATAATGAGAAATTCGAAACCATTCCTCAAAAGATCGACGAGACTTCCCAAGTAATTAAAGAAGTTTGTAGACAGAGCAACGAGAAATTTGAAAGTGTTTCTCAAGTAATTAAAGACGTTTGTAGACAGAACGACGAGAAATTTGAAGAGGTTTCTAGAACATTCGATAAGATACAAAAAAGCGTAGACGACAGTAAAGAAATGTTAGAGGAGAAGATCAAAGAATTAGAGAGCATGATAACCGATACAAAAGTGCAACCGTCAGTTCATGCAGTATGTTTAGATCCTGTAGTGAAAGATGAACTACCGAGAGACGAAATGTCGCATAATATGAGATTCAAATTACCACCATTTGATGGAAAGTCCTCTTGGTCCATATACCTTAGACAATTCGAAGCTATTGCGACCGCCAATCATTGGACCGAACAAGAAAAGGCTGTTTCATTGACTGCTGCTTTACGAGGTGATGCTGCAGATATCTTAAGGTCAATTCCGAAGGGTCAAGAAAAATGTTACCAGATCTTGTTCACTCGTCTAGAAAAACGCTATGGAGATGCTCATCTACAACAAGTATACAAAGCACAACTGCGAAGTAGAAGTCAACGAACAAGTGAGAATCTGCAAGAATTTGAAGCAGATGTTGCTCGTGTGGTGCGGTTGGCTTATCCGGAGGCGCCAGACAGTATTTTAGAAGAAATTGCCGTAGATACCTTCATCAATGGGTTGAAAGAGAGTGAACTACAGAAAGCCTTACGACTAGCAAGACCGAAAGTTTTAGATGAAGCACTTGCTATTGCATTGGAGCACGAAACGGCTAGTCAAACTTCACGAAGCCATAGAGTAAGAACCATTGAAGAAAGTGACGAACACAACGATGAACCTCTGGAGGAAATGATACGGAGAGTAAGTAGTTTGTACCGAGATGCCAAAGAGACGCGAGCCTAGATGTTGGAATTGCGGCGACGTAGGCCACATTCGTCGTAATTGCAAGAAGATCGTACAGCCGTCGGAAAACTAGAGCGGGTCGACACCAAGGGGCAACTGCCGACCTCGAGAACTAAAGCCCCCATAGTAACTGTCAACCTTACGTCCTTCGGTGCAATCCACAACCTATACATCAAAGGTCGTATCAATAATAGATGTAGATCGTTTTTGGTGGATACAGGTGCAACGAGAACTATCGCACGTCCAGACGTAGTACGAGGCCACCATAAGTTATCACCTGCAACAGTAAAGCTTAGAACGGCGACTGGTGAGCTAATTAATACATATGGCGAGGCTAATATGTCAATATCCATTGGCCAGACCACAGCTGAACATCAAGTATTAATTGCCGAGATCTCCGACGAGTTCATATTGGGGATGGACGTACTAAGAAAAGTGGGAGCAATATTGGATGTTCAAAATGGAGTTCTCAGGATCAATGGTGAAGAGTTGCCCTTTCACGACGACAAAGAAGATGCCATCCGCTTACTAACTACATGCGACGTAACCATACCCGGTAATAGTGAGAAAATTCTGATGACCATGCTTGATGGACACTGCCGAGAGGGAAGTTTAAGGATGGTCGAAGATGTGGATAATGTCGGGTTCCTAACGGCGAAAACTTTGGTAAAAGTTCGAGATGTCATCCCTGTAAGAGTTATGAATTTAAGGGAAACTGCTATCAAGTTAAGTAGAGGAGCTTTGATCGGACAGTGTGTCCCCGTGGCTTCAATTTGCTCTATGAATACCAATAAGAAATCATCTAAGTCAAAGTATCCAAAAGACCTTGTTGAGATGATCATTGAAAGATGCCAAGATCTTGATCATAAACGAACGGAAAAAGTGAGGTCTATGCTGATAGAGTATCAAGATGTTTTTGCTATTGATAAGAAGGATAAAGGCAAAACAAGCATAGTAACGCATAAAATAAATACTGGAGACGCTCAGCCAATCAGACAACGGCCTAGACGACTTCCATTTGCGAAAAGAGATGAAGCCGAAGAGATTATCAAGGATATGGACAAACAAGGGGTAATTGAACCATCGAACAGTCCATGGACATCACCAGTAGTTCTGGTAGAGAAGAAAGATGGTTCAACACGCTTTTGTATCGACTACCGCCAGCTCAATGCGGTAACAAAAAAAGATAGTTATCCTTTGCCCAGAATAGACGATACATTGGATACTCTCTCCGGTTCTCGTTGGTTTTCCACACGCGATTTAAAAAGTGGATATTGGCAAGTAGACATGGAGCCAGCCGATCGGGAGAAAACCGCATTTTCGATAGGATCAGGGCTTTGGCAGTTTACGGCTATGCCGTTTGGTTTATGTAATGCCCCTGCCACATTTGAAAGATTAATGGAGGCAGTTTTAAGAGGTCTAACATGGAAAACATGCCTGGTTTACTTAGATGATGTAATCGTGGTTGGAAGGTCCTTTGATGAACATGCCAAGAATCTAATAGAAGTCTTTCAACGATTGAGGGCAGCGAACTTGAACTTAAGTCCGAAGAAATGTCACATGTTTCGACGAGAAGTTAAGTACCTAGGACATATTGTATCGAGTAATGGTGTAACAGCTGATCCTGAAAAGATTGAAGCAATTAAAGATTGGCCAGTACCAAAAGATAAACATGAAATTAGAAGTTTCCTTGGTTTATGTACATATTACCGACGATTTGTCAAAGGATTTGCCAATATCTCCAAGCCCCTAACAAAGTTGACGGAGGAGGGCAAAGAATATACATGGAGTGAAGAGTGCCAAAAATCTTTCGAACAACTACAAATGGCTCTGATCAGTGCACCGATATTAAGCTACCCGGGACAGGCAGGAAAATTTGTTTTGGATACCGATGCTAGCAACAGTGCTATAGGAGCTGTTCTCTCCCAAATCCAGGATGGACAGGAAAAAGTCATCGCTTATTTCAGCAAAGTCCTGTCGAAACCAGAAAGAAACTATTGCGTTACCAGAAGAGAACTGCTGGGTGTAGTGAAGGCTTGCGAACATTTCCATAAATACTTGTATGGCAGAAAGTTCCTTCTTCGCACCGATCACGCTGCTCTAAAATGGCTCATACAATTCCGTAATCCAGAGGGCCAGATGGCAAGATGGTTAGAACGATTACAAGAATATGATTACGATATAGAACACAGGGCCGGAAGAGTTCATTCAAATGCTGATGCCCTTTCGAGACGACCATGCAGTGCAAATTGTAATCACTGTGCCAAATTAGAGGAACGATTTTGCCCCGTGAGACGAACCACCGTAATTAATGAGCAGTGGCAGCCTCAACAGTTACAAGACGCCCAGGAGGATGATCCATGTATAAAAAGAGTATTGGATTGGATGCGGCAAGGTGAGAGACCTAGTTGGCAGAACATTAGTGCATATAGTCCAGAAGTCAAGGCCTACTGGAGCCAATGGAATTGCCTGGTACTAAAAGATGATCTTCTGTACAGAACCTTTGAGAACGATGATGGTACAGAATCGAAGCTTCAGTTGATTGTACCTAAAAGTAAAGTGTCAGAAGTATTGCGTCAGTTGCATGACGGTACATCAGGTGGACACTTTGGTATTACGAAGACTCTGCAAAAGGTTCGAGAACGGTTCTATTGGGTGAACTGTAAAGATGATGTAAGAAGATGGTGCCAGAAATGTGAACTGTGTGCATCCGGTAATGGTCCAGTTGGTAAAAAGAGAGCACCCATGAGACAGTATAATGTTGGCAGTCCTATGGAAAGAGTAGCAATCGACATTGCAGGTCCATTTCCAGAAACTGATGCTGGAAATAAATACATCCTGGTAGCCATGGATTATTTTACGAAATGGACCGAGGCCTATGCATTACCAAATCAAGAAGCTGCTACCGTTGCAGAGGTAATTGTTAAAGAATTCTTCAGCCGATTTGGTGTTCCCTTGGAGATCCACTCCGACCAAGGGCGAAACTTTGAGTCAGCTCTTTTCCAAAACGTTTGTAAATTGATTGGTGTCAATAAGACCAGAACAACACCCCTGCATCCTCAATCAGATGGGATGGTCGAGAGGATGAACCGAACGATGGGTAAACACATGTCCAAAGTTGTATCTGAAAATCAGCGAGATTGGGACCAACACATTCATTTATTCCTGATGGCCTACCGCTCGGTCGTAAATGAAACTACAGGTCAAACACCAACCTGCCTGATGTTGGGTCGTGAAGTTCGTTTGCCCTGCGACCTAGAGTTTGGCTGCAGACCTTCCGAGGAACATGTTGCAGGCGAAGAATACGTCGACCGCCTGAAGTTACGAATGAACAACATTCATGAATTTGCCCGACAACACATCCAGATAGCCAGTGACAGAATGAAAGATCAATATGATTCTCGATGCAAGAATGAAAGCTTCGAAGTAGGTGATCTTGTCTGGCTTTATAATCCACAACGTCGTCGCGGCTTGTGTCCTAAACTGCAAAGACAATGGGAAGGTCCGTATGAAGTTAGGAAGAAAATAAATGACGTAATATACAGAATTAAGAAGTTGCCAAACGGTAAACCAAAAGTTATTCACATAAATCATCTTGCACCATATGCTGGCTCAAATGAAACAGAAGAAGCCCGAGTCCTCCAACAGGAGATGAAAGACGCCGCACAGCCAAGTTTCAATTTATGTCAAATTACGCAGCGAGAAAGAGTGCTAGATTCGGCGTGACCACAGAAGTTCAGCAAGATCTGTTTGGTGTTCCAGAAAACGTCTCTCTAGCCCACTGTGTTGCCCAAGACCTCGAGATGACTAAAGGAATCTCGTTCGTATTCAATAGAAAGTTCGGCCGCCTGGACGAGTTAAGACATCAGCACCCTAAAATTGGAAGAGTACTGCGATTGGAAGATGGTCCTCGATCTTTGCTGTATATGGTGACCAGGAAGTCTTACACGGACACGCCAAGCTACGAGAGCATATGGCATGCTCTAACTAATTTGAAGAAAACCGTGTGTAATTATGACATCAAAGATTTGGCTATACCAAAAATAGGCCATGCAGTAGAAAATCTGGATTGGAAGATTGTGAGAAGCATGCTTGAAGTGATCTTCAGAGAAACTGGCGTACGAATTACTGTGTGTTGCATGAACCCGAAGATGTCATACCCTTCAAAGACAGTAGACTGCTATTTCTTCTTGAAGGGTGTATGCAGAGCTGGAGAGTCGTGTAGATTCCGCCATCCTGGGCCTTCATCTAGAGTTGCTGATCGGGACGCTCAGATCTTAAGAGGGGAGCAGTGTAACAAAAGAGAAATCTTGGCCGACCGCCGTATAACAGTAAACACCTCGAGAATGACGTCATCGAATGATCTAGGCCTCGGCGGAAAGGAGGAGGAACTTCTCGAACGTACGACTCGTAGGCGGAACACGCTGATAGCTAGAGATGGGCGTCGATTGTTCCAGAATAACAACTGGGTATAAATACGGGCATATTTGTAAATAGTTTTTAGTCTTAAGCTAAAGTTTTTAAAGTAAACTTGTATAAATAAACAATAAAGTCGTAAATAAATACCCGAACGCTCGTTTTTGTTACAATATCCTACATATGTTTGATAGGATTTCAGCAGGGTGAACGGGGTAGCCAGAGCAAAACATTAACGCCAGCTTCTTGGAGAAAGTCCATGGTTCGGCGAGCAATATGGGGACGTGCGTTGTCTCTTGAAAACGGGCGTGTCGACGGCGGTCTAGATAAGGCAGTAAAGTGGTTTGTAAGATATCATTAACTTAACGCGCATCATATTGCTTCGAATAAACAAAAGTGGTAATCGGCTACCATAGGCACTAACCCCCAAACCACTATTCCAACTGTCCTCTGTAGATGCCTCTCAACAGCAAACCCGATATCTCGTCGCTCCCCACGGCAGCGTCTTATCATCCTACGACCATCATGCATTCCTAAACAAAATCTAAATTCATCGCTGAATGCTACCTTATGCCATTCTGCCACCCAATGCTGCCATTCTCAGCACCAATTCAAACGTTGATGACAGTGGTCCGCAGTCAAAGAAAGCATTCATCGTGAGCGAAATAAAACCAGTTCAAAGGCTCGAATGCGACGGTATAGGGTAGTTATAGTAACAAGCATAACTTCTAATCCAAACCATTGCGACAGCGATTTGACGCGTAGTAGCAAAACTGTCCTGCACAGCCAGGAGTCTATGTACTGTCTGTGGTACGCCTCGGTTGACCAGTTGGTCTTCTTCGTATTCCACTACCTTCGTTTGTCCACACATGACACACACGCAACTCTCATTACCGTACAATTAACACGACGGCTAATTTCGCGATACGACAAACCGATATTTCTATAGGCAGTAATTCTACCCCTGTCAAAATCGCTAAAATGGTGGTAATTTTAGTGTCTTCGAAGTCAAAGGATATTTTTGCACTGAATACAGTTAGACTGGGGAATAATAACAAAAAATTTCCGTACAACCAGTCTTCATACATCGGCCTTTTCACAAAAAAATTTAAAGGTAAAATTTTATTTTTACAAAAACTATAAAAGATAAAACATCGATATTGTTATCATAGCATGCTTTAAATGCTTTAAATATAGTCTTTAGTTGTGTTGCCAAAAAATTAAGTTCAACAAATTATTCCTTCTGGGTGCAACATTTCTAATGTCACTAAGTATAATTAGATATATTATTATGTATGTATTATAGAAAACACATAGATAATATAGGGACAGCCACAAAAATAGGATGTATCTACATGTAGTGTTCCACCTTTCTATACGGAGCATATGAATTGATGTAATCTGTCTTTCCATCTACCTGAAGTAGGTTGTCACTCCATAGTTTTTGTGATCTTTCCACTAGTCGTCTTCCTATTGGAGAACCGCTTTTCTCCATCTTTACGAATCTGCTTGTTGTCATTTGGCTTATATGATAGTTTCATTCTACTTTTCTTTTTCTTGCCTAGTCCTTAATGTTCTCCACTTCGCATCTCTCTCGTATATCTGCAGTTCTAGCTGTGCCCGATGGTGTCTTTCTATCGATTTTTCTAAGGATTTTCATCTCTGTTGTTCCTAGCATTATTTTTGTTCTCTTTGTGTCAGATTATGTTTCTGCCTGCCGCATACATTATCGTTATTGGTGTTGTCACTGTTTTGTAAATTTTGTCTTTTATTTCTTTCTCCATATTTTAATTTCTCCATATTGTTTTATTCAGACAAACTTTGGCTCCGTTTGCTATATCCACTTAATCTTTCATTGAAGTATTAAGCTTTTTGTGCCTAGACAGCTCTATCATTGGTCCTATTACTGATTACTGATCCTCCAACTCCAATTTATCTATTAGCATATATCATATTAAATTTCCTGGCCTGGATACTAAATTAGTGCAGTTACGATATAAATATATAGGCTTTAAAATATTAGTGTATACCGAATAAAGTACGTGCCTTTTAGTGGCGGGAGACGGGCAACAATTCATTGGCTTATAGGGAGTCCTTACAGTAGGGATCCTGGCCTATACAGAAAAATGCAGGCGGGTGTGGGGTAATACTGCACTTTGGTTGCATTGGTGGTGTATTGGCTAAACGTGCCGGGTATGGTGCTGATATAAAAGGCATTCAGGCATCAAATATCCGAAAAAAATCTTTCCAGGCCATATTAATGAGAAGACCTTCTCCAATGAATGTTAAAACTTATACTGAAATGATGACATCTCCTGAGGTAAAATATGCCGGAAGTCAAATAAATCTCCGTTCGAATTTCCGGGTGAGGACTATCTCAAGGGGAACACCACTGCAGGTTAGAAAAATCAGAATAGGGTCGTGGAATCTTGGTAGTCTTACAGGTAAGAGGCTGGAGTTAGTGGATGCGTTCAAACGAAGGAGAGTTAAAATTGCTTGCATACAAGAAACTAGGTGGAAAGGACAAAGGGCGAAAGAACTAGGTGAAGGATACAAATTGTGGTATGCAGGGAGTAGTAACACTAGAAATGGAGTTGGTATAATTGCTGATAGTGAAATGAAAGATAACGTAGTGGAAGTTGTAAGAACGAGTGATAGAATGATGTCAGTGAAATTTGTAATTGATAAAGAGGTATTGAAAAGTTGTGTGTCTATGCTCCTTAAATAAATCTGCATGAGAATGAAAGAAGAGCTTTCTATAACCAATTAGGAGACGTCCTGAGTGATATTCCACCAGAAGACAAAGTTATAATAGGAGGTGATTTCAATGAACATGTGGGCCAAGCCAAGGCAGGATACGAAGCAATACATAAGGAATTAGGCTTTGGAACTACAAATTAAGCTGGAGATGATATGCTTGAATTAGCAACAGCACTAGATATGGCGATTGTTAACACATTCTTTAAAAAGAGAGAAACTCATCTTATTACATACGTGAATGCAAGGACTGCAAGGTAATAGTTAGTGAGACAGTGAACCAACAACATAAGCTGCTTGTTCTGGACATCGAAGTAAAAAGTGATGTCAAACCAAAATATCGGAGAGGACCACAAAAAATCAAGTGGTGGATGCTAAAAGATGAGAAAGAAGGTCTATTCAGGAAAGAATAGTAGACAAAATATGTTGGAATATGAAAGGAAGCCATAATACAATTTGGAGAAAAATTGCCAGTAGTATTAGACTGCTACTGAAATACTTAAGAAAACGTCAGAAAAAAAGTTTGAGGATAAAGAGACTTGGTGGTGGTCAAACAAAGTACAAGGAAAAATAAAAGAGAAGGAAAAATTATATAAAAAGTGACAAGAAACCACATCCGACACAGATCTTCAAAACTATATGGTCACGAAAAAGGAAGCGAAAGTAGCAGTAGCAAAAGCCAAAGCAGAAGCGTATTCAAACCTATACGATCAACTTGATACCAGAGAAGGCGAAACGAAGATATATAAAATAACCAAACAGAGAGCAAATAAAGCAAAAGATTTTAATCAGATTAGATGTATCCGAGATGAAAATAATAAAGTACTAGTTCAAGAAAATGATGTCAAAAAGATATGGAGAACGTACTTTGACATCTCATTAAAAGAAGAATTTGACAGAGAGCCTGTGGAGCCAACGGAGACAGTAGCAGCAATGGTCACCAAAATAACAAACGAGGAAGTGGCTCAAGCACTTCAAAAAATAAAGAAAGGAAAAGCGGTAGGACCAGATGATATTCCTGGGAAAGTATGGAGAGCATTGAGAGAGACAGGAACAAGGTGGCTAGCAGGTTTATTTAATAGAATTATGGAAGTTAGACAAATGCCAGACGAATGGAGAAGCAGTATACTACTACCTGTCTACAAAAACAAGGGAGATATACAAACTTCAGGGCTATAAAACTGCTTAGCCACACCATGAAAATATGAGAAAGAGTAATTGATAGACGGATACGTGAAGAGACCGAAATATCAGAGAACCAATTTGGCTGTATGCAGGGCAGATCAACAACAGATGCAATTTTCATTATAAGGCAGTTAATGGAAAAATACAGGAGTAAAGAAACAAACGCTCATATGGTATTCAATGATCTTGAGAAAGCATATGATAGAGTTCCTTGACAGATTCTGTGGTGGGCACTCAATAAGAAAGGAGTACCTGGTGAATATGTAAAGATTGTGAGGGATATGTATGAGGGAGTAACGACTAGTGTTAGGACAGGTATGGGAGAGACTGATAAATTTCATGTGAAAGTAGGATTGCACCAAGGCTCGGTGCTTAGTCCTTATTTATTCTCATTAGTTTTGGACCAGATAACAGCTAAACTACAGGGTAACATTCCATGGTGCTTAATGTATGCTGATGATGTCGTGTTAGTAGGAAATAGTGAAAGAGATTTAGAACAAAAACTGGAACAGTGGAGACAAGCTCTGGAGGAAAAAGGTTTAAAACTTAGTAGGACAAAAACAGAGTATTTGGAATGTTCATTTAAAGATGGAGCTACTACAAATAAAGTGGTATCTTTGGATGGTGAAATGATTGTAAAAAGCAATAGTTTTAAGTACCTAGGATCGGTATTACAGAGTAATGGAGAAATAGATGGAGATGCATGCAGTAGAATTAGAGCTGAATGGATGAAGTGGAAAGAAGCGAGTGGTGTGTTGTGTGACAGAAAAATTCCAATGAAGCTGAAGGGAAAATTCTATAAAACAGCCATAAGACCAGCTATGATGTACGGAACTGAATGTTGGGCAGTGAAAAAGAAAGAGGAACAGCGAATGCATGTGGCGGAAATGAGAATGCTTAGATGGATGAGTGGAGTGACAAAGAAGGATAAAATTAGAAATGAGTATATTAGGGGAAGTCTAGGTGTGGCACCAATTGATGCCAAAATGAGAGAGCATAGGTTAAGATGGTTTGGTCATGTTCAACGTCGAGACGTTAACCACCCAATACGAAGAATAGCTGAAGTGCACATTCCTGGAAGGAGTAGGACAGGAAGACCAAAGAAGACCTGGGGGGAGACGATAAGGCAGGACATGTTGGTAAAGGGGATTAACATTGATATGGCCCAAGATAGAATTGTGTGGAGAAATGCAATTAGGGAAGCCGACCCCGCATAGGGATAAGGCAAAGAGAATGATGATGATAAATAAATATTTGCAAATGAATTAAATAAGTTAGTAAGTGTAAAATAAATTAGATATATTGTTGTTAAATAAGAACAAAAACTGGAACAGTGGAGACAAGCTGTCGAGGAAAAAGGTTTAAAACTTAGTAGGGCAAAGACAGAGTATCTGGAATGCTCATTTAAAGATGGAGATGCATGCAGTAGAATCAGGGCTGGATGGATGAAGTGGAAGGAAGCGAGTGGTGTGCTGTGTGACAGGAAAATCATAATGAATTGGAAGGGAAAATTCTATAAAACAGCCTAAGGCCTGCTATGATGTACGAAACTGAATGTTGGGCAGTGAAAAAGAAAGAGGAATAACGAATGCATGTGCGGAAATGAGAATGCTTAGGTGGATGAGTGGAGTGATAAAAAAGGATAAAACTAAAAATGAGTATATTAGGGGAAGTCTATGTGTGGCACCAATTGATGCCAAAATGAGAGAGCATAGGTTGAAATGGTTTGGTCATGCTCAACGTCGAGATGTTATTCACCCAATACGAAGAATTGCTGAAGTGCAGATTCCTGGAAGGAGTAGGAGAGGAAGACCAAAGAAGACGTGGGGGGAGACAATTAGACAGGACATGTTGGTAAATGGGATTAATATTGATATAACCCAAGATAGAATTGTGTGGAGAAATGCAATTAGGGAAGCCGACCCCGCATAGGGATAAGGCAAATAGAATGATGATGTCTTTAAAATATTAGTGTTGCGTCGTCTGAATAGCAGATTATTTTTAAGTTGTTTTACTCCCAATAATTTGGGAGTAACCTTTTTTTGTTAACTCATCCATGATCGGATTGAACAAAAGAGGACACTTTCGTATGATAAATGGATGAACGCCATTTAATTTTAGCCTGATAAATGCCTTCTTATGGTCTACGAGACATAAATATGTCGGTTTGTTGTATTCTAGTAATATCGTCCCATTATAAATATACCATCGTTGCATGATTGTCCCGATCTAAAACATTGGTGTTCTTCTACTAGTGATACAATTTCGTTGAGTTTGTTATCCCTTTGATGATTAATCTTACTGTTGTGTTAATAGATTGATTTCTCTGTTGTTCTCCGGGTCTGATGTACCTCCGTTTTCATAAAGAAGTGTCAGGATGCTTCATCCCCATGCTTGCAGTATTCTGTTTTGTTCTATTACTTTCTGGATTAGTTTTAATAGTTGTTTGGTCAGATCTGGTCCTGCGTAGTTTAAGAGTTCGTTCAGTATTGTGTGCTCTCTTGGTCATTTTCTATTTTTAACTTTTTTTATTCTTCATAAACCTCTCCCGTCTCAATGTTTATTTCTTCGTTTGTCCTCTCGTTCTGAACCCTGCGACTCTGATTAAATGTTTGTGTTGGTGTCGCTCTCTTGGATATGCTGTATTTCAAGATGATTCGTATTATATATAACACTAAGCGAAATACCTACATCTGCTAATTTGAGGCAGTGATTATTATTAAACATTTTTTACGGATCCAAATCGTTTATCTCTACGCCATATTACACTGGTGCATTTTTCCTCAAGCATAATATTTCTTAATAGATTGGCTTGTTTTCTACACTTATACAGAGACGGGCTAAATTATGGAATAAATTCATTTTCTCTAAAATGGACGATTTTGGAGAAAAATCCCGAAACAAGTCGATTTTTATTTTTAAATTGCAATTTGTTGGCATATATTTCATACTGGTGACGTCATCCATCTGAGCGTGATGAATTAATGGATGATTTTTTAAATGAGTATATGGGTCGTGTGGTAGCTCATTTGAAAGGGTCTTCAATTCTATATTCAGTAATATAAACAATATCTTTATTTATACAGGTTGACCAGAGAAATAATTTTTGAATTAAATTGATTGACGCAAAAAGAAGAATGTATGTAATTTATTTAACTCAAAATACATTGTGCTGCTGTTAGTAAATAGAAAAAAAATTTGTATTTTACAAAAAACATTTCTTTTCGCTTAAATTAAATCATAAACAGCCTCCCACATACGTCATGGATTACGTCATCACGCTCAGATGGATGACGTCACTAGTATAAAATATATGCCAACAAATTGTAATTTAAAAACGAAAATCGACCTCTTAAAGGATTTTTCTCCAGAGTCGTCCATTTTAGAGAAAAATAATTTATTCCATAATTTAGCCCCTCTCTATATATAGGTACCTATGATTATTTTAATTCATAGAGATTCTGACCAATAAAAAGCTATGGAAATAAAAATTATAGCTATTATTTTTTACTGATTTTAACTTCCAATCGTATAGTAAGATATTTAATCACGTACTTAATTCTGTCCAATCAGATTAAAATTATACTGATTATTTCATTCATAGGAGATTCTGACCAATAGAAAGCTACAGAAATGCAAATTAAGGTGATAATTTTTGATAATATCCCGTCGTCAAGTATATTAGGTCAGATGCCCTTCGTTGCTGCGAAAAAATATATTCAGTGACATTAATGACAATTAATGTTTTAAAAGTTATAAAAGTGATGACTTTCAACCGTAAAATATTTTATATCAACTGTGTGTTTAACAGTACTGATTTGTACTTACATAAATAAATTACAATAAAATTTTGGTTTTGAACAGTTTTATTCATGAAATAATCGCAGCAAATTGCACTCGGTCTCTAAAATTAATATAGAATTTTAGAGCTCTTGTGCAATTACTACTGAGAATTATCTATTGTAGAAAATTACCGATAGAATTTTTTTTAAGTAGATTGTTTCTGTTTAATGGCAACCAGTTTCCTAGTTTTGACAACTGTCACATTTAAGAAAATATCCATAATATACGTATTAAAAAATAATCTTACGAATATCACACGACAGTAAGAATAAATAAGAAAATAATGCTTGATTTTTACTCAAATTTGTTGTCATTAGGCAATAGACACGAGAGTCCGCAGGGCTCGAGACAACAAATTTTCGAAAAAATGTCGCATTATTTTCAATTTATTCTGACTCTCTTGTGATATTATACCCGAAAATTACACTCACCCATTTGTCTACTCGACAATTATCGCTTGATTACAGCCATTATTTTATTCATAGGAGATTCTGACCAATAGAAAGCTACAGAAATAAAAATGAAACTGATTATTTTTTAATGATTTTAACTTCCAATCGTATAGTAAGATCTTTGATCACGTGTTTCATTTTGTCCAATCAGATTAAAATTATAATACTGAGAATTATCTACTGTAGAAAATTACCGATAGAATTTTTTTAAGTAGATTGTTTCTGTTTAATGGCAACCAGTTTCCTAGTTTTGACAACTGTCACATTTAAGAAATTATCCATAATATACGTATTAAAAAATAATCTTACGAATATCACACGACAGTAAGAATAAATAAGAAAATAATGCTTCATTTTTACTCAAATTTGTTGTCATTGGGCAATAGCCACTCGAGCCCTGAGGGCTCTCGTATCTATTGCCAGACAACAAATTTTCGAAAAACTGTCGCATTATTTTCAATTTATTCTCACTCTCTTGTGATATTATACCCGATAATTTTTGATAATATCCCGTCGTCAAGTAAATTAGGTCAGATGCCCTTCGTTGCTACGAAAAATACATTATTCGGTGACATTATTGAAAATTAATGTTTTAAAAATTATAAAAGTGATTACTTTCAACCGTCAAATTTGTACTTACATAAATGTGTGTGTGTGTGTGTGTTTTGTGTTTTATTGGCACTGGTTTTCACAACTAACTAGCCAGTCAATTTCATAATGATTTTTTAGACTATAACTTATCACTAACTCAGGGGAGTATTCTGTAGTGTGTGCGTTGAGTAAGTGTCTTGTTACTTTACAAAGTCGACGTCATTGTCTTTGCAAAGAGACGCTAATTGTATCTGAACGTCTGCGGTCCCCCCGGTGAGTACCGACACCACAAGGACAGAAACTATTTTCATTTATTAATTTATAATAAACGAAAAATTCTCTACCCAGATGAGATTCGAACTCACGACCATTCGGACCTTTCAATCCAAAGGTAGGCGCTCTTACCACCGAGCCATAGAGGGGGTTATTTTTACATAAATAAATTACAATAAAATTAATTTTGAACAGTTTTATTCATGAAATAATCGCAACAAATTGCACTCGATCTCTAAAATTATTATCGAATTTTTGCCCTCGTGGCACTTTGACACAATTTCACTCCCCTTGTCACTCGGGAAAAATTCGATAATTTTAGAGCTCTTGTCAATAGAAAAATCGAAAATTGCACTGTCATGTTTTTAATTGTTGAATTTGACAACCACATATAGTACGGGATCCGAATATAGGTCGACCTGTTACCCATCTACTTTCCGGATGAAACATCATACATAGACAAATATTTCTAGCATGGGTTGCCTATCAAAATCGTGTCATAGCTGTGCATAAGGGGGTCCGTATGGGTTAAACTCAATATTTCAAGTACATTTTTTAACGTATTGTAGAATTATTTTATTTTTAAATTAAATAGGCATATTCAGTACAATTCATAGATTATTCAAGAAAAATTTCAAAAAAAAAACTATAAAGACACCTCAAAATATAATGAATTTTGCGGTGGACAGAACTCATCATTGGATCATGGTAAACAAAAAATTCAAAAAGATTTTATTAGCTCATAAATTTCTCGAGGCAATGCTTTCGAGTTTTTTTAGTTTTATCGAATTTTGACCTTTTGATATCACTCAAAAATCAAAACAACGATTTTTTTGCAAAAAAGGGTGAAAATCAACATATTTATTATCGTTATACAAAAAATAAGCATAAATCAAAAAAATATCTCGACAGCGTTACCTCAAGGAATGTCTAAAGAAAATATATACAAAATTTCAGTTGGGTTGGTCCAGTAGTTTTTGAGTTACAATGTCTACAGCCTTTAAACAATAGAGATAGTGTTAAATATACCTTCGACTTGCTTTGCAGCAAGTCCGCGCTCGCACGCTTGAACGTAGTGAGCAACGTTCAACAGCTGTTCTGTTTTACTTTTGTAAATTACTCCGCGATTTAAAAAGATATTCCGGTGTGCATCATTTTATGATTTGACAGACAAAAAATAAATTGAAAATAAAAGTTGACAATACATTAAACGCGTTTTCCTCAAAATCGCTTTTTTTCAAAAACTGTAGACATTGTAACTCAAAAATTATTTAAGTTGGAATTGACTGGAATTTTGTATATATTTTCTTAAGACATTCGTTGAGGTAACGCTGTCGAGATTTTTTTGTTTTATGCTTATTTTTTGTTTAGCAATAATAAATATGTTGATTTTCAGCCTTTTTTGCAAAAAAAATTTGTTGTGTTGACTTCTGATTGATATCAAAAAGTCAAAAGTCTATAAAACTAAAAGAACTCGACAGAGTACCTACATCGAAAAATGCATAAGCTAATATAATATAATATAATAAAGTCTTTTTAAATTTTTTATAATATAATATAATATAATATAATATAATATAATATAATATAATATAATAAAATCTTTTTAAATTTTTTGTTTACCATGATCCAATGATGAGTAGTTCTGATGTCCACCGCAAAATTCATTATATTATTGTTAGGGGTCTAAAAATTTGCCACCGTTGACTTATTTTTCAATACTTTCCTTGAATTTTTTCTTGAATAATCTATGAATTGTACTGAATATGCCTATTTAATTTAAAAATTAAATAAATCTACTATACTTTGAAAAACAATGTGCTTGAAATATTGATTTTAACCCCTACGGCTCCCCCTTAAGGATAGCTATGACACAATTTTGATAGGCAATCCATGCTGGAAATATTTGTCTATGTATGAAATTTAATAAAATAAATCATCCGGAAATCAGATGGGTGCAGGTCGACCTATATTCGTTTATTTTAATAAGTTACAGAGGTGAAAAACTAAGAGAAAATGTAGTGTGATTTTTAATTTCAAATATATCATTCAAAAGAAATTTTTTATTTATTCTAAGGGACTTTCGGCCCTCGATAATCATTTAGTCTTTCAATCTGCGTTTAAATTTTTTTAAAATATTTTTTAGTTTTTTCAGGATTCGAAAGAATGGACATATATGTCCGTGGTGATATTTTCCAAATCGAACATTCGCTAATTTGTCATACAACGCACTGAGTCGAATAGAATATGGTGACAAGATACTGACAATTTTAAATATTTGACATGGCATCGGGAATATTTTGAGTTGTTGATTAAATAATATTGATAGTGTATTTGATAAATAATTGATTTAATACGTAAACTTAATAAAATGTTATTTATTGTTTATTGTTTATGGAAGATCCAAGCAGAGAATACACCAGGATATATTCTGTTATCCTAGGATTTTTTGTTAAAGATATTCAAAATTTTAAGCGTTCCATAGTAACAATATATTATTAAAAAATCACTTTATCACTTTTCCCCTTTTCTCGATTTAGTATTAGTTTTTTTGTACAGTATATAAATTATTACAGTCACTGAATACATAGTTAGTGAAAAAATTATCAGTAGTAATTGCACAAGAGCTCTAAAATTATCGAATTTTTCCCGAGTGACACTTTGACAGTTTTCATTTTATGAAAAGTTTGAAAGTATGAAAAATTATGTCAAAGTGGCACATTTCATGAATAAAACTGTTCAAAACCAAAATTTTCTTGTAATTTATTTATGTAAGTATACAAATTACTACAGTTAAACAGATAGTTGTTATAAATATTTGACGGTTAAAAGTCATCACTTTTATAACTTTTAAAACAGTAATTGTCATTAATGCCACTGAATGTATTTTTTCGTAGCAACGAAGGGCATATAAAAAGAATTTCAAAATCAAAAATTACAATAAAATAGCAATTTCGTCAGTGGCGTAGAATTTAGGAAGGGTCAACCAGCCACTATTCCCTGTCGTACGCCTCTGGTAGTAGCTAGAAACGTTTATTTATCTTAATCATTCTGTTCAGAACCTTCGAGCTGAACATATGTAGTTAAGAAGCAATTTGTCTAATTATTATCTTATCATATTGTAATTAGTATAAATCCATCGTTATTAAGAAACCGAAAAACAATAGCCAAAAAAATTGTTAGTGTTTAATGCTAAAATAATTATCCAGTAAGTAATTTCTACATATCTAATTACTAAGTTTATCAACATAAATATACCTAAATATAAAGAAAATAGGCCAGTATATTATCAAAATATGTCGGAATGTTTTAAAAATTCCTAGCTATAACTAGGGGAAAACTATGAGTTACCAACACGATAACCAGGAACAATCTACTAGTTATCCATTCAGTGAGGACATAAATCCAGCAATAGGGAACTTGCATAAATTTTTAAATTCGAAAAAAATGTTATAAATCACAACAGAACATAATTTAAAACATGTATCAAAGATAAAAAAGTTTTGTTTGTCTTTCGTTTGGCCCCTAAAGACGATTAAAAATTCAAATTAAAACAGGTAGCCCTAAACGCGTCGTGACGTCACTGGGTTGTACGTTTACATTTTTCCAATAAAGTAAACAGAATTTTAAATTAGACGTTATAAACATCAGTAGAAAATACATTTATGTGACGTAACAAGTGTTTTTGATCGTTTGAACTATTCATAGAAATTTGTACTTTTACAAAATGGTTTTATTTTCAATAGTAAACCTTCGTTCGTTTCCTTCAAAAACAGTATAAAACTCCAATTTTAACAAACTGGTATATATTATTACAATGACATACGATAAATGTCATTAGAATATAAACAATTTTGACTTATTCCACGACGATGAGCTGGCCAAATACCCAAGTAGGTGGAGGCCTATAAACTGAAGAAGGGGAAGAAGAATATACCTAAATATAAGGTTGTGTCTAGATGTACGCTAACGTGTACGCAAATAAAAAGTTAGAGTGTTAGTGATTTCTTATTTTTTATTTGTTTAGTGTTTGTTTTTAAATTAACTATGGAGTGTGGACAATTATTTAGTTCTTTTAATGCGTTTAAGAACATTTTAAAACAGTATGAAAAAGAAAAGAGAATATAAATTAATACATACTTTTTTAGTTATAAATGAAATAGTATTACCGTCCAAGATTAAAATAAAAGGAAGACCTAAAGCTTTCACAATAATAATTAACTTTTCTGAAGCTATTATCCTTGTGCAATTTTTGTAATCAACTATTCTAAATGGGAACTAAGCCACAATTTAACTAAAAAATTGGTTTTATTAACGTTTCGACGTCTAAACCGGATGTCGTTGTCAAAATACAAAATATTATTAAATTAAACAAAAATGTTGTTGCTTAGTAAAACATTTTTTCTAATAATTTATTTAATCTGACTAATTTTTGTATTTTGAAAATGACATCCGATTTGGACGTCGAAACGTTAATAAAATATTTTTTTTAGTTAAATTGTGGCTTATTTTGCATTTATAATAGTTGATTGTAATAATTCACTTACGTATAAAAATTATTTTAACAATATTTTGTACCTACATGTCATGTCAACTAAATACATATCATTATTTGGCTAACCTAAATATATACTTATATATATATATATATATATATATATATATATATATATATATATATATATATATATATATATATATATATATATATATATATATTTATATATATATATATATATATACATTGATTTATAACAATTAAGTTTGAAACATCTGAATAGTTCTGCTTCCCTTCCCTTAACAAATATTTTTCTATCAAACAAACACTAAACATATCAAAATAGCATGTACCAAAATATATAGTCACTGCGCAAGCTAAATAATGACGTCACTTGCTTGATGAAGTTTAATTCGCGTCTACCTAACTTTTTTATTTGCGTACACGTTAGCGTGTACCTAGACACAGCGAAATATAACCATAATCAAAACTAATGCAAAACTGTGTGACGTCACGGGCCGTTTAAACTATTTTATACCGAAGAAGACTTTAAATATGTATTTCTAAGTTGTTATGAGTTGAAGAAGCGTGAAATTTTGGAAATCTCATTTTTAAATAAAACTGAACATTATTATCTAATAAAAAAAATGTGCAAGTTCCCTATTAGAAGAAACAGCTTAGCACGAACTCCTCCACCTGTAAGCACTCAAAAAGACAGTTCCAATCCACTAGATGAACAGCAGAAAATAGTCAAAACATACAACAACGATCTACAATCACATTTATCAAATTTTCAAATAGATAAACCGCAAGAACATCTTCCAGATGCAGATGTAGCAAAAAGTGATGGTGAATGGGTAGCAGTCCACCACAATAAACGTCAACGCAATGACGACGGTCCTGATTTGAAAAAAAACCAAACAAGCTACACTCAATGATTATTGGCTGAGTAAAACTGTTCATACATCTAACAGATACGAGTTACTTGAAGATGATACATTTCGTGAAGAAGTTGTAACGTTGGAAGACCGAAGAGAGGATCAGCCACCACCCATATTTATACAAAATGTTGAACGCATCAAACCACTACAGGAATTACTACAGAAGATAACTCCAGGTAAATATACTTTAAAATGTCTTGCTAACAATCAAATTAAAGTTCACGCTGATTCATTAAAAACCTACCTCAACAATCGTAAAATCTCTATCAGAAAAAAATACTCAGTACCATACATACCAACTAAAACAAAACCGAGGATTCCGAGTTGTTATACGTCATATCCACCCTTCAACAGATCCAGACGACATTAAAAAAGCATTGCTGGATCTCGGGCATACTGCACTGAACATCTCTAATATTAAGCAAAGAGGCACAAAGAAAGATCTGCCGCTATATAATATAGAACTGGCTATTCACAGCATTAATAAAGATATATATGAGATCACGAAATTACTCAACACTATTGTCACAGTTAAGGCACCGCATCCGAAGAGGGAACTACCTCAATGTCAAAGTTGTCAACATTTTGGCCACACACACATTATTGCCACAGGAGTCCGCGCTGCGTAAAACGCGTAGGAGATCACCTATCGTCTAAATGTCAAAAATAAAAGAATATAAAAGATGTCCAATGTGTAAATTGTCGAGAAAATCATCCTGCAAGCTACAAGGGATGTTCTGTATACAAAGAACTGCAAAAGAAAAAATTTCCATCGCTTCGAGAAAAAAACGCAAGTCAACCACCTCGTGTTGCACATTAGTCAATCACTCAACCAAATATCAGTTATGCGAACATTGCTGCAGGAAAAGATAATAAAAATACAACTAACACAAATGAGACTACTCATGAAATAGAAACAGCAACTCCCCAACATATACAAAACAATTTAGAACTTGTGGTACATAAACTAATGGAAAGAATGGATAAGATGTTTGATCTAATAATATCTCTGATATCTAAGCTTAACCTTCAACACTCAACTTAAGATGTGCTGTTGGAATGCCAATGGCTTAACTAATCATTTTCATGAAGTAAAAGCTTTTATTTATTCTCATAATCTAGATGTTATGTTTATTTTCGAAGCACACATGACTTTTAAGAGTTATTTTAATATTCCCAAATATTCAACCTATGTAACTCAACATCCATTGGGAAAGGCCCATGGAGGTACGGCAATTATTATAAGAAATAATATTAAGCATCATGAAATAAACAAAATTAGCAGAGTTAATATTCCAGCCACATCAGTGTCGGTAGAAGATTCACAAGGCTCGATTATTTTATCTGTTGTTTACTGTCCACCGAATAAAATAATTAAAGCTGATCATTTTACTGAATACTTTGAAATACTCTGACACCGTTTCATTGCTGCTGGAGATTACAATGCCAAACATCACAACTGGAGCTCCAGAATCATAACCTCACGAGGGCGAGAATTATTAAAAAGTATTAATGAGAATCATTTAACTTCTCTCTCTACTGGACAGCCTACTTATTGGCCCACTGATAGACAAAAAATTCCAGATCTTATTGATTTCGCTATATTAAAAGGAATAACACACCCCCATATCCAAATTTCTCCTTCTTTTGACCTATCATCGGATCATTCCCCTTTCTTCATAGACCTACTAAGCCAAATTCACAATTGTCCTAAACTTCTAACACTGTGTAATAAAAGAACAAACTGGGATAGGTATAGAGACGAAATAAAATCATCCATTAACCTAAACTTGCCTCTTAAAAGTGACAGGGATATGGAAAATGCAGTCACTCACTTAACTACAGTTATTCAGCAAGCTGCTTGGTCGTCCACTCCAGAAATTACCTACACACACAACTCCGAGTCGTATCCTGCTCACATAAATACACTTATACTGGAAAAAAGAAAACTAAGAAAGAGGTGGCAGCTCACTAGGCACACAGAAGATAAAACAAATTTTAATAGAGCTTGCAGATTACTCAAAAGAAACTTGATCCAACATAAAGACAATGGAATCAACAATTATTTAAAGAACCTCTCACCTTCAGATGATACAAATTATTCTCTGTGGAAACTAACAAAAAAACTTAAAGACAACGAACAAATGAATATGCCAATCAGGAAACCAAATGGCACATGGGCTAAAACTGACAAAGATAAAGCTTATACTTTCGCAAATCATTTATGCGAGGTATTTCAACCGCATCAGATGGAAGTCTCAGCTGAAGAAGAAGAAGATATTCATGAAGTTATAAACGCACCATATCAAATGGCTCCGCCTATTAAAATTTTCAAGAAATCTGAAGTAGAAGAAGTAATTGATAATCTGGAGAATAAGAAGTCACCTGGGTATGATATAATATCTAGTTTGGTACTAAAAAATCTACCCGACGAAGGTGTAAGCTTAGTTCTATATATATTTACTTCAATATTAAAAACAGGTTACTTTCCACTCCAATGGAAAGTAGCTCAAATTGTTCTAATCCCAAAACCTAATAAGGATCTAGCGGAAGTATCTTCATATCGTCCAATAAGCTTGTTGCCTATTATATCCAAAGTGTTCGAGCGGCTTTTCCTGAGAAGACTAGAGCCTACATTAGACAGCAACAATGTTTTACCTAATTATCAGTTTGGCTTTAGGAAACAACATGGTACCATCAAGCAAATTCATAGGGTAGTAAAAACTATCAGAAATTCGCTCGAACACAAAAATTACTGTACAGCTGCATTCCTAGATGTCTCACAGGCATTCGACAAAGTTTGGCATGTAGGTCTTATCTCCAAGATTAAATCCATATTTCCTTATCCCGTAAGTTCACTATTAAGATCCTATCTGACAGATAGATTTTTTCAAGTCAAAAGAGGAGGTGAAATTACTAACCTGTTTCCAATATGTTCTGGAGTTCCACAAGGAAGCATATTAGGACCAACACTTTACTTAATATACACATCGGATCTTCCAATCACCATTAATACAACAATTGCTACATATGCGGATGACACAGTTATAATGGCTTCAAATCCTATAGCAACAGAAGCATCCGAGGTATTGCAAAATTATATGACTGAACTAGAGAGTTGGCTTAAATTGTGGCGAGTACAAGTCAACAGTTTAAAATCCACACAAATAACATTTACTTTTAAAAAAAGGTGTCGCGCCTCCGGTTTCTATAAATAACACTCCGCTACCAGTCAATACCGCCGTAAAATACCTGGGAATTCATTTAGATAGTAAACTTAATTGGGGCACCCACATCTGGAAGAAACGTCTTCAACTCGGCCTAATCTACAGGAAAATGTATTGGTACATGAGTGGGAAATCAAATCTTAGCCTGGAGAACAAAATTATGATTTATAAATGTATTTTAAAACCGGTGTGGCTATTAGTCCATTCTTTCACGGTTTTTGCTCTAAATTTTAAAGAACGGCTTGGATTGACATGAAATTTGGCATACGCATAGCTTACATGTCAAAGAAAAAAAGTGATATTGCGCCGATGTGTGCTTTTCCCTTGGGGGTGACTTTCACCCCCTCTTGGGGGTGAAAAAATATATGTCCAAAATAAGTCGGAAAATGGATAAACTGACTAATTTTAAGTAACTTTTGTTCTATAGAGCTTTTTCGCCAAGTCAACACTTTTCGAGTTATTTGCGAGTGAATATGTTCATTTTTCAACAAAATAACTACATTTTTAGACGGTTTTTCGCAAATAACTCAAAAAGTAAGTATGTTATCGAAAAAAAAACCTTCTTAGCAAAAATATAGCATGTAAAAAAGTAAATAACATGGTGTACATTTTAGGTCTCTGGACCTCGTAGAACCAGAGTTATAGCCAATGAAAAATAGATTCATATTCACCAAATTTCAAATAGCATATTTCGAAGTGAAATATCCAAAAAAATAAGCAATTTTTGGGGAAAACCCATTATAACTTTTTTAAAGTGTTTAAAAAAAGCTTTATTTTTGTTTTTATAAAAAGTTTCTAGCATTAAATTTAAGCAAGTTTCGCTCAAAATAAAGTTGGTCCCCTTTTGTTTTGGCAAAAAAAATCGGGAAGACCACCCCCTAATTAGCAACTTAAATAAAATTATGTTTATATGATATGTAAGTTTCATCGATTCAAAGTGCTTATTTTTAAAAAAATTTGGTTTTAAAATAAAATTTTCTAAAATTTTAATTTTGAAAAATATGCTTTTTTCAAAATAACTTAAAAATTGTTAGAGATACCAAAAATCTCGAAAAACAAAAAAAGTCAGCATTGCTTTTCTGAATATTATGTATTTTTTTGTTTTTCTGTTAGACAAAAATTTATTCAGATTTGGTGTTCCTAAATTTGCATACATTCGTGATCAGTGACTCGTTCAACCCCTTTTAACTACAGCCCTTTCAAAAATAAGGACTTTGAACCAATGAAACTTACAGATCCAATAAACAATACATATACGAGTCAAGAAACTTGTGAAGTCGTAACGATTAAGTTCATTTGAGACACTAATTAGGGGGTGATTTTCCCGATTTTTTACCAAAAAAAAAGGGATTAACTTTATTTTGAGCGTAACTTGTTTACTTTTGATGCTAGAATTTTTTTTTTATAAAACAAAAATGAAGCTTTTTTTAAACATTTTAATTAAGTTGTAATAAGTTTTCCCCGAAATGTGCTTCATTTTTGGTTATTTCACGTTAAAATATTCCATTTGGTATTTGACGAATATGAACCATTTTTTAATTAGCTATAACTCTGCTTCTGCTAGGTACAGAGACGTAATATTTACACCATTTTTTAAAAAAATTTACAGACTATATTTTTGCTACAAATGTTTTTTCGACAAAATACTTATTATTTGAGTTATTTGCGAAAAACCGCCTAAAAGCGTGGTTATTTTGTTGAAAAAATGAACATATTCACTGGCAAATAACTCGAAAAGTATTGACTTAGTGAAAAAAATCTATAGAACAAAAGTTACTTAAAATTAGTCAGTTTATCCATTTTCGGACTTACTTTGGACAAATATTTTTTCGCCCTTAAGAGGGGGTGAAAACCACCCCCGGGGCAAAAGCACATATCGGCACAATATCACTTTTTTTCTTTGACTTATTAGCTATGTGTATTCCAAATTTCATGTCAATCCAAGCGGTTCTTTAAAATTTAGAGGTTTTGCAATATTTTACCGTTACAGAACGTACTATATGGGGTGAGGCAGATAAAGGGCCTATTAGAAATATCTCGAGAACTAAAGTAAAGAAAATTATGAAAATTAGAATATAGGGGTTTTGAGGTGTGAACTATTTAATGAAAATATTTTGGTCTCTTTGCTACTTCCGGTTATACCGGAAGTTGATTGTAACTTCGTTTTTTTAAATGGGACACCCTATATATTTTTACGTTTTTGGATTCTCCTCGATTTCTTATTTCTTAAAATATAAGGTTTTGTAATATTATATAGGGTAGATTAAAAAATAATTACGTTTTTTTAATAATTTCGTAGCAAAATTCACACCCTGTAGAATTGTAGTAGTTTTACATCAAAATCCATTTATATGTTCAAATGATTTTTAATATGGTCTACTATTGTTACCAATTATTAGTATAGCTAAATTTTGAATTTTAGTATACAGGGTGGGTCGAAACTCGGAATGTGTATTTTCTGAGTTTTCTTAAATGGAACACACTATATTTTAGTATTGTAATGAAATGGTATTTTATGGTACTTTTTAATTTCTTAAGCATTCCCTATACCCAACTGCTTTAATTTGTGCTTAATTGTTAATCGCATCAACAATCTTAACTACGTAGATATTTTGATAGATCAACCATTATTGGCAATTTTAAGTATCAGTCTCGATTAGTATGTATTTATTTTCGAAAAATTGCTTATGATTGAATATTTTTACGGCCAACCTAATAAAATTTCAGGTATTTTGTGTTGCAATTAATGTTTGGCTTGAATCACCAATAACTCACAAATTGAAGCAGTTAGGTATAGGGATTGCTTAAGAAATTAAAAAGTATCCTAAAATAACATTTCATAACAATACTAAAATACAGGGTGTTCTATTTAAGAAAACTCAGAAAATACTCATTCTGAGTTTCGACCAACCCTGTATACAAAAAAGGAAAAATTTAACTATACCAATAATTCTTAACGTAGTAAACTATATTAAAAATCATTTGAACATAAACAGAGTTTATTATGTCAAACTACTAAAATTCTACAGGGTGTGAATTTTGCTACGAAATTAATAAAAAAACGTAATTATCTTTTAACCTACCCTGTATAATATTACAAAACCTTATATTTTAAGAAAGAAGAAATCAAGGAGAATCCAAAAATGTAAAAATATACAGGGTGTCCCATTTAAAAAACCGAAGTTACAACCAACTTCCGGTATAACCGGAAGTAGCAAGGAGACCAAAATATTTTCATTAAATAGTTTACACCTCAAAACCCCTGTATTCCGATTTTCATAATTTTCTTACCTTGAGTTCTCGAGATATTTCTAATAGGCCCTTTATCTGCCTCACCCTGTATATGCAGCACAAATATGGGGAACAGCAAGTAATACCAACATTCAAAAACTTCAACGGTTCCAATCAAAAGTGTTGCGCCAGATCTGCAATGCCGCTTGGTATGTTACGAACCAGAGATTGCACCACGACCTACAGCTACCAACAGTTAGCGAAGCAATATCTGCTGTAAATTCTAGATACAATACCAGACTATCCTGCCATCCAAATCCACTCGCCACGGACCTGCTCAACATTTCTCATGAAAGACGATTAAAAAGACCTGACCCTTTGGACCTCTAGTACATCTGGACATCAGAGCAACAACAGAGTGCAGTGTCAATGCAGTGAAATAATCATGTTTTAGTTTTAGTGATTTTTTAAACTTCTGTCGTATTTTTATTCATGTTCCTTAGACTTTTAATAATCATATTTTTATTGTCTGACCTGTCCACTATACTAAATTTTATCTATGTATTACGTTCCAAGTAATTGTTATGTCTTATTTTAAAATTATAATGTTATATGTCTTACTGGGTGCTCGCCACTGGGCGGCTTCCATCTGTATTATTTTTCAATAATTATATGTATTGCTTATTGTTTGTGATCAGGCAGATTGCAATAAACGTTGGATGTTAAAAAAAATTTATCTTAATTTAGTAGAGTGTACAGTACCTACACTTTCTACCAAGTATGATAAGGATACCCCAAATAGTTTTAAAGTACTGAGTACAAATAATTTTTAAATTTTAATCATATGAATCATATCATAAATTAATCAAAGTAACTGTGCCGTTTCATATTTAACTTCAAATATCTCGAAAACTAATGACTTTATCGTTACCAATGAAAAGTATATTATTTACGTGGAAAGTATTGGAGAATCTAAAAATGGCACTAAAATAGTAATTCCTCCAGTGGTGTAGAATTTGAGACAGGTCAACCATTCACCATCCCCTGTCGTACGCCTCTGGTAGTAGCTAGAAACGTTTGTTTATCATAATTTTGTAGGGTGTCTAGTAGTTGCACTTTCTGCCAAGTATGAAAAGGATACATCTAATAGTGTTAAACTGCTGAGCAAAAATAGTTTTTAATATTTTGGATAAAACACCCTGTAACTCAGTAAGAAACCACATTTTATTTAAGTGTTTTAGGTTAAATCTTCGTATATTGTGCTAATGTTTCTCCAGTTACTATATGGACAATTATTAATGAAACACCCTGTATACACTAAGCACCAAAATTAACGCACCACCTTAAAAAATGTTGTCCGATTTTAGTGATTTTTTTAATATGTTATAGCTTTATTCTTCAAGAATATCGATGTAAAAATATTGTTGCCAAACAGATAAGCGTCATTGTATACCGAGTGTAACAATGATAGTGTGTTTTTTCCTCAAAGTTTGGAACACCCTGTGGAATATTCTGGCGTATATAAAATATTGAAATTAAAACTCAACTGTAACCTTATGCTTTCTTAACATTATGCTTTTTGATTCATTAGCTTATGTTGGATAATAAAAAAAGTTAGATACTTTAACAACTAACAACGTTCTTCATCAATACAGGGTATTTCTAAATAAGTGCCACAAACTTTAAGGACTAATTCTGCACGAAAAAAAAATGACCGTTTGCTTTTTAAACATATGTCCGCAAATGCTTCGTTTCCTAGAAACGGGATGTTGATTTTTTTCTTACAAACTGACGATTTATTTATTGCTCTAAAACCGGTTGCGATATGCAAATGAAATTTAGTAGGTTTTAAGAAGTAGTTATTGCGCATTTTTTGGCATACAATTAAGAATTTTATATTCACCATTGGCGTGCATACGGGTAATATGACCTAGTAATATGACCCGTATGCACGCCAATGGTGAATACAAAATTCTTAATTGTATGCCAAAAATTCACAATAACTACCTCCCAAAACCTACCAGATTTCATTTGCATATCTAATCCGGTTTTAGAGCAATAAATAAATCGTCAGTTTGTAAAAAAAATTAACATCCCGTATCTCGGAAACGAAACATTTGCGGATATATGTTTATAAAGCAAATGGTCATTATTTTTTATGCAGAATTACCCCTTAAAGTTTGTTGCACTTATTTAGAAACACCCTGTATTGATGAAGAACATGGCTAGTTTTTAAAGTACCACTTTTTTATTATAAAACATAAGCTAATAAATCAAAAAGCATAATGCTAATAAAGCATAAGGCTACAGTTGAGTTTTAATTTCAGTATTTTTTATACGCCAGAATATTCCACAGGGTGTTCCAAACTTTGAGGAAAAAACACACTATCATTGTTACACCCGGTATACAATGACACTAATCTGTTTAGCAACAAGATTGTTACATCGATATTCTTGAAGAATAAAGCTGTAACATAATAAAAAAATCACTATAATCGGACAACAGGTTTAGGAAATACAAGACATCAAAAATGTCCATTTTTAAGGTGGTGCGTTAATTTTGGTGCTTGGTGTATTTCTAGATTCTAGATCAAGTTGTTCTCTCAGTTGTTTTGTGTATCAATTTCTTCCATATATTACGTTTCTTTTTAATCTTTTGGTTCCCCTAAATTTCGAATGCGTTTAGTGTTATCTGTATTTTTCTTAATCAAGAGTTAACCTGTATATCAACTCAGGATCAATATATTCAGTCCAGCATGAACAATTAAACTTTTAAAATATAATTTTATTATACTCTACGTGCTGAATAAAACCAAAAAACAAATCATTACAATTCGATACATATTTTTAAATTTTTTATTCATAAGTCACGTAAATAACAGCCAAATATATTATGCAGACTCTGATTAAATTTTTAGTTTGTTTATAGCACACTAATGTGCGAAACAAAATTCATGCATTTTTTGTTAAAGTGTGGTTCGGGTTTTATGTACTGCTTGCATGTGTTAATAGTATTAGAGCACAAACGGTTAAATTTACATATTGAGTGTGACGTATAAATACAATTTTTTAAAGTAATGAAATATTGTAGACACTCTTTGTGGTGAATATGAATAGATATTACTTCATTTCGTTAGAAGATTAATTTAACTCGCATATACTAGTTCATTCTGTGACAAATATATACACCAGGGAAATAAGCAAGAGATAAACCATGTTCGGGACACTGAAATACCCAGGTAGCTGACAACGTTTATAGTTATTGTCAGGGCTGTTTTATCAATTAGGCAATATAGGCAGTTGCCTAGGGCGGCACATTATGAGAGGGCGGCACAAATACTGTACAAAAAATATTTGTATATAAAATTATGGATCTGGGTTCTGTCATTAAAGAGGATGAAGCTTTTTCAAATTACTTTACCGCAAGGATGCCAAAAAATTGTGCCCAAATAAAACATATAAAGAAATAAGAAAGAGAAAAAGAAAAATTCAATTTGACGAGGGGGCCGATGATGAACTAAACTTTTCAGCTAGTGATGAGATGAAAATCCATACATTCTATATTATAATCGACACTCTGACTCTGATAAGAAACCTGAATAGACGTCTAGAATCTTATCGACTTATTTATCAACGTTTTCGTGTTATTAAGAGATTTGCCAAAATTAAGCAATGAAGAAATTATTAAAGAAGCCGAAAATCCGGTACAAAATAAAGACGACCAAGATACATCATTCATGCATGAATGCATTCGGAAAGCATTTTTCATATCTTAATATTTAAAGAGAGTTAGTGAAGTCAGCAGTCATACTGAAGGTGGATATGAGCTATTACTTCCGATTTCGTTGAACCTCCATCGATTTGCATGAAAATTGGTGAGTGGTTAGAGGATATCTCAAGGAACAAAGGTGACATTGTGTCAACTTGCGCTTTTATCCTGAGGATGGATGCCACCCCTTCTCGGGAGTAAAAATTATTTTATTTAAAATATCCCCAGAAGTCGAGAGAGGGGCAAATTCTAAGCAAAATTTGTTACATAAAGTTATTAAAATAAATCAAAACTTTTTGAGTTATTAAAGATCAAAGATTTTAATTTTTTGTGAGAAAAATGCATGTTTTTAACCGATTTTTCATAAATAACTCAAAAACTATAAGATTTTACAAAAAGGTTGTTACTACCAAAATTTAATCTAACAAAAAATGAAATACACTCCTTACTGAAAAGACCTTTTAATGTTAACTAAAAGTGAGTTATAGGTAATTTAATGTATATATTTTTTCGACGAGTACCCAAATCTAAGTATCCAAGCCTAAATAACGGGAAAATGATGCATTTTATAAATATAACATAACCTTATTAAACATTAATTTGTCAAAGTACTTAGAAATATCTATCAAATGAGCCCCGAACAAGTTGATAGCATTAACATTTATGCAACAAATATTTTTCAAAATTTATCTTTTAAGAGTTTTTCCAAAAAAGTTATTTTTTTTTAATAACTCCGTTAATTTTTACGATATCAGGTTTGCCATAACACCATTTGAAAGTTAATTTTATTGACTATTAAACCATGAATTTAATCTTTAAACGTTTCTATCTCGATTATTTTTTACCCTATAGTTATATACCCTGTAGTTTTATATAATTATATAAAGTTAAAATATTTGATACAGAGAAAACTAAAATTTGGTTATACATATCACTTTTTACGTATATTGAGTATTTTTGGAGTTATTATCAAAAGAAAATGAAAATTACAATAATTTTAAAAGTTCTGATTTTTTAAATTATATCTTTTTTTTTAATATGCATTCTAAACCAGTCAAAATTGTTGAAATCATTATTTATGCTAATATAAAGAAATTCTTCTAAGGATTACTATAAATTTTAATTTTTGTGGAAATGGCGTATGTTTTATTTTTCACTTTTCCTAAAAAGTTCTAAGGGTTCTCTTATTTTCATCATACCTTTCTTAATAATTGTGATGGATGATATTGACTTCTACTGGAGCTTATTTGATAGGTACTCCGAAGTACTTTGACAAGTCAGTGTTTAGTAGGTATATTTTATAAAATGCATATTTTTCCCGTTATTTACGCTTGAATACTTAGACAAACTCGTCAAAAAAATATACAGTCAATTATCCATAACTCACTTTGAATTAACATTAGTTTAGTTCTTTAAGCAATTATTATCTTCAATTTTGATAATAATAACTTTTTTGTAAAAGCTTATAGTTATTGAATTCTACCTGAAAAACAGCTTTAAAATATGTATTTTTTTACGAAAAAATAAAATCTTTGATCTTTAATAACTCAAAAATATTGATTTATATTAATAACTTTATATAACAAATTTTGCTTAAAATTTGCCTCTCTATCGATTTATGGAATTATTAAAAAAAATAATTTTCATCCTCGAGAAGGGGTGGCATTTACCACCACGCGTAAAAACGCAAGTTGGCATCATGTCACCTTTGTTCCTTGAGGTATCCTCTAATACTACTCACCAATTTTCATGAAAATTGATGGAGGTTCAACGATATCGGGGTTGAAAACCTTCAGTGACTGCACTAAGTGGATTGAAAGATATTTTCCCTAATTTTGACATTGCTTTACACATTTACTTGTGCATTCCAGGTGCCAACGTGTCCGCTGAAAGGTCATTTTCGAAAATGTCAGGAATTAAAAATAATTTCTTATCAAGTATGACGCAAGAACGTGCAATTTGTCGATTTTGTCAAGAAATTTTTTTTTTTTTGAAAAGTCTTTTTTGAAAAGATGTCTCTCTGATGTGATCGAACTGAAATGACAATTTTTTCGTTTATAGGTATATACACAACGTAGTTTAAATCCATTTTTAGTGGTTTTGCAAATTTCTGCAATTTTTTTTCGCAAAAATGGTACATGGTTGAAGGGCGGCTACTAGAGAATTGCCTAGGGCGTTAATTGACCTAAACGCGGCCCTGGTTATTGTAGACCTACAGGATGAAAACCTACCTGTTTGCTGCCTAGAGTTTGCGTCCGTTTTTTAATTATTAACAATTTAGTGCAACAAACGTAATTTTTTTCGATTTGTTGCACTTCATTAAAACTAAATAGTTGACATAAAATTGCAAAATTTAATATTTTAGAACATTGAAATACCTTCAAAATGTCGATTATTTAAGTTAAAAAGTTAATTTGTTGCTTAGCTAACTGCAAAATAAATTAAAATCGATATTTGTTAATAAATTTTACTAAAACTAACATATAACTTTAGTGTTTCATCCAAAGTTGGGTATCAGGATACTCAAAAAACTCTCAAAATTTGAGACCGATCCATTAATTAGTTTAAAATTTATTCTATTTGTTTATCCCAGAGACCTTTATTTTACAATAACATAAGACAGAAAATAATAAAGATAGGGCAATTTTGCTTACGCCAAATGAAAGTAGAAAAGTGATACTATCAAAATAATATTAAATAAAAAAATTATGTAATATAATCAAAAATCCTAACTTCAATCCAAATTTCAAAAAATTTGCGTTTATAAACATTTAGAATAAATTTAAAAATATTTTATTTAGAATAAATTTAAAAGCTGGTATTTTATACGAATTTATTAAAACCTAGTTCAATTGGTGACTAGTCGTGGTAAGTGAAGGGAGAGCTGGGAGCCGACAAATGCACGAGTTCAAAAACTAAAAAAAGCAACGTAAAACCAACATCATTTTCTATCTATCGGGATCTACTAAATGGATTTTAATCTTTCTTTTCTTAATTTGTATGTACTTTTTGTGTAGATTACAAATATGCAATTTGTCTAGACAATTATTAATTAGTAAACAGCCTAATTTGTTTAAACAATTTTTGAAAAAATAATTTTTCCCCAAAAACCCATTGTTTTTATCATACTATCATTATTAATCATAGAAAAAGTTAAGGTATACTGTAATAAATAAATCTTTAATAAATAATTATTTAAAAAAAAATATTTATTTAATTAAGTGTACTTTAACTTTTTCTATGATCATTAATGAAAAAAATAATAATTTTTCAAGAATTGTTTAAACAAACTGTGTTTATTGATTAATAAATTTATAAACAAATTGCATATTTGTAATATACGTAGAAATTACATACAAATTAAAAAAAAAGAAAGATCAAAATCCATTGCTTAGATCCGGAGATACAGAAAATTTTGTTAGTTTGAAATTGCTTTTTCGATATTTGAACTCGGTGGATTTGTAGGTTCCCCTAGTAGCTATTTGAACTACAATTTTGAAAATTCGTAGAGGGTCCTGTGAAGGTACCATATTTGTGCAAATTTTTTAACCAAAAATACAAACCCCATTCTTTAAAATGGCATCAATGAGATTCCATAATTATTATAAAGCAATGAAAATTGCATCAATTATAAAGCATTAATTATAAATTAGCTGTGAATTAAAACAAATACATGGCTAACTTTGGCCCAAATGAACCTAGGCTAAATTTTTTTATTTGAAAATTCGTCTTAAAGTGCTATGTTTTCGATTATATAAAAATATTTTTTCTACGGACAATATTTTTAAAGTTATTCTAAGTGTTTATAAACTACAAAATTTCAAAGATTTGTCATTAGGATTTTTGACTATATTAAATAATTTTTTATCTTTTTTTAAAACGTTTTGTGACGATTTAAAATGTGACGACACGGTTCTTAGACATTTACTACGGTTGCCTACACCCTACACCGACGAAACAATGAGCATTAAGCTCGAGATTACGTCACGAGAGTTGAGTAATTTGGATCGTAATATGATTAATCGGTATTTTTATGTCTTTGATGTATGGAGAATAGTAAAAATAGTTTTGAAATAAAGATGTTTAGTGAATTATAATACCGAAATTATGGAAAACTGTTGATATTTAAGTGGTTTTATACTTAAAATTCAGTTGTTCGGTAGATTCCAAACCGTACGGTCGTATTGAAATTATCGGTGTTAATTAGTATTGATAATTTTTACCTACTCTTCTTGTTGTTTTGCGATAAATTTAATAATTAATTTGGTGAATATTTTTGACTCGCTAAATATAGGTATTTATTTATAAACATGAATGCCCCTGAGGGGGCAGTCAGCCCCCTGAACCACCCCCTTTTAGCAAAGATGAAAATCAGGTTGGTATGGATTTGGATAATATAATTTCACAAAAACAAGATAACCAGAATCAGAACGTAAGTACAGATTTAATTTCTAATTCTTTGGGAAAAACGATAGTGTTTCTAATGTTAATGAGAAGGTAATTACTAGACAGTAGGGATGGGAAAAACCTACCGGTTATAACCTAAAACCGGTTTTTTTAGTTCGCAATAACCGGTTTTAACGTTTGTTTTTTCTCCCGGTTTTAAACGGTTTTTCCTTTTTACAGTAATAACCGGTGAAAAATCGGATAAGTTACTTCGGAAAAAAATAAGGAATTCGAAGAAAAATATTGTTTGTTTAAATTCATCAATAATTCTTGATTTGTTTAATGTTTAATTTGTTTAATGTTCGTTAATAACTCTCGCAGTCACTGAAATATGTTTAAGAAATGTGATAAGCTAAATTGGCTTGAATTGGGAATTTTGATGAACTTGAATATAAGCATGTCTTGCTTGTATACCTACACAAACGAGAATAAACTTATATTTATAAATCCAGGAGAAAAAAACCATTCCTCTGGAATCACTTAAAAAAATGAAAATAATAAAATTGTTTGTGTATGTTGTGCAAAAAGGATTTTTTTTTCGGAAATACAATACACATACAAATTGAAGACAATAATACATCCAGTTCAGAATTTTAAGATTGATTTTTTAAGTTTTACCATTTTTGATGTTACATTTTTGTTTTTATAATTCATATGTAGGTATATAGTATACATTATACAGTCGAACCCGCCTATTGGAATTTCCTTCGTGCCAAGCAAAAGTATTTTTATAACAGGGATATTCTAATAACCGATCATTGGTGGCTAGTAGAAACGTTCCGAGACCGCAAGTTTCTATTCCTTAAAGCGGGATATTCCTTTAACAGGTATTCTAATAAGCGGGTTCGACTATAGTATAATTTGCTTCATAATTTATTACGTTTATAGTCTTATACCTAGTTTCACCACCAATTGTATTTTGCAATTATTTGATATTATTTGGAGCCGAAACTTTCATTGCGTTAGTTTATTATAAAGGGTGTAACAAAAAGGTAGGTAAGAAATTAAATCACATATTCTGGGACCAAAAATAGATCGATTGAACCTAACTTACCTTAGTACAAAAGTGCACATAAAAAAGTTGCTGCCCTTAGAACTTCCAAAATGAAAATATATTTTTTGCAATATATCGAAAACTGTTAGGGATTTTATATTAAAAATGGGCATGTGGGGTATCACAAACTAAAGTGCAATACAAATTTAACATTTTAACCTATTGGGTATTGAATATTGATTCAAAAAACCAAAAACCGGTTTTTGGAATAACCGGTTTTTTTGACCGGTTATAACCGCCAGGTTAAACCGTAAGTAAAAAAACCGGTATAACCGAAAATCGGTGTTTTGAAAAAACGGCCATCCCTACTAGACAGGTTTACTTATATACAAATAAAGACACAGGCCCGTTCCATGTATATGTAGAAAATTGCTCCGATAATTATACTGGTAAATTGAATGCACTGAAAGTTGGCGATATTATTCTTTCAGCATTTCCCGAATTGGACTCAAAAATTACACTGACTCCATAGGACGCAATAGAATTCTGCTAATAGAAGAAAACCATTAAGGAGAAAAAATAATGTGTGTGTACTTGTACGAACGTAAGAAATTATAATTCTCTTATGTGATTTCAGCGAAATAAAATATTTTAACAGTTTATTTTTATTTTATTAAATATTAAATTGATTTTAATAGTTACTTACCACTTTCCAAAAATACAAAAATTAAAACAAAAAGACAGCAATTGTCCTCATTTGAACCCGGGTCCTCCCGATCCGTAGTCGAATGCTGTACCAATGAGGCTACGAAGGCATTGTTTTGACGGTTTCTCGGACAATATGACAAACCACGGTAGCAAATAGACGAAGAGAAGTATTAAATAAAAATGTTTTAATAATACGTATTACCTTACTCCCGAGGAAGACAAATCCAAAGACACAAAAATTATAATAAATATATTTACTAAAAACACTAATATATTTTTTCCACACCTTTTTCGGACTGATACATATAACTTAAAAGATTTAGCAAGGAACAACATACTGTCTCTGTGCGCATGCGCGCAGAATAACAGAAGTTCACTCCCTATCGCGCCTAAAGAAGTATAACTTCAAAAAAAGCAAAACTGGAGGGAGTATTGTGAAAGTTTAAATCAAAATACTCCCATTAAGGAGGTATGGAGGAAAGTAAATTGCTTCAAAAATCTCAAACAATCCAATAATTTACCTATAGATCCGAACGAACCATGGATAACAGAGTTTTACCGAAAAATTTCACCAGATTGGATTCCGAATGATATTACCAACTCCATAGCAACTGTTTCTAGAGATAACATTAAGTTAGATCGTCCGTTCCATCTATGGGAACTAAGAAGCGTCTTCAAACAAAATAATAATACTGCTCCTGGTAAAGACAACATATCTTATTCTATGATATACAACCTGACAAACGAACATAAAATCCATGTACTTAATATTCTAAATAATATTTGGCAGAAACTAGTACCAATTCCTGAAAGCTGGAAAGAATATATTACTATTACTAAAGAATATAATACCTATAAGGAAACCTGTCAAACGTGATGACGATCACAATTCATATCGTCCTATATCTCTAGCATCTTGTCTTCTTAAAACCCTGGAAAGACTTATTAAAAATAGATTAGAACACTGGTTAGAATTTAATGACATTCTTCCACACTCCCAATTTGGATTTCGCAAATTTAAATTTCTCAAGATGCTATAAGTGTTCTCGTAACAACCGTTTTGCATTTCTGGATGTATCATCTGCTTTTGACAACATAAACTTGGATATCATTGAACAAAAGTTATTGTCAGTCGGGATACCTATAGCTATAACATCTTTTTTGAAAACTTTCTACTCATAGAGATTAATTTACTTAAAAATTAATGAGAAAATTTTTTCTCCTCGACTGTCCAATATAGACCTGCCGCAAGGAAGTATTTTAAGTCCGCTTTTATATATTTTACATAACATAGATTTAGAAGACATTGTTCCAATTAACACCAAAATACTACAATTTGCAGATGATGTTGTACTCATGTACTCTATTTCTATTCATCAGACAAATCATTGATCTTTCAAAAAATAATTTAACAACAGCTATCTCATCAGTACATGCATATTATGAATCAAATGGATTAACGTTATCAGAATCCAAGACAGAAATCTGCTTCTTTTCTAGAAAACATAGAATCCCAGAAGGATATATACATTGTGGTCAATTCAAATTTCCAATTAAAAACTGTGTCAGATATCTCGGAACTTATTTAGACAGAAAACTTTTGTGGAAATATCGTATACAATATATTATCAAAAAACCGAAAAAGCTATGAATATCCTAAGGGTTTTCTGTAAAACAAACTGGGGGCAGATCCCAACATTAGTTTAATATTTTATCGATCTATGATACGACCACTTTTCGATTATAGCTGTCACTTGTACAGAAACGCATCGAACACACATTTAACCAAAATTGAAGTACAGAAAAATAAGTGGCTATGCCTTTGCCTTTGGTATCTTAAATCTACACCAATAAATGTAATGGAAATTGAAGCTATTGAACCTCCATTGAATTTGCGACGGCAGTATCTTACCGACAAATATATAGCTCGTACCATTAGCAGAGACCAAGTTTTTCTCAAAGATATACATAATCTGTCCGTTTTAGATTTGACTAAAAGTTATTGGTTTAAGAAAAAATCTCCACTTGTGGCAGAAAGCTACAGAAATCTTTCTAAATACAAAAAGATACCTTATAACGGTCATCTTCCACCAGTTTATACTGAAAAGCCTCAGGTATTGTTCTCAATAAAAATCAAGACAGAATTTCTCAATGATGCCCAAGGTTCCATGTTTAACGTAGAAATTCAGAAGAGATGGCCTAATTATTATTATTTGTTTACCGACGGTTTAAAAAAAGGAAATAACACTGCTTGCGCGGTATACCAACAGTATTCTGGACAACAGTATAAATATAAGTTACCTGATGAAGCTATCATCTACACAGCCGAAATGATGGCTTTGAAGTTTTCTCTCACTCTTCTTACGCTTTGACACAAGAAATGAAGAATTGTGTAATATTTACAGACAGTAAAAGTGCGGTAGAAAGAATAATTTTAACAAATAAATCCAAACAATTAAGTCATCTGGATATAGAGATTTTAAAACTGTATTACGAGGTTTCAAAACTCGGAGGAGAAGTCATTATCGCTTTAATCAAAGGACATTCCGGGATAAAGGGTAACATAATAGTAATTGCCTTGGCAAAAGAAGCATTATCAAGTGGAGAAAATATAAATAACAATATTCTACCTGTAGCAGATATAGATGTTTGTAGTAAACATCAACTGAGATTAAAATGGCAAGCAAACTATACGGAATCCGAGAGAGGTTAATCGTTCAAACGTTGGCAACCCAAACTTCTTCAAAAAAGATGGTTTTGTATAGAGTCCAACAGAATTTTTATCAAAACTATTAATAGATTAAGAGCAAATCATGCTCTTACACCTTTAAGAACTACTAAAATTTTTTATTTTATTAGTAGTTCCAAAATGACACAAAATCTAGGCATCGGATAAAAAAGTTTATTTGAAGAAAGTGTATTTTTTTGTTCTTCTTAATGGCGGTACAGGCTCGTTTTTTTAATATTGTATTTAATTACAGAGTAATTTCCACATATTAATATATTTTTCAAATTGGGCTCTGTACCGCCATTCTTTATTATATTACGAATACGTGTGCCAAATATCTCGAAAAAATATTCAAAATTACAGCCGCAATCTTGGAACGCGTTTTGGCTACCTGTTGATCGCTACTGTATCACCTTAAATGAATTATTTTTCTCTGAAAACGTAGAAATCTTTAATTGTATTTATAGCTTAATCAGGAAATGTAAATATAAACTTTAAACCATATGTACTAACTATAGAATTAAGACGAAACTTGTAAGCAATCTGCGAACACACCAATATTGTAATAAACCAAATAATACGAAAAAATTTTAAAAAATAAATAAAAACAAAAAAACAAAAAAAAAATATATAAAAAATTAATATAACTAAGCAAAAGATGACAAAAACAAAATAAAAAATAATAAAAAAAAATATATGCATATTATATACTCGATAAAAAAATATAAAATATTATAAAAACAAAACTCAAACAAAAGAATCAACTAAAAATAGATAATAAAACAATAAAAAAAAAAGAAAAAAACAAAAACAGTTAAAACAACTCAATTATATACTTTTAATTTACACTGACTACTAACTAACTCTAATTGTAGATCTGTGAATACAAATTACAAAATAGTCTGGTCAATTGGCTATGCCAAGGCCATTAAAAAAATTCTTAAAATTAATCTGGACCTATGGTTTACGTTTATCCAACGGTAATTGTAATATTCACGGAAATCTAGGACTTCAAATCTTTATTCTACACTGAAAATTTGTCGCTTATAGTGAATTTCCATCAATACTGGATTAACTATTGAATATATAACGTCCTTAGCGGTCAGCTAGGATTATGTGAATTAGAATTACATACTTGTATAATTTATTTTAAGAATTTACTTACTTACTTACTTAATCAGTAGACCCATTTGTACTTTTCGGTGTTGGGACCCAAGAATTTAAATATTAGTTAATAAATTTGGCCACACTACAGCCAGTACCTGACATTCTAAAATTGTATTAACATTATTATTACATTAATACGTAACGAAATTTTAACGTTTTAACCTATCTTATACATATTCTTATTTAAGCACCTACAATAGGTACGATGTACAACTATAATAAATAACTTTTCATGGATAATTCAAAATAAATGTATACGGGAAATAACACCAAAATTTCAAACACAAAAATTTAGTAAACTAGGATATATAAGATAAATAATAGCACAAATAATACACAAAAATACACAATAATACACATTCAAACATCAATGATCTTTACCACAACAAATTTAAAATGGGCTTGTGTACTCTTGTGACGTAAGTCAAACATTTTTTAAGTCTCCCCACCACAGTCCGACTAGGCAACCGTAGTACCGTGGTAATACGATTCTCTAATCTCTATAGATACTCTCTATTCGGTAGGGATACACCGGTCACGGATTAATAAAGAAACAAACGAATCGGCAGGTCGATTGTAATATTTTAGGTATACCAGTAACATAAGCGTAGATCTCGGGTGCGTAGAGGGCCAATATCTATTTAATTATTGAATTTTTAGTAATTTTTTGATTAAAATTTAATAAACAGGATAATTTAAGGAAAAATAATAAGATAAATAATAAAATACAATGCACCCTTGTTAGAAATACCTTTCTTAGCAAAAACTTAATACTAACTTAGGAGTAAGATTATGCAAAACACCTGACTAGAACATTTTCCCGAGCAGATGCGAAGAGACTTCCTTGACTAAAAGAACAATTAGGATTTACCCGCAAGTAATATTTTAAATACGAAAAAATATATAGATTAGTGCCGATTCGATATGCGGTCTACCATCCAATATGCGGTCTACCGCAGAGTAACTAATTCGTTATGTGGTCTATCACAGAGTAGTTATTTCGATATGCGGCCACCACTAAATAATGTTAATGCATTCAGTAAATTTTGCAACTACTCGTATATACAGTATGGTGCAAATGAAAGGAATAAATTCTTTATTTCGTAAACCGATGACATTAGGGAAAATCCCGAAACAGGTCGATTTTTGTTTTTAAATTATGATATTTTGAATGAAGTAAAAGACAGACGTACTCTCAATCATTTATTGTAACTTCCGACGACCGGTTTCGCTCTCTAAAGTATGCAGAGCATCTTCAGGTCAACGGTTACAAGTAACTAAATGATTCGGTTACAAGGAGGTACTACCTCAGTATTCATTAACATGATATATCTGCTTAAGTTATGCTAACGGGATATGGTGGAATAGACGGAGAATGTTGCAAAGGTAAACAAGTTTATGGAATTTGGGAATTTTTGAGGGTGAAGAGATAGTTGGTGAAAGACAACCAACAAATCTGTACCGGTTTTAAAGATTTTTATTTCTATTTATTAAAAGATTTTTGTTTTTATTTATATTTATTAAAGACTTCTATTTATTAGTATATGTGTTAGTGTAAGACTAACAACGTTTGGATCAAAACGGGTCGATATCTAATATGTATGTTAGATGTGGACGTGCAGCTGTAACCTAAATTGTTAAAGTCAATACTCCTTGATGTTTTAATGAGAGGAGTAGTGGTCGTAAAAAGAATGAAAAATCGGAAAGCTTAAAAATTGTAGCTAAAAGGGTATATTAGCAGTCATATAGTAATAACAGTAATAAATGTGAATTGATAGACAACAATGTAGGTACATGAAATTGAGATATAAATTAAAGGGTGAGAATTAGAGTAGAAAAGAAAAGAAAGGAAGGGATTAAAATTCAGTTGAAAGTAATTGATTGTAAATTGAGACTATGTATTATTGATATAAGCAGTGAAGAAACATTAATAAACTATTGAAACAGATAAAAGAAAGGAATAGTAATAAAATATATTTTGGGGGTATACCTACATTGTGTTTTAAAATCTGTCAATAAACCCATTCAACATATGATATTTTGGCATATATATCATACTAGTGTCGTCATCCATCTGGGGGTGATGACGTAATCGATGATTTTTTTAAATGAGAATAGGGGTCGAGTGCTAGCTCATTTGAAAGGTCATTAAATTCACTATTTAGGCATATAAACATTTACACAATTATTTGTACAGGGCGTGCAAAAAAAGTTTTAATGAAATTATTTGACAAAAAAGAAGAATGTATGTAGTTTATTTAATTCAAAATACATTTTACTGTTGCCCAGAAACAGAAAAAATGTTTATTTCAAAAATAAACATTGCTTTTCGATTAAATTCAATGTTCAAGCCAGCTCCCGCCAGCCACCTGTTTCTTAGGAAGTTTGAACATTTAATTTAAGCGAAAAACAATGTTTATTTGTGATATAAACATTTTTTTACTGATTTCTAACAGCAATAAAATGTATTTTAAATTAAATAAATTATATAGATTCTTCTTTTTTTGTCAAATAATTTATATATATATATATATATATATATATATATATATATATATATATATATATATATATAGTGGCTAAACACCCCTTTAGGGGTTACGCCGCTTACGCTCTCTAGATCTATGTTTTGAGGTAGATCAGTCCTCATGTTCGTTATTTAATTTTCTCTGTTATTTTTCTCCACTCTTTCCTGTCTCTGGTTTTCCCTTTCCAATGTCGTATGCCCGCATTGTTGAGATCACTTACTACTTCTTGTAACCATGTAGATCTTGGTCTTCCACGTCTTCTTTTGCCAGCTGGTGTCCATTCCAATATTGAGTATATCGTCGTAGTTGATCCGGATCTCCATATGTGTCCTAGCCATTTTGCTCTTTGCTGTTTTATTTTACATACTATATCCTCCTCAATTTCTTCCAGTAACTCAAGGTTCGTTCTTTGTCTAAATTCATTGTCATTTATTTTTATTGGTCCTAATATTGCTCTTAGTATTTTTCTTTCTTGTATTCTAAGGTTTTCCTCTTGTTTTTTTGTCATGCTAAGAGTTTCGGCTGCATACATCATCGTCGGTCGAATTATTGTTTTGTATACTTTCATTTTTGATTTCTTACTCAATAACTTATTTTTAAGTAATTTTTTATTTGCATGGAAGCTCTTATTTGCTGTAATAATCCTTTCTTTGATTTCGGTTTCTCTTTCTCCATTGTTTGTTATTAATATTCCTAAATATTTAAATTTTTCGACTTCTTCAAAAGTGTATTCTCCTACTCTAACCTTTCTGTTTTCAAAGTTTTTGTCAAATCTCATTATTTTGGTTTTCTCTTGGTTTATTTTTAATCCCATTACTTTTCCTTCTGTTACCATTTCGTTTAACATTCGTTCCATTGTTTTTCTATTTTTTGTTATTAGCACAATATCATCAGCGTATGCTATTATTTGTCCTTCTCTCGTTCGGAGGGTGCCTTTGTTGATCTTCCTGACGACGTATTCTAGGGCAAGATTAAACAGAGTTGCTGATAATGAATCTCCTTGTCTCACCCCTTTATTGATGACAAATTCTTCTGTGTCGCCTACTTGAGTTTTTATACTAACTACAGTTCTACTCATTGTCATTTGTATTAATCTTCTTAATTTATGTTGTATTCCCATTTCTTTCAGAGCTACCATTAGTTTTGATCTATTTATTGTATCAAATGCTTGTCGAAAATCTATAAAAAGCAGTTCAATTTGTCAAATAATTTAAATTAAAAAAATTTTTTGGGCGCCCTGTATAAACAATTATGTAAATGTTTATATTAATAAATAGAGAATTGAATGATCTTCCAAATGAGCTAGCACACGACCCCTATTCTCATTTAAAAAAATCATCGATTACTTCATCACGCCCATATGGATGACGTTACTAGTATGACATTTATGGCAAAATATCATAATTTAAAAATAAAAATCGACCTGTTTCAGGATTTTTCCTTAAAGTCGCCGGTTTACGAAATAACGAATTTATTCCTTTCATTTGCACCATACTGTATAGTATCAAAATAAAGCTCATTTTTTGACCTAGGTATTTTAATTACGGTACTGTCTTGGCATTTTAATTATTCAAGTGAAAGTACTTAATTACCCAAATAGGTGCAAAACCAAATTAGAGAAAGTATGACAAACTAATGCAATTTTAATAGGTAATTTAACTAAATGGGTCGACAAACAAATCAGGAATGCTATAAGAAACTATAAGGACATTTGTTATCTTCCAGTTGAATTTATTCTGTCGAATTGGTAACGCCTTATATTGTTAATTTTGTGAGAATCTGTTCGTGCTGTTTAACCGAAAATGCCAAGACGTGTTTTAGATGTAGATACTCTAATTTGTAACCTACATAAGTACTTTATTGCGGAAAAAAACAATGGTGGTCCTTTAAAATCGGTAACGTCTGTACAACAACGCGTGTGCGATGCTTTAGAAATTAGCGAATCAAAATTAAGATCTACAATTAAAAACGAGAATAGTGAAGTGCCGGAAAACGATCACCACCATACTCGCCTGTTATTAAAAACGAACAATATGTTCAATAGGACGAAAATTTCAAATTCGTAATATCATATATCAAATGCGTGCAAATAAGGAACATGTGACTTTAGGTACAATTTTACTTAAGTTAAAAGAGAGGAAATTTGGTGACATCGGCAGAACAAGTTTATGGCAAGTCCTACATAACATAGGATTCAAATTTAAAAAAGAGGATAACAGAAAAGCGCTTTGTGAAAGAAGTTCTGTTGTACACAAGAGAATTGAGTTTCTGAGAAAATAAATATAACATATTTAAAGAAGAAGGGTCAACTTTTGTATATTTAGACGAAACATGGATATTTTCTAAGGGTGCTACCAAGAGAATATGGCAAGATGACAACATAAAATCGATCAAGCATGCTAGTGGAGAAGGGAAGCGACATATAATTCTGCACGCGGGAGGGAAGACAGGCTTTATAGAAGGTGCTGATTTAATATTTTCGTCTACATCAAAAAACAGTGACTATCGTGACAATATGAACACGGAAATGTTTGTGAAATGGTTGCGTGAAAAACTTCTTCCCGGATTAAGTGAGCCCAGCGTAATTATTTTAGACAATGCGCCTTATCATTCAGAAATACTAAACAAAAGTCCAACAAATTCGTGGAATGTAGATAAGATTAAAGAATGGCTAACAAATGAACGCATATCTATTCCACAGCATATATTAAAGTCTGAGTTGTTACGTTTGGCAAAAGAACATGCAAAACCAAAAATCTTTGTGGTGGATCAGGTTACTGAAAGTTACGGGCATCAAGTTTTACGTCTTCCACCATACCACTGCCAGTTTAATCCCATCGAATATATATGGGGAATAGCAAAATAATATTACGACAACCATATTGGGCCTAATGGGTATACAGACGAAGCGGTTTGGGAAACTTGGCGAGAAGCACTTTCAATTGCAACTCCAGAAGTATGGCGGAACTGTATATACAAGTGCGAAAAATTAATTGAGGATTGGTGGATTCGTGAAAATAAAATTAACGAAATAAGCCCAATCATAATAACAATTAACGGTGACGACAGCGATGATGATGACAGCGATGGCGATGATAGTGTGAACAATAACCACTAAATCATTTTAGTAAAAAAAATTGGTACGTATATTGACTTAATAATATTTAGCATTTTACTTAAATATTTGGTGTTTACATAATGCCCTGCTGTAGGATTTCCGGATCCTTTTCAAGGCGTGATTTGTTTGAAATCGAAACTATTTGTAGATATTGTAGGTACATACGTAATATTATAATATTGTTTTTAATAATTTTTATTTTCGGGAAAAATACCCCATTATACATATAAACTATAAAATATACATGACTAACATAGAAAACATGCGATCTGATAAAAGAATAAAACAAGCTCAAATTAGTTTACAATGTCATATAAACGCTTTTTACACGCGTCAATTGACTTTAATTTAAAAACATCCAACGTCAATATATCACTTAAATTGATTGTGACTTTATAGAAAACCATTTTAGAGATTAAATTAAAACATCAACAATACAGCAACGTTTAGCCTTCTACCTTTTATAAGTTATAATTTGTTTTATTTTTATTATATTGATATTCATGCAACAATTAATATTAGGTATATTGATTTTTGGCTACGGATAATGAACTGTTATAAAGAATCACGAAATTATGTCGTTTAGGCTTCTGAGGCTATACAAACACCTAAAATTTAAAATTATTTGATTTATATAAGAACCTCCTCAAATAAAAAATTACTGCGCCCATGTGTAAATAGTTAAACTACAGCGGACCAGTAAATTCGTTCATTTCTTTCTTAATCCATGACCGGTGTAAGTCTACCGAATAGACTTTATGTGTTCAGTGCAGTAGTGTATTATTTTCTAAGATATTGGAATTTCTTTAGTGTTGATCCATATGGAAGTAGTGTTTTGTTATAATTAATTTATTATATTTTTGTGTAATAGAAGTAAGTTGTCGGACTATTTGAAATAATAGACTATTATTAATTGTGAGTTTATAGGTAAGTATATTTTACGTAGAAATATTTCAAATTCCAATGCGAGTATACATACAGTGCGCTGGAATAAGTGTTAACCCCCCCCCCCTTATTAAGTTATTTATTTTTAGGACGTAAGCAAAACGCTCGGCCTGTCGATTTTTAAAATAATCTTAGTATATTATAGCATCAATGTTTCAAACTTTACGCGATCCCTCTTCTGGCCACAGTCATAATTTTGATTTTTTTAAAAGGGAAAGTACATTATGTGACACCTCATTTAAAAGGATTTAAAAGACTGATTCCAAAAATGGATAATACTTTAATCCTATTTGAGAGCGTAAGCACAAAATTTCGGTCGAATTCTATTTAAACGCATTCATTGTTTCGAATCCTGAGAAAACTAATAGGTATTTTTGAAAAATTTAAACGCAGAATAAATGATTTCATTATTACTTTTTTTTTACTAAGTTAATCGCACTGGCGTAGCCAAAAGGCCAGTCATGTTTTATTATAGTTTTATCAACCATTGCTTACTTATACTTACATTTATATACGTGTTACATTGAGTAACAATAATTTGTATACAATACAATAATGGTATGTTAGTAAATGCCTAATAATTTTGTATGCATATTTTTATTATTATTTTTTTATTTATTTTTTTTTGTTTTTTTTTGTTTTTTTTTAATTTTTTTATTTATCTTCGTTTTATTAGGATTTATGTATATTTTTTTTATTGTTTTGTTTTTTTATATTATTATTTTTTTTTATTTTTCAGTTTTTTTTTTGCTTTTTATTTTTTATTTTTTTAATTATTTTTTCGGTTTAGGCTTACAATAAAAAAATTTTTTTTTGTCTGTCGCAATACTGCTTACAATGTAATGTTAGTAGATTTTACATACTGATATATAATATTATAAACACTATTATCCTCTAATGTCAATAGATTTGAAACATTTATTGGAAATTTCATATTGTAAGATATTAAATTTTGATAAAGCTTGTCAATTTCTAATTTTTTTAAAGGACATTCTAAAATAATATGTTGTAAATCGGCAATTTCATCACACAGACATTTATTATTATCTAACAAACCTATTTTACATTTATACACGGGAAATAAGGCATGATTACAGCGCATTCGACTTTTATAATCCGAATAATTGAACGATTACATATATTCTCAAACCATGGTTTGTCCCTTATTTTTGGTTGTATATTCTTAAAAAACTGTCCCTTCTCTCCTAATTCATATTTTAGCTGCCAATTTTCCTTTAGTTCCTTTCGAAAAATTGGAATAAAGTCAGACTCTGGTATTTTTGATCCGAGTATTCTTCCATTTTTCGCCCCATTTTTTGCTAAAGAATCCACTTCTTCATTTTCTTCTATACCTGAATGGGCTTTGATCCATGAAATATAAATTTGTTTTCCCATACTTAATACATTGTGATACAATTCCAAAATATCAAGAAGTATATAATTTAAATTAGGATTTAAACAAAGGTTTTTAAGTTTTTCTACAGAACTTTTAGAGTCTGTGAATATAACAAATTTATCATCTTCTTGTTCTAAACACATACTAATTGCTAGTTTTATGGCAATAAGCTCTGCACTGAAAACTGACAACATTTCTGGTAGTTTGTATATTAACTTAATATTTTTAGAAGGGTAATAAACGGCACAACCAACTCCATGTTCCGATTTCGATCCATCAGTATAAATTTTTCCATACTCCTTCCACTTAACTGTACATTGCCGATAATGTTCTTTTTGTACAATATCACTGTTTTGACACAAGTATCTAACATTAATATGAGTCTTTACTGGATATAGAAACATTTCATAGGGATAATTCCATAAAGAGATACCATTGGATTGATAAAGTTGTTCATATTTGTGTACATTGGTAATAAAACTTTCAACTAATAACGGTGTTTTTTTCTTCTCCCAATATTTAGATGTCAAAACCATACTGGCTAAACTGGATATTTTAGCCAATACCTTAGATTTCTGACAACTTAAGTTTAACACGAATTTGTCAGACAAAAATCTTCTACGCAGGTTCAGTGGTGGTTCACATGTTTCAGCTTCCATGACTTCTATAGGCGTACTTCCCAAGTATCCAATACTGAGTCGAAGAGATTTGTTTTTTATTTGATCAATTTTTTTAAGATTTGATTCCGCTGCTGAATGGTAAAATTAAGAACCATAATATAAAATAGATCTGACGAGTGTTTTATAAAACAGTAACATTATTTTTTAAAGGACAACGAAATCTTTTTCTTGTAAAAGTAACTAATACTGATTTTTCTTCGGAAATTGATAAGCCGTTATTGAAAGTCCAATTGTCTAAATTTTTTACTGCATAATTAAATTGCTTATGGCCTATCTCAATGGATTTGTGACGAGTGTAAATAACAATATCATCGGCATATTGCAAAATAGATACATTTTGTGGGATGTCAACAATTAAATCACTTGAGTAAATTAAATATAATATAGGACTTAATATACCACCTTGTGGCAGCCCCATAGATGTTTGTCTGCATTCAGAGAATGAGTTATTTTCTCTAAAAAATAGATTTCTGTTGTTGTATAGAATATATACGTGTTTAGCTAGACTTTGAGGAATTCCCATTTGACACATTTTTAAATATAATATATCTAATTTTACGTTGTCATATGCCCCTTTTATGTCTAAAATAAAGCTGATGTTGACTGGTCATTGGAAAGTGATAGTTGAATATCTGTAACAATATTGGCCAGGTTTTCATATGCCGATTATTTTTTCGAAACCCGAATTGATAATTATGAATAAGGTTATTAGATTCTAAAAAAAAATTCTAGTCGTGATTTTATCATTCTTTCATATATTTTTAAAACACATGATGATAAAGAAATGGCCCTTGACGATGCTTGATTTTTTGGTTTTCCTGGCTTAAGTATGGGAACTAAAATATAGTTTTTCCATTGTGAAGGTATGCCGATTTTATTTAACCAAATATCGTTTAGTAGATTTAGAAGCAAAATTTTTCCTGGTTTAGAAAGATTAAACAACATAGAATAATGCATATTATCAAAAACTGGAGCTGTATTGGCAGACTTTTTAAATGCCACATCTAATTCTTGTTTTGAAAACTGATTGGTGAGATAATTGACACTACTATGATGATCTGTCACCCCTGGACAGTCAAGAAAGATTGGATCAGGTGATACATATGGAGGAGTTAAAATGTTATGAAATTCCGCTAGCCATTCTTCTTGATCTGATTGAGTTTGATTAGAGATTTTGCGATTTTTAAAGTTATTTACCTTTTTCCATATAGTCTTAAGAGGTACTGATCTATTGAGAGATTTACAATAATTTATCCAGCTATCTTTTTTAGTTTGCTTAAAAGTTTTTTTTGCTATAGCATCAGTTCTTTTATATCCTAACAAATTGTCTAATGTGGGATTATACATATAATTATGAGAACTATTTTTTCGTTTCTGTACTAAATACTGGCATTTTTCATTCCACCATTGTTTATTTTTTTTGAACATTGATTAGATTTAAATTTAGGTATATAAAGGTTTGCTGTGGTTTCTACAATTTGTATAAAAGAATTGTAATCACCAACTTCTGTTTTACTAAACTGTTCATGGGACTCCATATAATATAGATCCCAGTTAGCCTTTTTAATATTCCATTTTCTACAAGATAATGATTTATTAATTTTGGGAGACATATATATTTGTGTAATGCATGGAATATGATCAGACTCGTAAAGATTCTTTAATGTTTGCCAATGTAGTAAATGTTTTATACAAGGAGAACAAATTGTCAAATCGATAGCTGACTGAGTTTGTAAATAATTTCCTATAAATGCCGTAGCAGTCTGTGTTTGGCCCACCCCAAGCAGTATTATGCGAATTAAAATCTCCTGTAAAGATTAAAGGTGGCTTAAAAGAACTGAAGAATTTATCCCAAATATGCAAAGAAATTTTAGTTTTTGGTGGAACGTATAGCGATACAATAGTAATATTTTTTTTATCATTACATTTTACAATAATGGATGTTTGATTACAATTAGGTAGGGGAACAGAGATCGGTAGTTCCGTATACAAAAGTTTCGACTTAATAAGGATGGCCGTTCCACCACCACTGCGGTCTAAACGGTCATCCCTCACAATATTGTAGCCTGGAAGATTAAAATATTTATTGGATGTAAATCTAGTTTCTGACAAGCAAGCTATATCAATGTTTTTCTCATTTAACAAATATTGTAAGTTTTCTTTATTTGAATTTGCCGATTTAAGATTCCATTGACAAAGAGTTATCTGATCCATGTTCAAAAAGGTTATTTAAACTAGCTTTAATAATATTTGTAATTTCGTTTTCTTGTATATCGAATTTATTTTTGCTCTTTATTATATTTATGGTTGATAAAACTATCTGAAAAATTAAGTTTGAAATTTCATTACCTTCGATTTCTGAATTATTTTCTTTTTCGATATTGGAAAGATATTGTTCTGTGCTCAAAATTCCTCCTTTTTTAAACGGAAGGTTAACTGAACTAACAATGGACTGGTGCTCTGACAATGTAGGATCGGGAGATAAAGGATACGATCTTTTACTTTTTTGGAAAGCTGTTTAATTGTGCTTGAGAATATGAATGTGGATTTGATCGTTGAGAAATGGGTCGCGTATTGGACTGGTACGATATTGATGAAAATGACTTGGACGATGTAGACGGTAGATGAACATTAACTGCATCTAATAATGAATTTTGTTCTAGATTTGAATTAACTATTTTATTATCAATTGTGGTTGTAGTTAAATGCTTAGATACTATATCAGCCTAACTTTTTTTAGGAACACTACTATTGGCATCCTTGAAGGAACAATTTGACTGTGACATAATTGGCTTAATTTTTTCTTGTCTGTTATATTCTGGGCATCTACTAAAATCGTTTGTAAAATGGTTTTCATTGCAAGAAAAACACTTCACTGTAACTTCTTCTGATGAGCAGGTTACTGTGTCATGATTCTGAGAGCATTTCAAGCATCTTATTTTAGAGCGACATTGCTTCCCAATATGTCCGTAACGATAACAATTATTACACATTACAACCATTTGTTTATAAACTTCTACTTCGTAAAGCACCTTGTTTATTTCTACATACTTAGGTAGAGTTTGACTTTTGAAAGAAACCAAAATGGTACTTGTGGGTATTAATTCTATTTCGTTATTTGAATTTTTTATTTTTCGATTCATTCTTTTAACAAATTCAACTTCAAATTTACGATGAAAATCATAGGCCCTAATTTTATTTTTCAAATAATCAACTGGTAAATCTTTATCAATGTGTCTAGTAATTCCCAAACGAAATATTAAAAATTTAGGAATGTATGCAGACAAATATTTATTTTTTAAAATGTGTGATTTTATTAATATATTAGCACTTAAATAATCTTTCAACAATACCCGAATACGATTTTTCCCTATAGACTGTATTTGTTTTATTTTATTATCTAATTGCGGATATGATGTTAGTATTACTTCTCCAATTTTTATTGCATTTAACTGCCCTGTATAATTATCCGTATTGTTTTCAATATAAATTTGAAAAGGAGCCGTATCCGTAGACTGATAAAAGAATGTTGTTTTACCTTTTTTATCGTTATCATTAGAAACCGATAAACTCGATGTTGGATTTAAACTAGAATCAACAAACTTTTCTTTCGATGCAAACTGATTTTTATTGTTTTGATCATTTGCATGTTTATTTATTAAAGGAGAATCTATAACTAAATTTAAATTATTTGAACCACTTATCGGATTTGCAGGACCTAGATTTTCTCCAGGATCTGGTTGAGGAGGGGGTTTGCCCTCACTATCCACCTCCATATAATTGCACTAGGAACTCAAAATATCCTTATACTTCTAACTATATTTATTAAATAATAATTAATATTACTACTACACTATTAATAATTGTTCTGTACTTTAACGATGTTCTCACCTACGCTGTTGAAGTACGACTGATTTCATTATTACGGATGGCTGATAGTCCCTTAGAATAAACAAAAAGTTTCTTTTGAATAATATATTTAAAATTAAAAATCAGACTAAATGTTCTCTTTTTTTTCACCCCTGTGACTTATTAAAATTAACATTATAGAAGTTCTCAGGGACTTTCGACCCTCGATAATACTGTATATCATTCTGCGTTAAAAATTTTTAAAAATACTTATCAGTTTTCTCAGGATTCGAAAAAAATAAATGTATTTAAAAGAGTTCGACCGAAATTTTGCCCCTACGCTCTCAAAAAGGATTAAAGTATTATTCATTTTTGTAATCAGTATTTTAAAATCTTTTAAATGAGGTGTGACCTGATTTACTTTCCCATTTATAAAAATCAAAATGATGCATGTTGCCTGAAGATGGATCGCGTAAAGTTTAAAACATTAATGCTATAATATACTATGATTATTTTAAAAATCGACATGTCCGAGCGTTTTGCTTATGTGTTAAAAATAAATAAGTTAATAACGGAGGGTAACACTTATTCCAGCGCACTAACACAGCCGTCTCAATAAGAATTTGAGTCGTACAGACTTGACGGAAGACAAGAACCTGTTGGTTTTGTTTAAAATGAGAGGAAGCCGCTCTGCAGGTCTTGTGTATGTGTAAGGCCTCACAAGGCTGCTGCTTCTAGAAATCAGAAAGGAAGAAAAGCCAAAAACATTAGTTTATATGAAAGGAACTGTATGCACAATAGATCAGTAAAGGTCGCACTGTTATCTGTCCTAGAATTTGTAATGGACTTTTAGTCCATTTACTCACGGTTTTTGCTCCGTATTTTATAGAAACTTTGGGATTCACATAAAATTTGACAAATGCATAGCTAACAGGTCAAAGAAAAAACATTGATATTGGACCCAAGTGTGCTTTTGCCCAGGGATGAAACCCCTTCTTGGTGGTGAAAAAAATTACGTTCAAATTAAATCCCGGAATGGATAAAAAATAACGTTGTTAGACGGCTTTTGCAAATAACTCAAAATGTAATTATTTTATCGAAAAAAATATTCTTAGCAAAAATATAGCTTATAAAAAAATATGAAAAAAAAATTTTAAGAAACGCTTTTCATTAGTTATGAGTTACTTAAATTGAAAATTTAAAAAAATCAACTAAAAAGCAAAAAATAAAATAAATTAAAAACTGTTAGACAGACTAAATATACAAATGTCTCACACATTCGTTAAATAATTTAAAAAATGTAACACATTCGTTAAAAAATTTAAAAAATCTAACACATTCGTTAAAGAAAAGCGTGGGGCGCGAAAAGTAAAAAAGTATCTATCCTCAAACCGTTTATTCGATCAAGACGCGCCCCACGCTTTTCTTTAACGAATGTGTTAGATTTTTTCAATTTTTTAACGAATGTGTGAGATTTCTGAATATTTAGTCTGTCTAACAGTTTTTTATTTTTTTCTTTTTGGTTGATTTTTTTTTATTTCTAAATTTAGCACTCGTAACTAAAGAAAAACGTTTCTTAAAAAATTTTTTTTCATATTTTTTTATTGTTTACTTTTTAGTCTTACATTATGTAAACATTAAAATATATCGTCATGTTTAAAAAAATGATGAATGTGATCGACATATTTTTTGCATTTATTTCAACATTTGATACATACGTACAGCTGGTTCCTAAAAAAACTGATACGACTGTTAGTAAGATTTGATTATTTTGAGCAGTGTATTTGATTGGTCTGACATTATACTATATTTATTATATACTATATATTTATTATTTACTATATATTTATTATGGCAGACAAATCTACGATCTTCATGAGCAGTAGATATTTTTGTTCTTCCAGAACCTTGCTTTTTTCGAGAGTTTCTCTCCATCTTTTATTAATCTTAAAAACTGTTGTTCTGCTTACGTTAAAATGATTCGCTACGGTAGATAGTGACTAACCATCTTCTAATTTCGTTACAATTCTTGCTTTTAGTTCTTTGCTAGCATGTGGAGCCATTTTTTGAGGTTGAACAAAATAATTTACCTGAGAAATTTTAAGATTTGGCAGTGACAGTGACAGTATGAATATAATAAGTATTTGTCATTCAAAAAACACTGCTTATTTTTTTACAAAATACGCTTTGAGAGTCGTATCAGTTTTTTTTTGAAACCAGCTGTACATTTTCTGTAATTTCTTAAATCAAAATCATTATTTACACCTATTACAGTTTTCGCAGTCTTTCCATCTCTTTTAATGATTTACTATTGCAAGGTGTAGACCCTGTTAATTTTCACTCCATTCATTAAGGGTTCGTAACAAACTTTGAATTAATACGCCAAAACTGATTCTAATGCTAATTTCAGCACGAAACGTCTCTGCCGGTGTTTTTTCTAAGACTATGTTAAAAACACGATTTTTTGAATTCTAGTTTTGGTTGAATTTTTGTTTCTTATCGTATTGAAATTTGGCACGAATAAGCGCCGATGTTAAGATAAACAAAGATATGAGCGTTATTGCGGAATCGGCAAAAAATTTGAAACTTTACTGTTTATTTATGAAGCATAACGTAAACAATTAACGTTAAAAGTGAAATTATGTATAATTTATATAATTAGCTACGATCTGAAAATGTTTCAAGTTTCTACATTGTAAAAAACAAGAGAATTTAAGCGTTTTCCATTAAAATCTTTTTTTTTTTATTTAAACAATTAATAAACATAAAAAAAATTATTGACTATTCGTGTATTGTTCCCGCGAATGCATATATCTGCAAATTTTCATTCATTTGCATTGAAGAAAAGGCAGTCAAATTAACGTCCAAAGATTTGACACAAACGATTGTACTAAAGAAAAGCGTTTAAAAAAGGGAAAAAATGGTGAATGTATTAAGTCTGTATAGGTACCTAGAAAAGCAGAGTTGTAGCTAATGAAAAGTGGATTTTTGTTTTTCTTTTATGGCCTTTGGGAACTGTGTTCATCAAATTCCAAATCGAATTTTTCAACGTGAAAGCACTTTTCGGGAAAAACTAATCACAACTATTTTAAGGTTTTTAAAAAAAGCTTTATTTTTGTTTTTGAAAAAGTTTCTGGCATCAAAAGCAAGCAAGTTGCGCTCAAAATAAAATTGGTTCTTTTTTTGTAAAAAAAAGTAGTGAAAATCACCCCCTAATTAGCATCCTAAATGAAACTAATCTTCACCGAATCACAAGTTATTTTACTTATGCATTGTTTATATTATGATCTGTAAGCTGTATCTATTCAAAGTGCTTTATTTTTGAAAGTATTTGGTTTTAAAGTGTAATTTTTTATTTTTGAAAAAAATGCCTCTCTTTCATAATAACTTAATAATAATTATTAGTGATACTAAAAATCTCAAAGTCTAAAAAATGTAGGTTTTGCTTTTCTCATTATTTTGATTTTTTTTTTCGTAACACAAAAATTAGTTAAGATATGGCTATTCAAAATTTGCATACACTCGTGATTAGTGACTCGTTCAAGCCCTTTCAAAAGTAAGCCCTTTGAACCGATAAAACTTACAGATCGTATAAACAATACATAAGTAAGATAATTTGTGAAGCGGTAACGATTAATTTTATTTGGTACGCTAATTAGGGGTGATTTTCTCTATTTTTTTACCAAAAAAAAAGAGACCAACTTTATTTTGAGCGTAACTTGCTTACTTTTGATGCTAAATACTTTTTTAAAAACAAATATAAATCTTTTTAAATACTTTAAAAACGTTCTTATGTGTTTTCCAAGAAAAGTGCTTCATTATTTGGTTATTTCACATTGAAATATTCGGTTAGGAATTTGACGAATAAGAACCTACTTTTCATTAGCTACAACTCTGCTTCTACTGGGTCTATAGACTTCATACATAAAATATTTTTTTTAAGTTTTTTATAAGCTGTAATTTTGCTAAGAGTATTTTTGCCGATAAAACACATCATATTTTTTCAGTTATTTGCGAAAAACCGTCTAAAAAGTGTTTTTTTTTGTTGAAAAATGAACAAGTTCACTCGCCAATAACTCGAAAAGTATTGACTAAAGCAAAAGTTACTTACAATTAGTTAATTTATCCATTTCCGGACTTATTTTTCTCACCCTCGAGAAAGAGTGAAACTCACCACCTGGGTAAAAGCATACATCGGCCCAATATCGCTTTTTTACTTTAACATGTGTATGGCAAATTTCATGTCAATCCAAGCAGTTCTTTATAATCCGTAGGTTTTGCAATATTTTACCGTGAGTGAATGGACTATTTACATATTTCCGCCAGTCAAACTTCACTAAAATCACATAAGCTATGCACTAAATGTAAACATCAGTTGACAGCCATGTCGTTATCGGCAACAGAAGAGATGGCAATTCCGTTTAGTTTTTGAATATTTTTGGACAACAGTTACTTGCATAATCGCGTAAGTTATTCATTCATTTAATAAATAGTATTATTCTTTCACTATCTATGTATTCAATGATTACAATATTTTATATACTATACAATAAAAATTAATTATTGAGAAAAGAGAAAAAGTGAGAAAGTAATTTTAATAATATACTGTTACTATTGAACTAGTAGATAAATTTTGAACATCTTTAACAATAATTAAAATCGTTGTTTACATGCAGCGCACGGTTTATTGAAATAATTTAGTATAAAGTTGACACTACAGTTTTTATTTGATATAAAGCAATTAGATTGTGCACTTTTATTGACGGTAATTATTTGTGCTTGATTTGTTTTATCTGTGCATAAAAACATGGCAATTCTATATATTTTTAAATAGTACACATTAACTTTTTTCCTTACAGTACAAGATTATTATTCTACTTCTAACATCACCCAGTTTTAAAGTGTCTTCAAGTGTACCTTACACATTTTCCAGAACGCTCATTAAATCTGTTTGCTTTGCCTTTGCTGAAGAATTTAACACTGTACTTCCCTTTTGTGAGTAAAACTTTACTGAGCAAGACAAATATGTTCAGCGACGTATTTTCAATATTTCTGTCCTTAACAGGCACCAACAAAAATATTTGCACAGCTCGTTCCAAAACGTGCCCATTGAATTCTCTAATTATTTCTAACTGTAGCAAAGACACTTCACGTCGCCAAACTGAAAACTTGTGTACCTCAGAAAATAATTGTTTGGCGAAATTGTTTACCGACAAATTAATTACTCATTATTTCAATTAAAACAGACCACTCAGGCTTTCATACCGGAATTATTCTTAATCAGCGAGTTTTTGTTACCGGCGAATCCAAATTAATAAAATAATCATTTAGGAGCATCCTCGAAAACTTCAAATGGATGGATATTACGACAATATTAGGGACAAAATGATCGAACACAGGATCGTATCTTGTAAAAGTGGAATGTGTACATTTCAATTTTGGTGACTAAAATGAGAACAATTTATTGAAAAATATTACTAAACAAATAAATATGATGAAAAGAAAAAACCAAAAATAGTTATTTATCTACTCTATGTCATATTATGTATAAGTTTTTAGTTTGTGAAAACTGTCATTATAGGTAGCAGTGCGTGAAGGGTTTAAAGTGTGCGTGAAGTAACAATGTATTTTAAATGGGATTTACTTTTTCGCACACTTTCAATGGGTTTTTTGGCACACTTTCATATAATCAAATATCCTTAACTTTCGCGTTGTCATGGTGATGACAATATGAGCAATGACTTACAACAAAATTTTTGACAGTTTTGTGGTTTGAAAGTAGGTAGGATTTTTAAATGTCAAACTTCTAAAAATTATAGAATAGAAATAAATTCCAGTGACGAAGAGTTACAGTTTTTTATTTGTTTATCGTAGATAAAATATTGTATGAAACTGTGCGTGAAGTACTTTTTGCGAACTTACGCGATGTATAGCACTCGCTCCGTTCTCGCTTGTGCTCTAAAAATAGCGTGCGTTCGCAAAAAGCATACTTCACGAACTGTTTCATAATAGTTATTTATGGAGCGAGTGATATACCGGGTGTCCACTTATATTTTCCCCCATTTTAACGGCCTATAACTCATAAACGGCTCAAGATAGAAATATAAGGTTTTCGCTGAAATGTTTTATTTTAGTAAAAGTTTTGTCTGAATGGATTGAATTTTTTATATCGCTTTTAAATACGAATTAAGAAATGGTGGATTTTTGAAAATAACTTTGTTGACTTTTTTTTTAATAGAACACCCAGTATATTCTTTTGTAAATTGAAACAAAAGTCATTCACCTATCTAGCGATATAAAGTTTTTTAAAATCGGTTGTCAAATCACTGAGTAATTAATTTTTAAAATGGGAGGTGCAACGTGGTTATCACATACCTAAATAACATAACTAAGCAAGTTATGTGATTTCCTCATTACATCTCTCATTTTAAAAATTAATTGCTCAGTCATTTGACAACCCATGTTAAAGATTTTTTTATCACTGGATAGATAAATGACCGTTTTTTCAAGTTTTTATATAAATGACCACTTTTTGTATCACTTTTAAATAAAAAATGGCGGATTTTTGAAAAAAAAAACGTTGTTGACTTTTTTTATTAAAACACTCAGTATATTTTTTTTCGCATCTTGAAAAAACGGTCATTTATCTATCCAGCGATATAAAATTTTTTAAAATCGGTTGCCAAATGACTGAGCTATTAATTTTTAAAATGAGAGATGCAATGTGGAAATCACATAACATAATATCATTTTGCTCAGTTATGTTATTTAGGTATGTGATATCCACGTTGCACCCCTCATTTTAAAAATTAATTACTCAGTGATGTGACAGCCGATTTTGAAAAACTTTATATCGCTGGATAGGTGAATGACCTTTTTTTCAATTTACAAAAAAATATACTGGTGTTCCATTTAAAAAAAGTCAACAACTTTTTTTTCAAAAATCTGCCATTTTTTTTTCGTATTTGAAAGCGATATAAAAAATGCAATCCATTCAGACAAAAATTTTACTAAAATAAAACATTTCAGCGAAAACCGCATATTTCTATCTTGAACCGTTTAGAAGTTATAGGCAGTTAAAATGGGGGAAAATATAAGTGGACACCCGGTATATCGCGTAAGTTCGCAAAAAGTACTTCACGCACAGTTTCATATAATATTTTATCTACGATAAACAAATAAAAAAACTGTAACTCTTCGTCACTGGAATTCATTTGTATTCTACAATTTTTAGAGCTTTGACATTTTAAAATCCTAACTACTTTCAAACCACAAAACTGTCAAAAATTTTGTTGTAAGTCATTGCTCATATTGTCATCACCATGACGACGCAAAAGTTAAGGATATTTGATTATATGAAAGTGTGCCAAAAAAACCCATTGAAAGTGTGCGAAAAAGTAAATCCCATTTAAAATACATTGTTACTTCACGCACACTTTAAACCCTTCACGCACTGCTATCTATAATGACAGTTTTCAAAAACTAAAAACTTATACATAATATGACATAGAGTAGATAAAATACTTTATCTACTCATAATCTCATAGGGTCTAGGACGTTTCATCGCCGCCGTTTCGATGCCGCCAGTTCGATGCCGATGCCGGCCAATTCATCGCCAGTCAATTAATCGCTATCTGATATATTTCCTAATTTTCGACAGTTACAATTATTAGTTATTTTTAGTATTAATTAGGAATTCTAGGAAATGCGAGATATGACGGCGATGAAATGGACTGGCGATGAACCGGCGGCATCGAAACGGCCGGCGATGAACCGGCGGCATTGAAACGTCCCATTCCGATCTCATATTATGTATAAGTTTTTAGTTTGTGAAAACTGTCATTATATATATATAAAACTGATAGAAGTGCGTGAAGGATTTAAAGTGTGCGTGAAGTAACAATGTATTTTAAATGGGATTTACTTTTTTGCCCTGTTTTTTGGCACACTTGCATACAGTGCGCTGGATTAAGTGTTACCTCCCTAATTAACTTATTCATTTTTAGCACATAAGAAAAATCCTCGGACAGGTCGATTTTTAAAATAATGATAGTACATTATAGCATCATTGTTTCGAACTTTACGTAATCCATCTTCAGGTGAAAGTCATAAATTTAATTTTTTTAATGGGAAAGTACATCATGTGACACCTCATTTAAAATATTTTGAAATACAGATTACAAAAATGTATAATACTTTAATCCTTTTTGAGAGCCTAGTTGCAAAATTTCGGTCGAATTCTTTTTAAACGCATTTATTTTTTTTAATCCTGAGAAAACTAATAAGTATTTTTGAAAAATTTAAATGCAAAATGAAAGATTACATTTCTTCAAAGTTTCTTTTGAATGATATATTTGAAATTAAAAATCAGACTAAATTGTCTCTTTTTCTCCATTCCTGTGACTTATTAAAATAAACATTATAGAATTTCTCAGCGACTTTCGACCATCGATAATACTGTAATGTTGCATTCTGCGTTTAAATTTTTCAAAAATACTTTCAATACTAAGTCTTTCAAACAATACATTGCCGAAGATTTTATACAAAGATGCTAACAGAGTAATGCCTCTATCTATAGCCCTTACAATCCAGTTTTGATCGCCTTTTTTATGCAACGAACATATTATTCCCTTTAGCCACTCTTCTGGTACCAATTCATTCTGCCATAAAAGTACTATTAGTTTATGGATTGCTGCAAAAAGTTTATCACCACCTTTTTTATACATTTCCGAACAGATTTAATCGATTCATGAGGCGTTATTTTCTTTGAGTTTAAGAATGGTATTTGACACTTCTTCTCTTGTTGAGTCTTCACTGTGTAGATGATGATGTAGATTTTGTTGATTTTCTTATGTTGTAACCTCCTTCAATATCTTTTATGTTTAGATATTCGCTGAAATGTTGTGCCCGTCTGTTAAGAACTAAGTGTTTGTCATTTAGAATTTCACCGTTAGTCTCTACAATTTTTTAATCGTAGTTTAAATTATCGACGGCTATTATTTAAGGATTTGTAGTATTTTCTCGTTTCAATTTTATCAAATAAACTTTGTATCTCATTGAGAGTGCTATGTTCGTATTCCCACTTCTTACGTCGATGGATACGTTTTTTCCTCTCTTCTAAGACGTCTATACTCTTCTTTTTTTTTTCTCGGTGCAAAACAGTATCCATCGAGGAGAAGTCCTGAATGCACATGTTTAGCACAAGTGTATTCTTATAACCAAGTGCCAGAGAGAAATAGTGTCTCGCCTGATGTAAGAAAAGTACACGTGATTTTAATAATATCGTCCACTATTTATTTAAACTTTAGGTATACAGGGTGAGTCATGAGGAACTGTACATACTCCTACCTCGTATAGAGGCCCCTATGGGGAATAACAAATGACCATTAAAAAGTATCTGCTCCCATTGTTTAATAATATACAGGTCGAGTTTGGCATTTTGACAGAAATTTGTATTCGTCATAATTTTTGAACAGTCAGATCGATTTGTCTCTTAGTTTGGTCAATCGTTACACTATTATCACCTAATCAACTGATTTATTCAAACTAGAAAAAAATCAGGTCCATCTTCAAAAAAAATAGTTCGTTTGGGTCTTAGAAAAAATTTCACCCTGTATATGCTTTTTGAAAACTATAATATGAATTTTACAAATTAGACAAATAGGCAATTAAAATGAAATATTTATTTTTTTCCCCACACGATTACTTAATTTTTTATAAAAAAATCAAATTTGAGTATGAATTAAAAGTTTGGTAAAGTGAACCATAAATTTAAAAAAAAATAACTTTTATTACAAAAATTAATTTTTTTTGAACAAATATTTAACTTATGTTAAAACCCAATCAACTGATTTATACAAACTAGAAAACAATCCGGCCCGGATTTAAAAAATTGGTTCGTTTCGGTCTTAAAAAAAATTTCACCCTGTATATGCTTTTTGAAAACTCTAATATGAATTTTACAAATTAGACAAATAAGCAATTAAAATGGCATATTTATTTTTTTCCCCACACGATTACTTAATTTTTTATAAAAAAATCAAATTTGACTATGAATAAATTAAAAGTTTGGTAAAGTGAACAATATTTACTAGAAACCAGATTTGCAGAAATTAACTTTTATTACAAAAATTAATTTTTTTTGAACAAATATTTAATTTATTTTACCACCCAATCAACTGATTTATTCAAACTAGAAAAAATCAGGCCCGGATTTAAAAAATTAGTTGGTTTTGGTCTTAGAAAAAATTTCACCCTGTATACGCTTTTTGAAAACTCTAGTATGAATTTTACGAACTAGACAAATAGTCAATTAAAATGGCGTATTTTTTCCCCACACGATTACTTAATTTTTTATTAAAAAATCAAATTTGTCAAAATCGGAATTTTGCCATAAAAATAAAAAAAATTAAACAACGTTTTTCTCAAAATTAAAAGCTTCACCATTTTTTTTCTATACCACGTCTAGATCTAAAACCCATAACACTTTTCTCTGGACTCTATAGTTTAACATAGACGTGATCAAATAGATAAATCTTAAATTTTTTCACTTAATTTTTGCGATTTAGCTTTGCAATTCACGAATCTGCACCTTTTATTTTTAAAAATTCATAACTTTTATGAGAAGAAGACGGAAAGTCTACAACAATTTTCATATTCACAATGGTAAGAGATATGTGCTGTAAAATTTCAGAAAAAAAATATTAAAATGGAACAGAGTTGTAGCGAGTTAAACCGTGATTCCATTTTTTTTTTCAGTTTTAGGTTAAAATTCCGATTTTGACAAATTTGATTTTTTAATAAAAAATTAAGTAATCGTGTGGAGAAAAAATTAAATATGCCATTTTAATTGCCTATTTGTCTAATTTGTAAAATTCTTATTAGAGTTTTCAGAAAGAGTATACAGGGTGAAATTTTTTCTAAGACCAAAACGAACTAATTTTTTAAATCCGGGCCTGATTTTTTTCTAGTTTGTATAAATCAGTTGATCGGGTGGTAACATAAGTTAAATATTCGTTAAAAAAATTAATTTTTGTAATAAAAGTTAATTTTTTAAAATCTATGGTTCACTTTACCAAACTTTTAATTATTCAGTGTCAAATTTGATTTTTTTATAAAAAATTAAGTAATCGTGTGGGGAAAAAATAAATATGCCATTTTAATTGCCTATTTGTCTAATTTGTAAAATTCATATTAGAGTTTTCAAAAAGCGTATACAGGGTGAAATTTTTTCTAAGACCAAGACGAACTAATTTTTTAAATCCGGGCCTGATTTTTTTCTAGTTTGTATAAATCAGTTGATTGGGTGGTAACATAAATTAAATATTTGTTCAAAAAAATTAATTTTTTAATAAAAGTTATTTTTTTTTAATGTATGGTTAACTTTACCAAACTTTTAATTCATACTCAAATTTGATTTTTTTATAAAAAATTAAGTAATCGTGTGGGACAAAAATAAATATGTCATTTTAATTGCCTATTTGTCTAATTTGTAAAATTTATATTATAGCAAACGAACTAATTTTTTTGAAGACGGACCTGATTTTTTTCTAGTTTGAATAAATCAGTTGATTAGGTGGTAATAGTGTAACGATTGACCAAAATAAGAGACACATCGATCTGACCGTTCAAAAATTATGACAAATACAAATTTCTGTCAAAATGCGAAACTCGCCCTGTTTATTATTAAACAATGGGAGCAGACACTTTTTAGTGGTCATTTGTTATTCCCCATAGGAGCCTCTACACGAGGTAGGAGTATGTACAGTTCCTCATGACTCACCCTGTATACTATTATAGAAGACACTAAAAAACTAAGAGCTGCCTCCATATCGCCTTGGTTCTATATGTATTATATAAAATGTGTTTAAATTTTTACTCTGTTTTATTATTCCATAAAAAAGCCAAACTGAAGTGTTTTTTCATTATTGAATTTTAAAGCATAAAAACATAAATAGCAAAAGCGTTCCAATTGGAATCCCACTAATTTATCATAACACGGCAACGTTGCCGAATATGTGCACCAGGATGTAATCCCCCGCGTAAGAAAGATCCGTGGGGAAGCCACACACGCGCTTCACTAAGAGGATTCCCAGATCCCGAGAGAGAATCCTAGATTTATGTCGAAAGCGTGAAGCGTCCCAATGCAGCTTTATCGCTATATTTTGCTGTTTTCTAGACATGATTATCGGACGCCATTATACTTCATAGATTTTCTCTCGTGTTATTTGGTGAATTTCTCCACTTCAAATCGATGTAGGCCAGCCAAGATTCAGTGGGGAACCATTTTTGAAAACGGTGTATGATATAATAAATCGATGGTTTAAGACAGAAAAGTGGACCATATAATCTACAGACGCACAAATAAGTATTTCCGAAATGAAAATCGAAACGTCGAAATAAGCGCAGTTTCAACAAATTCTTAAGCCTTATCAAAAATCTAAATAACATCGAATGGACCTTCTTGTTCTTCTCCTTTTGCCCTTTAATTCGTCCAATTTTGAACATAGGTTTCCCCCAGTTTCCTTCATTCGCTTCTGTTTAGTGCTTTCTGTTTCCAGTGCGTTCCTCCTATCTTTTTAATGTCGTCGCCCCATCTCATCTGGGGTCGTCCTCTTGCTCTCTTTTCTGTTCATGATCTCCATTGTTGTATCGTGGTATTCCACCTATTGTCCGTTTATATAGCGTTATGACCTGCGAAGCTTCATTTTAGCCTGGCTATATGTTTCCCTGCGTCTTTGACTTTTGTTTTATTTCTTACCCTGTTGTTTTGCTTTTTGTCTGTTAAGTTTAGTCCTAACATTGCTCTCTCCATGGATCTTTGTGTCTTCATTATTTTATCCATGTTTGCTTTGGTCAAGGTCCATGTTTGGCATGCGTATGTGAGAATTTGGAGTATGCACTGGTCAAACACTCTTGTTTTTAAGTATTGTTGTGTTTTTTTATTCTTTAGGACCCATTTTAATTTCCGAAATCCTGCCCAGGCTAATCTGACCCTTCTTTTACCTCCTTATTTGTTTTCTGCTGTTTGGTTTTCCTTATTTATTTTTATTATCTGTCCCAAATATAATATACACTCACCGGCACAAAATTCCGCCACCCAAAATGTTTGATTATGTTTGACAATTTAAAACTTTATTATTTGTGCTTCGATTTTCAAGATTCTTGCACCAGTTTGTAGGTACATGTATTCATATCGTTTGGTATTATTCCGGTAACAAAAAAAATTCTTGCATGGCATTATACAGGGGTGAATGGAAGCGTTGTATTTTCTCCTAACTTTAAAAAATCCTATGGAAAAATGGAATAGCTGATTTTATTTCATAGTCCTGTCATATTATCCCGGAGGTATTACTAAAATTTTGTTTTTTGAATTATCCGAATATCTCTTTTCTTGTAAGAGCTGTACCACTCTTGATTGTAAAAACACTGATTGACTCATAAAATAGAGGTTAGATTGATAAAATTGGAATGGCCCGCATGCAGCCCAGATCTCAATCCTATTGAGCATTTATGGGATGAATTAAAAAAGCTATTCGCCGTCATCCTAGGCCTCCACAAAATTTGGTACAGTTATGGCCCTGGTAGAGCAATATCGTGCTATTCCCCAAGCAAGGACAACACATCTTTATTCGATGCTAAATAGATTGCGAGCAGTCGTTGTTGCAAGAGACATACCCGCTATTGTTGAATTGTTTTGTTTTTAATTTTGTTTTTTGTTTTGTTGATTTTAGTGCGTTTGATATTTTTAATTAAATAAACCTTCAAAGTAGCGTATTTATTAACAGCTCTTACAAGAAAAGGGATTTTAGGATAATTAAAAAAAAACAAAACCTCATTAATACCTTCTGGATAATACGAAAGGAGTATGAAACAAAACCAGCACAATTTTTCCACAGAATTTTTAAAGTTAAGAGAAAAACAACACTTCCATTCACCCCCGTATAATGCCATCTAAGCAAAAAAATTTTGTTACTGTAAACAAACGACGTCAATACATGTACCTACAAACTGATGCAAAAATCTTGAAAATCGGAGTACAAGTAATAAAGTTATAGATTGTTAAACTTAATCAAAAATTTTGGGTGGCGGAATTTTGTGCCGGTGAGTGTATAATCATTAACCGCTTCTATTGTGGTGTCGTTTAGTATTACGTTTCTATAACCTTGTGTGTTTGGCATTGTTTTTGTTTTGGCAAAATTCATTTTTAGACCTATTTGTTCGGATTCATTTGCTAGTTCGGTTAGCAAGGTTTGTAGTTCTTCAAAACTTGATGCTATTACTACTACATCGTCTGCATATCTTAGGTGGTTCAGTTTCTTTCCATTTATATTTATTCCAATGTTTCTCCATTCCATTGTTTTTAAAACATCTGCCAGTGCTAATTTAAATAGTTTAGGAGAAATAACATCTCCCTGTCACACTCCTCTGTTAATTGGTGTGGGTTTTGTGGTTTCTTAAAATTGTACTGTCATTGTTGCTTTCTGATATATATTATGTATTAGTATTCTGTATCTGGAATCTATTCTGCAGTTGTATATAGCTTTTTCTATTGCCCACATTTCCACGCTGTCAAACATTTTTTCGTAGTCAACGAATGCTAAGTGCAGATCTATGTGATATTCGTTAGCTTTTTCTATTAGTGTCCTAATTGTTAGAAGATGGTCAGTGGTGCTATATCCCTTTCGGAATTCTGCCTGCTCTACTGGTTGATATGAGTCCAATTTGTGTATTAGCCTGTTGTTGATAATCCTCGTGAATAGTTTATACGTTTGCGACAGCAGTGAGATGGGTCTGTAACTTTTTATGTCCTTTTTGTCGCCTTTTTTGTTTCTCTCCTAATAAGTTTGTTTAGTTCTACGTACTCTACTGTGTTTCTTTTGTTTTCACTTATTAGTTTTCTTCTACTTTGCATTAATTTAACTGTCCCGCTACTTAATATATTTTCTTTTGTTCTTAGTTTTTTGGCAGTTTTCTTTCCCGCTTTTAAAATTTTTTTTTCATTTCTTCATTAACCTTATTAATTTCTGACTCTTTCTTTGCTACTTGTTGTTTATAGTTTTCCCTTAAAATATGTCTATATTCTTCTACGTTTTGTCTTATTCTGCTATGGTCAATAGCCGTTGGTCTTCTTCTGGCTATCTGCATCTACATATTTCTGCGAATTATTAACCTATTAACTACTATTAACTACTATTAACACTACAGAGAGGATTGTGAAGTATTTTAACATATCGACGCTGCCAAGCCAAAACGGCATAAACGACATTAACTTGATTTTTCATGAAACACAAAAAACTGATTATTTTTATTTTCACCAATTCTATTTATCTGCACAATGGCTCAAAATTTGGTGATTTTTTTTTCAAATTTTAATATCATGTGAACATTAATGTGGCTTAAGATAATGTCTGAAATAAATTAAAAGCTAAAAAATGGAGCTTATGCCAAATCAAAATATAACACTGGTGAATATGCCAAACTTACGTCTGGCGTTTATGTCGATTGCATAACTGTAACGTTAGCCAATATGGCGCTTAAAAGGGATCTATGTCATAAATGAAAAAAAGACGTGAATTAAAAATTGTCGTTAATGCCAACAAAGGAAATTATAAAACTATGAAGATTTTTGACAGCCTTTATTTTTAATTAATCAAAAATACGTTGTAAGTTTCTTATCGGGATTTTTCTCCTGATTATCAGAATGATCAGTTTATGAATCGACGGATATTTATTCGTAATCAGTGTCACATTCAATATTTGGATTAACATCCTTATTGGTTTCCGTGCTTGCATTTCCTTATCCTGATTAATTATACTTGTATCCAAACCATTATCTGCTGCCAAGTTAAAACATGTGAGATCATGGATAAATGATACTTCTTTTTCTACTATAGCGTTTGTTGGTTCTTCAAAGATAATAATAGCATTGTTAAAAGCTTCTGTAATATAAACATCATAAAGGTTATAAGCTTCTAAGGGGAATATGGAAGTAGGTATTATAGCCAATACAATTATTGTCAGTCTGTACGGTATAAATTCTCTCGATGTTTATCACGAAAATTAGAATGATTCTTATCATTTTGTGCTGCTATGTATTATTTTTCTTTGGCAGCGACATTATTTCCTTACTGCTTCTGCTATTCATCTGCAACAAAAAAATGGCGTAAACGTCAAAAATCGATCGCCGTTTTTAGCTATCAAAAAACTATTTGAACTGTGCTGTAATACATAAAAAGAATCGTTCAACACACTAGTACAAAGTTACAGTAGAACATTTTAAAATAAACTTTTTATGTGCGCAATTTTTAAATATGAAACCTGCATAAGCATACCATGGAGGGATGGCACTTGTGTCAACCACGATGTAAATATTTGGTTTTGGCACAAACGCCTCGTAAGTTTTTAAAGAAATTCGGTATGTTTACGCTTTAAAAATCGATACAAATTGAAAATATAGCAGAGGTAAGTAAGATCATGTTACTGGTGAATAAAAATTGTAATAATATATACCTTTACTAGTAATACTGGACCGGACTATACTCAATGTTACTCTTACCGGCGCTTGGCGGTTATGTCAATCGGTGTCCACGCACGTGACTAAATTGGCGTTTATAAAAACTTTAAACCAATATTACAATTAATGTACTTTGTGTGCGGTTATGACGCGTTGACTGTCTGATGCGGATATTAAAATCATATTTTTTGGTGCAGCTAACTCAAAAGTGGCTATTTTGGCGTTTATGCCGTTTTGGCTTGGCAGCGTCGATATGTACAAATCTTAATGAGTAAGGAGTGAAAATATTGGTAGAGACTGAATTCGAATCAGCGCTAAACATCCATCCTTGGATATAGGCCTCCTCTTCCTTCTTCCATGCCTCTCTATCTTCCCATGTTGATCTAGCGTGGCGTGTTCTTTCAGGTCATCTTACCATTTAAGGCATTCCCCTTTTTCGTTTGTGGTTCCACGGTCTCCAATGTATAATCGTCTTAGTCCATTCTACTGTCTTAGGGTGTGTCCGGCAAACTTCCATTTAAGATTTGCTACTTGGGTTGAGACTTTGAGACATATTTTACTTTTGTTTTGTTATGGGTCAGCATTTATCTTTCCATGGATCTTTCGCTGCTATTTTTTAATATTTTCTTTGTAAACGTCCAGGTCTGAGAGTCATATATGAGGACAGGGAGTATACAATGATTGAAGACTCTTGTTTTTAGGTGTTGAGGTATTTTCTGTTCTTTAGAATATAAGACAGTTTTCCGAATGATGCTCAGGCCAATCTTATTCTTCTCTTTATTTCTTCGGTCTGATTATCTTTATTTAATTTAGTAATTTGATAGTCTAAATATAAATACTCTTTTACTTGTTATATTCCTGTTTGTACCACTGTAATTATTACTTCTTCTTGTTGATTGGTTATGGGTTTTGTTTTACTGTAATTTATCTTCAGACCAATCTTTGTCGATTATTTATCTACTTCTAACATATCGTAAGTGCTTCAGATATTGCCCGTTTATGCCAATACCCAAGCCATCCCAGTGTAGTTGTTTAAACACATCTAGAGGTTGGTTGAATAGCTTGGGCGAGATGGTATCTCCATGATGTCTTACTCCTCGGTTTATTTTAATAGGCTCCGTTTGTTTCATTAGCTTAATAATTGTTGTTGCCTTATTATCTATATTTGTAATTATTAAGTTGGTATATCTGTAGTCTAATCTGCTGCTTTGTAGGAAATTCTTTACTGCCCAGTGTTCCACACTATCAAATGCCTTTTCATAGTCAATAAATGCCATGTACAGCGGGATATGATATTCGTTAGCTTTTTCGATTAATATCTTCATCGTTAACTGTCGCAACAGCGGGACTGACTTATTTATTCTAAATTCATCATTGTGACGTGATATTTATTTTATTGATTTTTTGTGACCTTGATAAAGGTACCTTCATATAAAGGCCGGTTTTCACGCTAGGTCTAATTGTACGTTTTGTTGGATAGGACAAATCCTATACAATAAAACGTGGCGTGTAAACAGCAAAAATAACATGATGATGCTCAAGTAGGAAATAACTTTGTCCGATCTGATGATCCTGCAGCATCGATTCTCGCAAAATACTCCTCCTACAGCAACAACGTTACAGATTCGCAGAAAGAATTTTAAAATTTCGCGGAAGGATCCAACAGTTAGTGCAAGAATTTGCGTACGCCAGTAATTTCTTTAGCATTCACTCATTACTGCTCATGCAATCTCTTTCTATACTACAGTCCTATGCTTCATCACCATCAACAACTCACAGTATGCCATCGGAACAAGTCTCACAATTTTATACTATTATATATTATGGATTTATGGAAGACAGCGACCAATAAATACTATATATGTAGTTTTTATAGTTTGTGTCTAATGTTCGGGATCAGTGGAGGATGATATTCAGTTTATTGAAACACCAATAGCACTTTGCAATTTTATTGATATCGACTGACACCAGGGTAGTAAACCCTACAACCCCGAGAGTTCGTTTGATGTACTGGTATGTTGCTTGTACGCGAATTAGTTGAAGACTCTAGTTGGTGCTACATATTGATTCTAGTGATTAAAATTAAAGACACTTCTGGCCTGGTTGAAGTGATTCTTGAGAATGATTCTATACTGTATTATCTCTTTTTGGCAACTTGAATTGGGTCATAGCCCACACGACAAAAGAACAAAGGTTTTACTTAGTCAGCTAAATTAAATGTCCATTGCCAAAATATTGTTTATAAATTGCAACATTTAAACAAATGAAATATCCCGCACATGTTTAAATATGATAACAAATTGGTTCGTGTGATGTACGGGGTGATAAAAATATACTGTTCAATATCGGATATTAATTCTGAATATTTGGTATTGGACATACTGCCCGACGGCAAATCTGGACCAAGCATCAGTACATCAAAATTTACAATGATAATAATAAAGTAGTTATTACATAATAGATTAATATACGGTGTGATGTAAAGACACTAGTATTTTCTATCAATTCTCCAACTCCAACACCTTAGGTAATAATATTTAAGTTAAGTCTGAATCAGAATTTAAATCAACAACATTCAAGTCAAAGTTTAAGTTAGGTAAAGGTAAATAAAAAGGTATTGAGTGGGATAGATGTTTCAATGTGTTAAGTATTGTAGTATAATTGTATTCTCTTATTATTATTATCGAATTGTATTATTAGTTATTTTATTATTAATATTATAGAATTGTACTACGAGCTCTCTGTCTACAATTATTAGATACGTAGATATATTAAATTGTATTTTATGTTTTCCAAACAACTAGGATATAGTTTACTGTTCTTGCTGAATCTCAATATTTGTGTTTTGTATCATACTCGGTTTGTATTACCTCATATAATATGTAGGTTAATAATGAAGATCGTGTTTTATAACGCGAAATTATTAAAGTTATAAATAAAGTTATGAATGATTTTTATTATTAAAGCATTGTGTTTAAGCCTTTATGAATTATAAAAATAAAAATGTATACCATTCTTATTTACTTTCTTTACTTATAACTTTACCTTTGTTTATGAATTAATTATATTGGTCACCTTTAGTCTTATTTTCTTCTATGACCATAATTGAAGTATTAGTTTATCAACCCTGTAGTTGTATACGAGATTTGTATAAGTTTTGTAGAAAAGTGTAAAGTAAAGTATAAATAAAATCTGCTGTAAGTAGATTCCTTGGGACTGGGCAAATAAATCCCTCCATTTGCAGCTTTATAGCTGATTTCCAAAAAAATTAAATATCCAAATTCCATAATTCCAAGTTCCGTTTGCTTATTTCTCCATTATGTAAACAATCCATTGTCGTGCTAAACATGCAGGACTCAACCGAGTGGGATCCGAATTACCACCCTAGGCCTTCCTCTTGGCATCATCCCCACACGACTTAATTTTCAACCCTTAAGGTCAATCCCTAACTAGTTTGCATACGTTCCCGAAAAAATTTGCATCAGGCACCGAATTTTCTTGTTTCTCACGGTGGTTGTAAGTCACCTGAGTCCATTGTTTGTTTCTTCTTCCATGTTGAGCTTGCTGTGCTCCTCTGTTTTTTTGTATTCTAGTTTTATTATGATAAGTCCTTTTTTCATATGTTTCATGTTTATTCGTATTTGTATAGTTTACATAATGATTCCTCCTCGTATAATTTTCTCTTTCGTATTTATTTGTATTTCTGTAATTTTTCTTCTTTTCGTTTGTATTAATATAAGTTTGATCTCGATACGTCCTCATATCACGACGTCCATTTTCTTTTGTGTTTCTGTAACTTTTATCACGGTACATCTTCGTCTCCTGTGATTCGTTTTGTTCTGTATTTCTGTAATCACGATACGTCCTCGTGTCACGTCTTCTATTTTCTTTTGCGTTAGTTTTGTCACGGTACATCTTCGTGTCACGTTTCTCCTTGGCGTTAGTACTGTTGCAGGCTTTGTTTCTGTATGTTTCTTTTCTTTTAGAGTTATTTTATAATGCTCAAGTATACTATTTTTACCTTCGTTCCGTCGATCGACGTTTTGTTTTGTATTGTATTTGTGTCCTTTTGGTACACCTCTTCTGCTCCTTTACACCTACTGTCCTTAGGCATCTGCGGGAGTCTTTTGTTTTATAATGTATTTGTGTCCGTTTGGTACACCGCTTCTGCTCCTTTATACCTACTGTCCTTCGGTACCTGCGGGAGTCTTTTGTTTTGTAATGTATTTATGTCCGTTTGGTACACCTCTTCTGCTCCTTTATACCTACTGTCCTTCGGTATCAGCGGGAGTCTTTTGTTTTGTAATGTATTTGTGTCCGTTTGGTACACCGCCTTTGCTCCTTTATACCGACTGTGCTTCGGTATCTGCAGGAGTCTTTTGTTTTGTAATTTATTTGTGTACGTTTGGTACACCTCTTCTGCTCCTATATACCTACTGTCCTTCGGTATCTGCGGGAGTCTTTTGTTTTGTAATGTATTTGTGTCCGTTTGGTACACCGCTTCTGCTCCTTTACACCTACTGTCCTTAGGCATCTGCGGGAGTCTTTTGTTTTGTAATGTATTTGTGTCCGTTTGCTACACCGCTTCTGCTCCTTTATACCTACTGTCCTTCGGTACCTGCGGGAGTCTTTTGTTTTGTAATGTATTTATGTCCGTTTGGTACACCTCTTCTGCTCCTTTATACCTACTGTCCTTCGGTATCTGCGGGAGTCTTTTGTTTTTTAATGTATTTGTGTCCGTTTGGTACACCTCTTCTGCTCCTTTATACCTACTGTCCTTCGGTATCAGCGGGAGTCTTTTGTTTTGTAATGTATTTGTGTCCGTTTGGTACACTTCTTCTGCTCCTTTACACCTACTGTCCTTAGCCATCTGCGGGAGTCTTTTGTTTTGTAATGTATTTGTGTCCGTTTGGTACACCGCTTCTGCTCCTTTACACCTACTGTCCTTAGGCATCTGCGGGAGTCTTTTGTTTTGTAATGTATTTGTGTCCGTTTGCTACACCGCTTCTGCTCCTTTATACCTACTGTCCTTCGGTACCTGCGGGAGTCTTTTGTTTTGTAATGTATTTATGTCCGTTTGGTACACCTCTTCTGCTCCTTTATACCTACTGTCCTTCGGTATCTGCGGGAGTCTTTTGTTTTTTAATGTATTTGTGTCCGTTTGGTACACCTCTTCTGCTCCTTTATACCTACTGTCCTTCGGTATCAGCGGGAGTCTTTTGTTTTGTAATGTATTTGTGTCCGTTTGGTACACTTCTTCTGCTCCTTTACACCTACTGTCCTTAGCCATCTGCGGGAGTCTTTTGTTTTGTAATGTATTTGTGTCCGTTTGGTACACCTCTTCTGCTCCTTTATACCTACTGTCCTTCGGTATCAGCGGGAGTCTTTTGTTTTGTAATGTATTTGTGTCCGTTTGGTACACTTCTTCTGCTCCTTTACACCTACTGTCCTTAGCCATCTGCGGGAAACTTTTGTTTTGTAATGTATTTGTGTCCGTTTGGTACACCTCTTCTGCTCCTTTATACCTACTGTCCTTCGGTAGCTACGGAAGTCTTCTGTTTTATAATGTATTTGTGTCCGTTTCGTACACCTCTTCTACTCCTTTACACCTACTGTCCTTAGGCATCTGCGGGAGTGTTTTGTTTTGTAATGTACTTGTGCCCGTTTGGTACACCGCTTCTGCTTCTTTACACCTACTGTCCTTCGGCATCTGCAAGAGTCTTTTGTTTTGTAATGTATTTGTGTCCGTTTGTTACACCTCTTCTGCTCCTTTATACCTACTGTCCTTCGGTATCTGCGGGAGTCTTTTGTTTTGTAATGTATTTGTGTCCGTTTGGTACACCTCTTCTGCTCCCTTATACCTACTGTCCTTCGGTACCTGCGGGAGTCTTTTGTTTTATAATGTATTTGTGTCCGTTTGGTACACCTCTTCTGCTCCTTTACACCTACTGTCCTTAGGCATCTGCGGGAGTCTTTTGTTTTGTAATGTATTTGTGTCCGTTTGGTACACCGCTTCTGCTCCTTTACACCTACTGTCCTTTGGCATCTGCAAGAGTCTATTGTTTTGTAATGTATTTTTGTCCGTTTGGTACACCTCTTCTGCTCCTTTATACCTACTGTCCTTCGGTGCCTGCGGGAGTCTTTTGTTTTATAATGTATTTGTGTCCGTTTGGTACACCTCTTCTGCTCCTTTATACCTACTGTCCTTCGGTATCTGCAGGAGTCTTTTGTTTTGTAATGTATTTGTGTCCGTTTGGTACACCTCTTCTGCTCCTTTATACCTACTGTCCTTCGGTATCTGCGGGAGTCTTTTTTTTGTAATGTATTTGTGTCCGTTTGGTACACCTTTTCTGCTCCTTTATACCTACTATCCTTCGGTACCTTCGGGAGTCTTTTGTTTTGTAATGTATTTGTGTCCGTTTGGTACACCTCTTCTGCTCCTTTATAACTACTGCCCTTCGGTATCTGCGGGATTCTTTTGTTTTGTGTTTGGACGAGTATTTCTTCACTCTTTGCCCATGTAATTGCCCCTGATAAGGAGCTGAATTGTACTGTATTGTTCGATAGTCATAGTATTATGATCAGTTTCGTGTTGAGTGAGTAGGCCGTTACTTAATCGGTCGATACTCTCCATCAATATGTAACTACATTCTTTGGTAGTACTAACGCCTCTGTTTTCCTTATAATGCTTCCATGTTTCCAATTTTCCTTTTATGTTATTTTTTTTAAATAAATGATAAATGTACCGTTTTCCCGGCAGTGGACGTGTTAACTTTGTCGTTGTTTTTATTTTCTCACCGTCTTACTATTGTTTACTATGTGACGGAATTTGCCAACTCAGGATTGCCCTTGAACTTCGTCAATGCGGTAATATAACCGTTTACTTAATAAATATCAGTTTAAATCGTAATGAAATATCGCGTATTTTCAAATAACACTACCTATGGTGATTTACGTTCACTAATAATTGCATATAATAATATATTTAAACGTATAATATATAAAATGTATAAAAAAATGTATAATGGTCAATTTAAATATTTCTTAAAAAGTCCCTTTTTTTAACAAATAGGTAATTTATATTCAATTGAAAGCAGATAATTACATAGAGTGGGGTTTTCTACTTAGATCCTATTATTAAATTTGAAATGTATAGAGTGGAAAGTTTTTAATTATAATCTATTATTAAATTTGAAATATCTCAACTGTCGGTGTATTGATGGAGCAAATGTAATTTGTGATTGGATAAATGTTACATTGTTCAAAAACTTACGGTTTGTTTATGTGTCTGGACTCTATGTCGGTCTCCTGCTTGGTTTCTGGTTGGCCCTGTGGCTCTGGTCGGGCTCTGTAGACTCTGGTCTGGATGCTGTTTAGCTCTCCTGCTTGGTTTCTGATTCGCCCTGTGGCTCTGGTCTTGCCCTGTGGCTTTGGTTTGGATGCTGTTTAGCTCTCCTGCGTGGTTTCTGATTCGCCCTGTGGCTCTGGTCTGGCCCTGTGGCTTTGGTTTAAATGCTGTTTAGCTCTCCTGCTTGGTTTCTAGTTCTCCCGGGCCTAGTGTCGCCTAGTTGTTAATGGTGTTGTTAGGTGTGGACTGTAGTTGTATGTTTATCGAGTCTTGTTAAAGCTGTTACGACCCCGAAGTTTCCGTTTGCTCGGTAAGGACCATCTCTAATTTTCTAGCTCAGTTGAGGATGATCTTAAGTTTATTGAAACACCAATAGCACTTAGCAATTTTATTGATATCGACTGACACCAGGGTAGTAAACCCTACAACCCCGAGAGACCGTTTGATATACTGATATGTTGCTTGTACGCGAATTAGTTGAAGACTCTAGTTGATGCTACATATTGATTCTAGTGATTGAAGTTAAAGGCACTTCTGGCCTGGTTGAAGTGACTCTTGAGAATGATTCTAAAATGTATTATCTCTTGTTGGCAACATTAATTGGGTCATAGCCCACACGACAAAAGAACAAAGGTTTTACTTAGTCAGCTAAATTAAATGTCCATTGCCAAAATATTGCTTATAAATTGCAACAATTAAACAAATGAAATATCCCACACATGTTTAAATATGATAACAAATTGGTTCGTGTGATGTACGGGGTGATAAAAATATACTGTTCAATATCGGATATTAATTATGACTATTTGGTATTGGACAGTTTGTTTAACTATGAATATGTCCAACTTCATCCTCATGCATCTAAAGAATCTCGGATTGTTCATTATTAGCTGCGAAAATAGATGGTGTTACTCCCCGGAATCCAACGACGAATCTTTCACGACAAAAATTTTAAACAAACTCATGCTGATATCCAGCTTTTTACTTGTCCACATAAAAGCAGGCAAGCGCTGTTAATAATAATTGCGCCAGTTCGCCGGTATTCTACGTGTTCCTACCTTAAGACATGACAAATAGTACCATAAGAAACTTCTAATATCGTTCGAAATTAGCAGTGGTCTGAAACAAGGAGATGCGCTGTCACCTCTCCTTTTTACTATAATCCTGGAGAAAGTAGTAAGAACAGCACAAATTAGAACAGAATTACTGAAAGTAAATGGACCAAAACTACTACTAACATACGCGGATATTTCATTGTGGGAAACATCACCAATGTGAAAGAGACTTTCAATAAATTAGAGGTAGAGACAAAGAAAACTGGTTTAAGGGTAAATGAAGAGAAAACCAAATACAAGTGCATCCACAGACAAAAGGGTAGAGATAAAATAGGGTAAAATGTTACGAGAGACCCATATAACTTTGAAATAGTGGAGAGTTTTAAATATCTCGGAACAACAACCACTGCAGATAACGATATCACGAAAGAGATTAAAGGGAGAATTCAGGCAGCAAACAGATATGTATAGTCTCCATATCAGAATATATAAAACAGTGATTAGACCGGTGATCATGTATGGGTGTGAGACGTGGACTCTGATCAAAGTAATTAAAAGAAAACTTAGATGTTTTGAGAGAAAAATCATCAAAAGAATCTTTGGACCACCTTATCACGACCCTAATAGCAACAAATACCGAATGAGAACAAATGCTGAAGTGAAGCAGATGTATGGGGCGAGTGACGTAGTCCAAGAAATTAAATCAATGTCTCAGATGGGCTGGCCATGTCACTAAAATCCCTAATAACCGCCTTGCCAAGTTAATCTGGGAGGAAGTCCCCACAGGAAGAAGACCCTTAGGAAGCCCACGAATGCGATGGAGAGACAATATATGGTCAGATTAAAGAACAGTGTGGCTGGCTACCCAATGACCCAACTATCATGGACGACCGTTTGAGATGGAAGCAAGTTGTGCAGTCAGCCAAGACCCATCCCGGGTTGTAATGCTACCAGAAGAAGAACAAACTTGTAATTGTAACAAAATGAAATATCATTATCAACACGTTTGATAAACCAGTTGGCAAGATATGGATTTATCCAAAACATAGATGGAACCTAAGATATTTATCGACTTGATTAAATATACAATTTTCGTTATTTTTATGTGTATAGCAGATATTTTATATGCTAATATTTAACAATAAAGCACATCTTTGGTTATGACAAGGGCTTATGTCACCTTTTTTATGAATTGAATGCAGTTTATGAAAAGACATAGGTAAATAATAACTTGTATGCATTAAGTTCACTTAATTTTATTAACTAGCGGGTTTATTGGGTTGAATTTGTCTGTCTAGAGTTGACGTTTCATGTCAGCTAATATATTTTTGTTTTAACATTTTCTTTTTATTTTGGACCTTATTGGGTGGAATTTTCCCATTCCCCTCTCGAGAACTGGTTCTCTCGACAAATCGTAGGAAATCGCAATTGCAACAATTTCAGTCCTTATGATATGGTCCCCAAGCGGGGATTTTTGTAGTTACTCGAGCGCGTCAGAAAATCTCATGGGGAGAAACCTTGTACCCCGTAAACGTACCCCTACCATATTATTTTGGATCATAATGCAGGGGATGTCGTTAAGGAGGGGCCGAAAAAATAAAACTATCCTTATAAAAACTCGAAATCGTCAAATTAAGATAAGGTAAGTTAAGTACATGCAAAACAGTGTATATTTCAAAAATATGACGATTTGAGCGGGGTCTAAGGAAATGGGTAAGTCCCAAAGTTTCACGAGAAAAAAGCGAATATTACGCGAAACGAATGACAGACCAAAAAACTAAAAAATACGTGCTCAATATTTTTTAAAAATCTATTAGTGCGGCAGATCCGTGCCAATATTATAAAAATTGTGCATTTAATGATAGAAGCATGTAATTTGGACCACATATACTACACATATAAAGGTTCAAAATTAGATAGGAGGCCATCTCAGATTTTGCCTTTTACAAAAATGGCGGGGATTCAAAATGGCGACTATACATATGTGACTAATAGCACGATAACTTTTGAACCAGACTTCAGATTTCAACCAAATTTGGTATATAGGTTCTTTTTTTGATGTATAAGATCGAGATCTTGAAGCGGAAGAATCGGTTTGCCAGAAGTTGTGCTTTTCCTGTTTTTTATGTAAAAATATGTTGTTTTTTTTTTCAATTATTTCACCCTGTATGTATTAATTTTTCAAATAGTTAAAACGGCCATTAAAAAGAGCGTAAAAATATTTTTTAGGAAATATTTTTAACTTTTTAGTTATGTTAATTACCATTTATTAAGTGCAAAATTTATCTTCACATGTACCTATATGCGGCAGATTCGTGCAAATATTATAAGAATTATTGTGCATTTAATGGTAGAAGCATATAATTTGGACCACATATACTGCACCTCTTCTTCTTCTTCTTTTGCCCTTTAATTCGTCCAATTCTGAACATAGGCTTCCCCCAGTTTCCTCCATTCGCTTGTGTTTAGTGCTTTCTGTTTCCAGTGCGTTCCTCCTATCTTTTTAATGTCGTCTCCCCATCTCATCTGGGGTCGTCATCTTGCTCTCTTTCCTGTCCATGGTCTCCATTGTTGTATCGTGCTATTCCAGCTATTGTCCGTTTGTCTAGCGTTATGAGCTGCGCAGCTCCATTTTAGCCTGGTTATATGTTGACCTGCGTCTTTGACTTTTGTTCTATTTCTGACCCAGTTGTTTTGCTTTTTGTCTGTCAATTTTACTCCTAGCATTGCTCTCTCCATGGCTCTTTGTGTCTTTATTATTTTATCCATGTTTGCCTTGGTCAAGGTCCATGTTTGGCATGCGTATGTGAGAATTGGGAGTATGCACTGGTCAAACACTCTTGTTTTTAAGTATTGTATTTTTTTATTCTTTAGGACCCATTTTAATTTTCCAAATCCTGCCCAGGCTAATCTGACCCTTCTTTTTACCTCCGCTGTTTGGTTTTCCTTATTTATTTTTATAATCTGTCCCAAATATATATAATCATTAACCGCTTCTATTGTGGTGTCGTTTAGTATTACGTTTCTATTGGCTTGTATGTTTGTCATTGTTTTTGTTTTGGCAAAATTCATTTTTAGACCTATTTGTTCGGATTCATTTGCTAGTTCGGTTAGCATGGTTTGTAGTTCTTCAAAACTTGATGCTATGACTACTACATCGTCTGCATATCTTAGGTGGTTTAGTTTCTTTCCATTTATGTTTATTCCCATGTTTGTCCATTCCATTGTTTTGAAAACATCTTCCAGTGCTAATGTAAATAGTTTATTAGAAATAACATCTCCCTGTCGCACTCCTCTGTTAATTGGTATGGGTTTTGTAGTTTCTTCCAATTGTACTGTCATTGTTGCTTTCTTACATATATTATGTATTAGCATTCTGTATCTGGAATCTATTCGACAGTTGTTTATAGCTTTTTCGATTGCCCACATTTCCACGCTGTCAAATGCTTTTTCGTAGTCAACGAACGCTAAGTGCAGATCTATATGGTATTCGTTAGCTTTTTCTATTAGTGTCCTAATTGTTAGAAGATGGTCAGTGGTGCTATATCCCTTTCGGAATCCTGCCTGCTCTACGGGTTGATACGAGTCCAATTTGTGTGTTATCTGTTGTTGATAATCCTCATGAATAGTTTATACGTTTGCGACAGCAGTGAGATGGGTCTGTAATTTTTTATGTCCTTTCTGTCGCCTTTCTTAAATAGCAGGATTGTAAGACTTTCGTTCCATTCGTCGGGTATTTCTCCTTTATGTAGACACTGATTAAACAGATTTCTTAATGTTTGTAAGATTTCTTCTTTCCCTTCTTTCAGCAAGGAAAGATTTCAGCAAGGATTCCATCTGGTCCTGGTGCTTTGTTGTTCTTTAATTGTGATAGTGCTGCTTCTATTTCATAATTTTCTATTTTTGGTAGTGTTTCTGAGTGTATATTCGTGATTGTTTTCTTGATATATTCCTGAGTGTTGAAGTTTGCGTCTTTCTTTGAGGTGTATAGTTCTTTATAAAACCTTTCTACTTCTTCTGATATCTTATATTTTCTCCTCTCTTCCCGTCCTGTTTCATCCTTTATTGAAATGAGTAGTGGTTTCCCTAAATTTGGTCGTAAGCATTTTAGGCCCTTATTTCTCTCAATTACTTTCTCGATTTCATTTTCAGTGTGTTTTCTTAGATCCTCTCTGGTTTTTCTTCTAATAAGTTTGTTTAGTTCTACGTATTCTACTGTGTTTCTTTTGTTTTCGCTTATTAGTTTTCGTCTACTTTCCATTAATTTAACTGTCCCGCTACTTAATCTATTTTCTTTTGTTGTTAGTTTTTTGGCAGTTTTCATTCCCGCTTCCAAGAGTTTTTCTTTCATTTCTTCATTGATCTTATTAATTTCTGACTCTTCCTTTGCTACTTGTTGATTATAGTTTTCCCTTTAAGTGTGTCTATATTCTTCTGCGTTTTGTCTTATTCTGCTATGGTCAATAGCCGTTGGTTTTCTTCTAGATTTCTGCGTCGCTAGTTTGCTTATTTCTATTTTGGCTCGTAGTATGCGGTGGTCGCTGCCAGTTGAGAATTTATTAAGTGCAGTTACGTCTTCGAAGATTTGTTTATTTTGGCAGAGGAAGTAGTCTATTTCATTTTTTGTCACCCCATTTGGGGAGACCCATGTCCATTTTCGGTTTGGCTTCTTATTAAAGTATGTATTTATTGCATGAAGGTTTTGTTGTTCCAAATATTCTAGTAGTCTTTCGCCCCTAATATTCCTTGATCCAAGTCCGTAGTTTCCTATTTTGTTTTCTGAGTCTTCCATTTTCTTTCCGATTTTTGCGTTAAAATCTCCCATAACGATTGTTGTTTTTATATTTTGTTTTCCATTGCTGTGGTGATGTCATCATAAAAGTTATCAATTTCTTCCTCATCATGTGTTGTTGTTGGAGCATATACTTGTATTAGTTTCATTCTTGTCTTCCTGTTAATTTCTAGTATGATATATCCTACTCTATCTGATATGCTCTTATACTCGATTACGTTTTTTTTAATTTTCTCTTTGATCAGAAATCCTATTCCTCCATATGTTTCGTCCTCCTTTCCTTTGTAATAGAGGCGATTTCCTGATTCTAGGTCTATACACATTTCTCCTCTTCTTTTGACCTCTGACAATCCTACAATGTCCCATTTGATTTTAGTTAATTCCTCTTCGAGTTCGTACAACTTTTCATCTTGAGCCATGGATCTGATATTATATGTGGCTATATGTATTCTGTTGCATTCCTTCTTTTTCTGTTTTCTCTGATTCGTTCTTGTCGAGCTTTTGCCTGCCCCAGAATCCATGAGGCTGATCGGTTTCCCGATGTGGGACTCCGGATTTCTCCTACCCACCTGGGGTCCATTTCCGCTTTGTTGTAAGTTCGACATTGCTAGTTTGGGGAAAATAGCCATAAAACACCACGCTGGCCAGGCAGGTTGGTGAGTTGTAGGGATCACATTTCCTTGACTCCCTGTAACTGTTGTATGGTTATCCCGCTCATACTCGGTCGCCAGAGCCTCGTCTGTTATGTAGCAGGAGGCACCAGGTAATTTTAGAATACCACTCGTGCAGGTGAGGTTGACTTTTGGATCGATTGATGTATTGTTGTTAAGTCCGATCCCTTACCTCCCTATATTGCACCTATAAAGGTTCAAATTTAGATATGAGGCCATTTCAGATTTTGCCTTTTACAAAAATGGCGGGCATTCAAAATGTCGACTATACATATGTGACTAATAGCACGATAACTTTTGAACGAGATGTCAGATTTCAACCAAATTTGGTATATAGGTTCTTTTTTTGATGAGTAATATCGAGGACTTGAACCGGAAGAATCGGTTTACAAGAATTTGTGTTTTTACTGTTTTTTTTTATGTAAAAATATGTTGTTTTTTTTTTCAATTATTTCACCCTGCATGTATTAATTTTTCAAATAGTTAATACGACCTTTACAAAGATCGTTAAAATATTTTTTAGGAAATATTTTTAACTTTTTAGTTATGTTAATTACCATTTATTAAATGCAAAACGTATCTTCACATGTACCTATATGCGGCAGATTCGTGCAAATATTATAAGAATTATTGTGCATTTAATGGTAGAAGCATATAATTTGGACCACATATACTGCACCTCTTCTTCTTCTTCTTTTGCCCTTTAATTCGTCCAATTCTGAACATAGGCTTCCCCCAGTTTCCTCCATTCGCTTGTGTTTAGTGCTTTCTGTTTCCAGTGCGTTCCTCCTATCTTTTTAATGTCGTCTCCCCATCTCATCTGGGGTCGTCATCTTGCTCTCTTTCCTGTCCATGGTCTCCATTGTTGTATCGTGCTATTCCAGCTATTGTCCGTTTGTCTAGCGTTATGAGCTGCGCAGCTCCATTTTAGCCTGGTTATATGTTGACCTGCGTCTTTGACTTTTGTTCTATTTCTGACCCAGTTGTTTTGCTTTTTGTCTGTCAATTTTACTCCTAGCATTGCTCTCTCCATGGCTCTTTGTGTCTTTATTATTTTATCCATGTTTGCCTTGGTCAAGGTCCATGTTTGGCATGCGTATGTGAGAATTGGGAGTATGCACTGGTCAAACACTCTTGTTTTTAAGTATTGTATTTTTTTATTCTTTAGGACCCATTTTAATTTTCCAAATCCTGCCCAGGCTAATCTGACCCTTCTTTTTACCTCCGCTGTTTGGTTTTCCTTATTTATTTTTATAATCTGTCCCAAATATATATAATCATTAACCGCTTCTATTGTGGTGTCGTTTAGTATTACGTTTCTATTGGCTTGTATGTTTGTCATTGTTTTTGTTTTGGCAAAATTCATTTTTAGACCTATTTGTTCGGATTCATTTGCTAGTTCGGTTAGCATGGTTTGTAGTTCTTCAAAACTTGATGCTATGACTACTACATCGTCTGCATATCTTAGGTGGTTTAGTTTCTTTCCATTTATGTTTATTCCCATGTTTGTCCATTCCATTGTTTTGAAAACATCTTCCAGTGCTAATGTAAATAGTTTATTAGAAATAACATCTCCCTGTCGCACTCCTCTGTTAATTGGTATGGGTTTTGTAGTTTCTTCCAATTGTACTGTCATTGTTGCTTTCTTATATATATATTATGTATTAGCATTCTGTATCTGGAATCTATTCGACAGTTGTTTATAGCTTTTTCGATTGCCCACATTTCCACGCTGTCAAATGCTTTTTCGTAGTCAACGAACGCTAAGTGCAGATCTATATGGTATTCGTTAGCTTTTTCTATTAGTGTCCTAATTGTTAGAAGATGGTCAGTGGTGCTATATCCCTTTCGGAATCCTGCCTGCTCTACGGGTTGATACGAGTCCAATTTGTGTGTTATCTGTTGTTGATAATCCTCATGAATAGTTTATACGTTTGCGACAGCAGTGAGATGGGTCTGTAATTTTTTATGTCCTTTCTGTCGCCTTTCTTAAATAGCAGGATTGTAAGACTTTCGTTCCATTCGTCGGGTATTTCTCCTTTATGTAGACACTGATTAAACAGATTTCTTAATGTTTGTAAGATTTCTTCTTTCCCTTCTTTCAACATTTCAGCAAGGATTCCATCTGGTACTGGTGCTTTGTTGTTCTTTAATTGTGATAGTGCTGCTTCTATTTCATAATTTTCTATTTTTGGTAGTGTTTCTGAGTGTACATTCGTGATTGTTTTCTTGATATATTCCTGAGTGTTGAAGTTTGCGTCTTTCTTTGAGGTGTATAGTTCTTTATAAAACCTTTCTACTTCTTCTGATATCTTATATTTTCTCCTCTCTTCCCGTCCTGTTTCATCCTTTATTGAAATGAGTAGTGGTTTCCCTAAATTTGGTCGTAAGCATTTTAGGCCCTTATTTCTCTCAATTACTTTCTCGATTTCATTTTCAGTGTGTTTTCTTAGATCCTCTCTGGTTTTTCTTCTAATAAGTTTGTTTAGTTCTACGTATTCTACTGTGTTTCTTTTGTTTTCGCTTATTAGTTTTCGTCTACTTTCCATTAATTTAACTGTCCCGCTACTTAATCTATTTTCTTTTGTTGTTAGTTTTTTGGCAGTTTTCATTCCCGCTTCCAAGAGTTTTTCTTTCATTTCTTCATTGATCTTATTAATTTCTGACTCTTCCTTTGCTACTTGTTGATTATAGTTTTCCCTTTAAGTGTGTCTATATTCTTCTGCGTTTTGTCTTATTCTGCTATGGTCAATAGCCGTTGGTTTTCTTCTAGATTTCTGCGTCGCTAGTTTGCTTATTTCTATTTTGGCTCGTAGTATGCGGTGGTCGCTGCCAGTTGAGAATTTATTAAGTGCAGTTACGTCTTCGAAGATTTGTTTATTTTGGCAGAGGAAGTAGTCTATTTCATTTTTTGTCACCCCATTTGGGGAGACCCATGTCCATTTTCGGTTTGGCTTCTTATTAAAGTATGTATTTATTGCATGAAGGTTTTGTTGTTCCAAATATTCTAGTAGTCTTTCGCCCCTAATATTCCTTGATCCAAGTCCGTAGTTTCCTATTTTGTTTTCTGAGTCTTCCATTTTCTTTCCGATTTTTGCGTTAAAATCTCCCATAACGATTGTTGTTTTTATATTTTGTTTTCCATTGCTGTGGTGATGTCATCATAAAAGTTATCAATTTCTTCCTCATCATGTGTTGTTGTTGGAGCATATACTTGTATTAGTTTCATTCTTGTCTTCCTGTTAATTTCTAGTATGATATATCCTACTCTATCTGATATGCTCTTATACTCGATTACGTTTTTTTTAATTTTCTCTTTGATCAGAAATCCTATTCCTTCATATGTTTCGTCCTCCTTTCCTTTGTAATAGAGGCGATTTCCTGATTCTAGGTCTATACACATTTCTCCTCTTCTTTTGACCTCTGACAATCCTACAATGTCCCATTTGATTTTAGTTAATTCCTCTTCGAGTTCGTACAACTTTTCATCTTGAGCCATGGATCTGATATTATATGTGGCTATATGTATTCTGTTGCATTCCTTCTTTTTCTGTTTTCTCTGATTCGTTCTTGTCGAGCTTTTGCCTGCCCCAGAATCCATGAGGCTGATCGGTTTCCCGATGTGGGACTCCGGATTTCTCCTACCCACCTGGGGTCCATTTCCGCTTTGTTGTAAGTTCGACATTGCTAGTTTGGGGAAAATAGCCATAAAACACCACGCTGGCCAGGCAGGTTGGTGAGTTGTAGGGATCACATTTCCTTGACTCCCTGTAACTGTTGTATGGTTATCCCGCTCATACTCGGTCGCCAGAGCCTCGTCTGTTATGTAGCAGGAGGCACCAGGTAATTTTAGAATACCACTCGTGCAGGTGAGGTTGACTTTTGGATCGATTGATGTATTGTTGTTAAGTCCGATCCCTTACCTCCCTATATTGCACCTATAAAGGTTCAAATTTAGATATGAGGCCATTTCAGATTTTGCCTTTTACAAAAATGGCGGGCATTCAAAATGTCGACTATACATATGTGACTAATAGCACGATAACTTTTGAACGAGATGTCAGATTTCAACCAAATTTGGTATATAGGTTCTTTTTTTGATGAGTAATATCGAGGACTTGAACCGGAAGAATCGGTTTACAAGAATTTGTGTTTTTACTGTTTTTTTTTATGTAAAAATATGTTGTTTCTTTTTCAATTCTTTCACCCTGTATATATTATTTTTTTAAAAAGGTGATACCGGCGTTGAAAAGAGCGAAAAAATAGTTTTTAGGAAATATCTTGAACTCTTTAGTTATATTAATTACCATTTAATACATGCATAACGTATCTTCACATGTAGGTACCAATGTGCGGCAGATTCGTGCAAATAATAATATAAGAATTATTGTGCATTTAATGGTAGAAGCATATAATTTGGGCCACACATACTACACATACAAAGATTCAAATTTAGATATAAGGCCATCTCAGATTTAGTCTTTTACAAAAATCTGCCGCCCATAGGTACATGTGAAGATACGTTTTGCATTTATTAGATGGTAATTTACATAACTATAAAGTTAGAAATATTTCCTAAAAAATATTTTTACGCTTTTTTCAATGGTGGTATTAAATTTTTGAAAAATTAATACATACAGGGTGAAAGAATTGAAAAAAAACAGCATAATTTTACATAAACACCAGGAAAAACACAACTTCTGGTAAATCGATTCTTCCTGTTCAAGACCTCGATCTTATACATCAAAAAAAGAACCTATATACCAAATTTGGTTGAAATCTGAAGTCTCGTTCAAAAGTTATCGTGCTATTAGTCACAATGTATAGTTGCCATTTTGAATCCCCGCCATTTTTGTAAAAGGCAAAATCTGAGATGGCCTCATATCTAAATTTGAACCTTTATATGCGCAGTATATGTGGTCCAAATTATATACTTCTATCATTAAATGCACAACTGTTTTACATATCGGCTGCACTATATCGAATGATACAAAACACGACTTCCCACGGAGAGGGGTGGGGGTAAAATATTTTAAATACAAATCCCGCAATTTTTCGCGAAATGAACATCAGATCGAAAAACTGAAAAATACACTTATTCAATATTTTTCAAAAATCTATCGAATGGCACTAAACACAACCCCCACGGAGGTGGGGTGGCGGGATACTTTAAAATCTTAAATGGGAGCCCCTATTTTATTATTCGAACTTTTATTCGAAACATTTTTTCGAATTACGGATAGATGGCGCTATAATCTAAAAAAATTATTGTTGGAAATGGAAAATTAATTAAAAATGAAAAGTCCCCACTAAAATGGAAAACTTTAGTTTTTTGGTAACTTTTTTTGGTTTTAGGACCTACTCTTCAGAACTCAATAGGTCCCCATAACGCTCGAGTGACTGCACATTTAGCATACTTTGCTCCCCTACCATAAGTTAAGTACATGTAGAACAGTGTATATTTCAAAAATCTGACGGTTTGAGCAGGGCGTAAGGAAATGGGTGAGTCACAAAATTTCACAAGAAAAAAGCGAATATTTCGAAAAATAAACGTCAGATCAAAAAAACTAAAAAATACGTGTTCAATATTTTTCAAAAATCTATCGAATGATACCAAACACGACCCTCCACGGAGATGGAGGGTGGGGGTAAATTTAAAATTTTAAATAGGAACCCCGCGATATTTCGCGAAATGAACATCACATCGGAAAACTGCAAAATAGACGTATTCAATGTTTTTGAAAAATCTATCGAATGATACCAAACACGACCCCCCACGGAGGTGGGATGGGGGATAACTTTAAAATATTAAATAGGAGCCCCCTATTTTTTACTGCAGATTTGGATTACTTTCGTAAAAATAAGTAACTGTTTTTCAAATTATGGATAGATGGCGCTATAATCGGAAAAAGCGATTGTTGGAAATGGAGAATTAAATTAAAAATGGAAAGTGCCCACTTAAATGGAAAACTTACTTAACTTTTTTTGGTTTTAGGACCTAATCTACAGAACCCAACAGTTCCCCGTAACTGCAAATTTAGCATATTTTCCTTCCCTACGATTGATATGCCAACAACTTTTTTTCTTGCGAAATATTTTATTTAAAATTTTGTAATAGTTCAATTTTATTTACTTAAGTCATTTAGCCACTGTCTCTTTAAATCATAAAACTGGTAGTACATATAATATGTCGGACAAAAGCTAATTTTTTTAATTGGCGTTTGTTTTTTTTTGTACTTGATTTAATTTTAATAAACTACTCGTCAAAAGTTAGGGATATAGAAAATTATGCTCATTTTCGGAGTTGATTTTTTCATGAACAGATTAACGGATTCTACGTTTTTTTTTATTCTAGATTTTTCTTTAGTATTTACACAGTTGTGCAAAGGCTTACTCAAACTTCTTTTTTGTACTTATACCGGGTGGACGAAAAGAAATGTTTTTCTTATGTTAAGTTTGAGACACACTGTAGGGAGGACGAGGTACAAATGTGAGTATACATCAGAATCGTATTGTAGTCTTATGTTTTGTGGACATTTTATTTTTTGCTAATCCCTGACATGGTACGCTTGTATTATCACAAAGTAGACATATTTTATGATGAAATAAGTACTGCACTTAACGATCAACCTACACATTTTACGGTCTTGTGTGACGATTTCAATGCCAAAACAGAAATAAAATTGGACGCTACCGAAGAAGCACTTGGAAATTTTGGAACGGAGGGGAAATGATTCCAGTGAAACACTGCTGAGCTTTCTGCTTCAAAACCACTTATACCAGATGAACAGTTTCTTCCATAAATAACTCAATCTAAAATGGACATGGAGAAGTCCAGATGGTCGAACGAAAAACAAAAAAGATTTCATAATCACTAGAAAACATGTAATCAAAGACGTAACAGTGCTGAACAAGCTAGCTACCGGTAGTGACCATAGAATGGTGCGGGCTGAGGTTATGATAAATGCCAACAAAGAACGGCATAAACTAATTAAGAAGACTCTCAGCAATATCATGGACAAGCCCATCAAATTTAACTGGTTTCCTGCGAAGCGTTACTGCGTAGCTAAATAATGCTGAACCACAAGAAAACATCAATGATTTAAATAAGACCATCACTACGGCCATGTTAGAGAGCCAAACCGCATATTTCCAAAAAAACTCAAAAAGAAACAAAACTGAGCGACCGACGCTACTATTCGCCAAATGGAACAAAGAAGAATCATGAGAAGCGAAGAATTTACCACAGTTGAAGAACTTAACGAAATCAACAAGCAAATAATCTCAAAGGCTATAAGACGCAACATTAAAACATACAATCAAAACCAAATTAAAAATATAATAGAAAATAACAACAGTATGAAGGTTCTACGTAAAAAACTCGAAAGTGGGAAAAAACAAATGACGAGGGTTAAAGACAAACAGATAAGTATTACAACAAATAGAGAACATATCCAAAAAGTAGTTGAAGACTTCTATCATCTACTATATAAAAGCCCAAAAGAATTGAATTTGGACTCAGATGCTGAACCAGATATACTAAATACTAAAAAGGTTATCGTAAATCAAGGATCTGAACTGCTACCGGATATCACACTGGATTAAATAAATCTAGCCTTGAAGAAAACAAAAAACAATAAGTCCCCTGGTGAAGACTGTGTGGTTGCCGATGCAATTAAGATTGGTGGTAACTATTTACTTAAGAAAATAAGAGATCTGTTTAATATCTGTCTTTTTAACAGCTTTATACTAGACAAATGGTAAAACACCTTAGTGATACTAATCCACAAAAAAGGGGATAAAGCTGATTTGGAAAACTACCGACCAATTAGGACAAGGGCATTAAAGACATTTTAGTTCATTCTCAAGGTCTTCATGTGTGAGAAGATAATTTTAATGTAAGTATTTAATATCTGTTGTCTGCTTTTTTTAGTAAATCAAGTGTATTTTGAACAAAACGACAATAAAACTTTTGGTATATTTTGGTAGATTTACATTAGATATTGAATAATATTTACGTATATAATATTTTTGTGGAACTGTCTTTATTATAAAATTAAAATAAACTAATAATAATAATTGTCACTCAAATATTATGAAATATATAGTTCACAGCAAGTACCTAAAGATCTATAGAACTGAGATACACCATAAAATAAGTACAAGTAAACGTATGAATAATATCAAAAGTAGTGAAATAATGGCGCAGTCCTTGAATATTGTTAACTGTATAACGTCACGACCAATGATGGAGCGTTTTGGACTGGCTGATATAATTTGAATTTTCTCTCGATTTTAGATTTAAAAACGTTTTTATATACTTCACTTGGTCTTTGTCACTATGTCCGTGAAATCTTGTAATCTACTTTAAACATACTTTCAGACTAATTAGACACCTGAAATTTTCAGAATAGCTGAGAAATCGATAAAAATGCATTATTCAACAGCTTTTATATAATATGGATTAATTGAGTTTGATTTTTAATTTTAAGACATTTTAGATGTATATAATAGAATGACATTTAGATCTGGTTTTAAAGTACGAAAATAAATAGCGAATATAGCCTAGTGGTAAAGCATTCGACTGTAGATCGAGAGGTCCTCGGTTCAAACCCGAGTATTCTCTATTTTCTTTTATTATTTTTTTTTTTTTAGTTTACTTTAGTTAGCATTTTCATATTGAATAAACTTGGGCTGGATCTGGACTGTATATAGAGGTGGTTCTCTTTTTTGTGATTCCAGTGGTTGAAATAATGTTATACTGATTTAAATGTATTAATTAAACATGCATTAGGAAAATGCAATTTACAAAACCAGTATAAAAACAAAAATTGATCTACATAAAAAACATTAAATAGTTATGGCAACAATTTCAATTCTTCTTCAATATCTTCTTCTTTCAAATTAGGGTGGGCTAAAAAAAGAAAACTGTACACATATTTTGTTAAATTTTATTAGCTGTATAAGGTATATCACAATAATTATTCTTTCTAAACATGTTTCATCAATTTTTTACCATTTTAAACGTGTTCTTTGATTTACATATATGAGTTTAAAATCGATTACAAAATTCTTTCATGACAGGAATTGAAACAACAATATAGTTGATAATTTTATATTGTGTCCTATATACAGTGATAAGCGCACTAATAACCGGCAAAATAGCGCAAAAGATGGAGAACATAATACATTGCGAAACAACAAGAGATGAAACTAGTGGAGATGGAAACTATCGTTATATATGTATAAATTAACATTACATTACATAGTTTCCCACCTTTAGACGTCTGTGACAGGAGTATTTTATAAAATTCTACTGTCACAGTGACAGTTGTCATACTCCTCTGATACATCTAAAGGCGGAAATAGTATATTACATACTTAGCGGGAAAGTACTCTATTTCAGCCGAGCGGCAAGGTAGTTTACCGAGGTGCGAAGCACCGAGGTAAACTACAGACGCGAGGCTAGAATGAGTTCCCGCGAGGTTTGTATACTATTTTACTCACAATCGGTTAGTAGTTTATGGATTTCTAATACTCACAATCTACCAATAATAATTTCGTTTCAAATATCTGTATCCATTTTCATTATGTGATAAGATGAATTATTTTAAGTAACCTGTGATCATAATTGATAATAATAATGGATATGTGGAGAATTCATTACATGGACAAATAAAAATTGCTAATATGTTGTCTCATGTATAAAATCCAGAAACGTCGGCGTCATCATCTATTTCTGAAACTCATAATTTTGAGCAACACGGTCTTACTTTAACCGTTAATAGTAATCATAATTCCAATGTAACTATTATAGGTCTGGATCCCGCGTATGAAAAAAAAGTTGATTAATAGCAAGCTGAAAATTTGTTAATAGCTTAAGGGTGTCTAGTCGGACAAACTTTGATATATGGGAGCACTGGAACAGGGGAAGTTTTAATTGTGGAACAGGTTAAAAATTTGGAACGGTCACACCACGAAAACGGCACATTTATTTTGTTCGACAGAACAGACCTCTCATGCAAAAATCAGAGTGCTATTTATCACCTGTCATAATTCCTGTCATTTGACATATTCTACATGTTCCACTCATTAAAACTCCCATTTGGTGATAAATAGCAGTCTGATTTTTGCATGAGAGTTTAATCTCTGTTCGGAGAGTTTAAGTCTGTTCTGTCGGACAAAATAAATGTGCCGTTTTCGTGGTGTGACCGTTCCAAATTTTTAACCTGTTTCACAATTAAAACTGCCCCTGTTCCAGTGTTCCCATAAATCAAAGTTTATCCGAATAGACACCCTTAAGCTATTAACAAATTTTCAGCTTGCTATTAATCAACTTTTTTTTATACGCGGGATCCAGACCTATTAATATGTATAATTCCAAATAGTTTTCTTTTTGTTATTGTTGTTGTTGTTTCTTAATTAAATAAATGTTGAGTGGATTCTATTCTTTCTAAACCATCTTTTAATCAAAAATGACATTGACATTTTCAGGTAGAAAAGTGACAGATGCTAGCCGGGAAAGTACTTTCCCGGCTAGCTGGGAAAGTAAAGTAAGTAATAAGTCGCTTCCTGATTACTTCAAAGGTTAGAAATCCATAAATTACTAACCGATTGTGAGTAAACTATGTAATGTAATTATAATTTATACGTTTATAACGATAATTTCTACCTTCACTCGTTTCATCTCTTTTTGCTTCGCAATGTATTATGTTTTCCACCTTTTGCGCTATTTTGCCGATTATTAGCACGCTCATCACTGTATAACAAAACCGTGGTATTATAAAAAGTACTTTTTTTATAAAAGTGTAACTTTTTAATATTGTGGCACCAGAACTTATATGTCAAATATTTATCTCAAATCACATCCAATATGGTCTAATAGCCAGGATACCTGGCTTGCACCCAAGAGACTCGAGTTCGATTCCCGGTATCGAAAATCTTTCTTGTTTTTAAAATTGACATTTTGATTTGAATAATAGTAATTGTTTTTATAATACTTTTTTTATATTGTGTCCCATAAAAAAAAATAATAAAAACGTGGTATTATAAAAAAAAATTATATCAAAGTATAATTATTTTATTTTTTTATTTTTTTTAATCGTAATTTATTATTAATTATAAATTTTAAAACAAACTCACGATAAAGACTGATTAAAGGATTTTTCTAGTATTCACGGACTGGCCTACACTCTCTTTACATGCAGCTTTAGATGTCAGTTATTTGACTTTTGTCTTGGGAGCAAATCTGAATTTGGTTGTCGTGAGTAAAGGCTTTAGTGCTGCTACTTAAAAAGACGAGACGTCACTTTTATTTGCAAACGCGAGAAAATTTTGGCTTGGTCTTACTAAGAAGGCAGCATTATTACATTCTAAACTAGAAGATTTGTAGATTTTGGGATTGTAACATTGGGTTGTATTAGCAGTTTTTAATAAAACTATGGAAAATTCGGTCAATGTTCGGTTTGGGATTAATACGATTATTTCATCCATAGGAGATTTTGACCAATAGAAAGCTACAGAGATAAAAATTAAAGTGAATATTTTTTGATGATTTTAACTTCCAATCGTATAGTAAGATATTTGATCACGTGTTAATTCTGTCCAATCAGATTAAAATTATACTGAGAATTATCTACTGTAGAAAATTACCGATAGAATTTTTTTAAGTAGATTGTTTCTGTTTAGTGGCAACCAGTTTCCTAGTTTTGACAACTGTCACATTTAAGAAAATATCCATAATATACTATTGTGTATCATTTTATCAATCAAAGATAGAATAAAAACTTTAGATTTTTTTTTATAACGCGGCCACATAAATTTGATACACCCTGTATATTGATTTGTAACTATTTATTAGAAGGTAGCTTTTACGCAGTGGGTTTATCCTTAATGAGTTTTTCCCTGAAGAATTAAAGACATTTGTGGATAAAGTGAAGTGAAAAGACAATTTATTTCGGATTATAATTTTAAAAAGATTGTTTTGTTACGGGAAAGGCAAAATCCGCAGGTAATTGTAATTATTAGTTTTTAGAAAAATAAGGTAGTGAAATTTGGAATCTTAAGGCCTTTTGTTTAAGCCCAAGAATATTTGTAGAAATCCCGAAAAGTAATTATGATGAGTAGAAGTATTTGTTGAAATAATGTATGGATTTTTCAAATGAAAAAAGAGGAATGTGGAGAGAGAAATGTTTCTGATTGGCTTGGCAATTTGGAATGGGGAGAGAGAAGTTTGAATGTTCAGACAGTTTGGAAAAACAAAAAACTTCAAAAGTTTTCCTGAGTAGTTCAGAAGCAAATACTAGTGGTTGTTTGATAGTAAAGAGTAGCTGAAAAGTGGAACGAGAGACAAACCAAATTGAGAAGAAATACCTCTTTGATTCTGTAACGTCCAAGAGAGAAAGTTACAAGAACTATAGTTATTAAAAATTATTTGTGACACCAAGTAAGAAAGATATTTGGGTCTCAGGAGATTATTATTGTGAGAAAGAGAGGAGAGAGTTTTGGAGTTTATTGAACGAGTACTGGTCAAAGAGGCCTGGCTCGTGTTTTGGAGAAATAGAAATAGTAGAACTAGAGAAAACGGATAGGGCTTTGATTGGTAGCCTAACATAATCAAAAAGGAAGAGCTGTTTGGGTCAAGAGGAGACATCATTGTGTGTGAAGCAAAAAGGTCAGTCAATAACTTATGTGATAGATTTTCTATATAATCAGAATTTAATTTTTTTGCGTAAAAGCATATGAATTAAGATTCGAACATTTCAAAAACTTAATAGGAAGTATAAGTAGTTTTGCGAATACTTAAATTTGTTTGTTTAGCTTGTTTTATTAATGGTATCAACAACAAAGCGATAAATATTTGTTTGAATTAGATTAATTTATATGGCAAAAGTTTCATTTGGACAGTTATGCCCACAGGATTTAATTGATAAATTTTCAGAGCATTGCTTTTGATAATAAAGGTATTTGTATGTGCTTTTTTATGGTATTTCTATTTATTTCCTTTTCCTATTTTATCCCGATAAGGATCAACTAAGAGATGCTGAAGCCACGAGAAAGGATAAGTATAACCTAAGATAATTTAGTTATTTTTTTAATAACAAAAAGGCACCCTGAGATTTTTCTTAATTTTTATGTATGATTTGCGACAATTAAATACTTAATTAATTAAATAAATACTAATTAATATAAAAGTAAGAGAAAGCAGATCATAACAACATGGCGCCCAACGTGGGGCATGAAAGTATCTCTAGTTGTGAATTTGAAAGGATAGGAAACGGAAAAACAGGTGATTAAAAATTTATTTGCCCGTCGCAAAAAGTTGATATGTTAACAATGTTTACATATTTATTTTATTTTTGATTGATTTGAAGTTTGATAAATTTAAAAATTTGTGTGATAAATTGACTATATTTGGGGAGAGAAAAATTTTCGTCTCTACAGCATACAAGGTATTTTCGAAATTCGTATCAGGCGGGGATAAATTTTAACTACATGTCGATCACCAGAAGCAAAAGCAAAGAAAACAAAAAAACAAGAAGAACATTTGGAACAAGAAGAACATATAGAACAAGAAGACATTTTCGAAATAACAATCGTGGCAACAGAAAAACAGGAATTATCAGGAATAGATAAATTTTTACAACTGATGCAACTGGAGTCACATAAAATGGATAAAAATCAGGAGGAAACATCAAAGAAAATGGATAAAATGCAAGAAAATATGGATGAAGCAAAACGGGCTATGGATAAAAATCAGGAAGAAACATTAAAGAAACTGGATAAAACACAACAAAAAATGGATGACAATCAACAGGAAATAAAACAAGCAATAGAAGAAAACAACAGAAATATAGAGAGTATCGAGAAGAAAATGGTTAAAAAAATTGAAGAGATTGCAGAAAAGAGCGAGAAACAGGAGATAGAGATTAAAGAAATCAAAATGAAGAAGATAAACAATTTCCAGAAAAAGGAACTAGAAAATTTGGAAAATAAGTTGGAAAATGCTATTCAAGTAGACAGAGAAGAAGGGGGGAAAAGAATCACAGAAATATAAAAACAAGTCACCGAAAACAAGACGCAACAGAATTTCGGAGAAAGAAAAGAATTGGTTATCCATAGTACAGATGATGTGAAAATAAGGTTTGGCGGGGATGTAAAAAAATTACACCCAGTAATTTTCATAAATAATTTAAAAGAGAAAGTACGATACATCGGTAACTTCGAAACAGCCAAAGAAACGATAAGGAACCATCTTAAAGATGACGCGAGTTTATGGTTTGATAGCAAAGAAGAAGAATTGGACAATTGGCATAAATTCGAACAAAAGTTTCTGAGTTATTTCTGGGGAAAATACAACAGATATAAATAAACAAGGAGTTGCAAAATGGGAGGTACCATGATAGAATGGGTATTTCAGAAAAAACATACGCACTACAATTATACAACAATGCAAAACACCTACATTACAATTATTCGTCCGAACAGCTAGTAGAACTGATAGCCAGACATTTTGAAGATACCTTAGAAGATCACATAACTTTACAAAACTACAAAGATATCGACAGTTTGTGCCAATTCTTACAAATACGAGAAACAAAAATGAGAGAAAGAGAAATAAGAAGATCGCAAGAAAATTATAGACAACGCGAAAATCAAGACTATAGAGATAGAAGACCAAACTTTAGGAGAGATTATACAAGAAGATAATTTATTCCGAGGAGGGAAAACGAAAATAGAGACAACGGAAGAGGAAACTATGAACAAAGAAATCGGCAAAGGAACGAAGACAGATATCGAGAAAACCAGAATAGAAATAACACCCGCACATACCAAGAAGACAGAAATGATAATAGAAGGAATGAACAGGAAAATCGTGGAAACCGATACGGGTCCGACAGACCAAGAGAAAATAGAAGAGCGGTAAACAATACGCAAATAGGTGAATATGAGGATGAGAGACAAAGCGATAGAACAAGAAGCGAAGAAGAACAGCAAGCGTCTATTCACAAAGGCGCTCACTAGACACAAAAAAACAAACAGGAATTTTTTGTCACCCGAAGGAATTTATTAAATTAGTAGGAAATAATGATAAAAGAAGTGGAGTAAATTTAAAATTTGTAGATGGTTTTATCAATGAGAAACCGATTAAAATTATGATTGATACTGGTTCGGAAATTACATTGATTAACAGGAAATTAATAGAAGAGGTTGATTTAACGAATTTAATTTACAAAATTCCCAGGGCAAATTTAGTGGGCGCAAATAAACGGACTTTGGCAACTATAAATGAAGGAATACGAATAAGGGTACGATTGGGGAAGACATTTTATGCACTACAATGTGTTATAATGCCGAACATGATGCATGATATGATCGTAGGAGTGGATGAATTGTCAGAAAAACATGTGGTGATAGATTTCAAAAATAACACTATGAAAATCACAGAGGAAAAAGAAGAAGAACAGGACATTCTGGAAATGGACAAGGAACATGAGAAACGGAAAAAGGATAATTTAGACAAAAAACAAACGGTGTAAATGAATTTGGCAATGAAGCAAGGACAGAAAAGAAAGAGGAGAAAGCAGCAGAAGATAATTAAAGAAAATGAAGCCTGGGATTCCTCGAAAGAAGAGATGAGCCCAGAAGAAGAAAAAGAAGAAAAAAGATTGACAAAAGAAAATGAAGCTTGGGATTCCTCAAAGGAAAAGATGAGCCCAGAAGAAGAGATCAGAATAAAAAAGGAAGGCGAAAGAGATTCAATTGAAACTGTGGTATTTGAAGAAAAAGTATGCGAAATGGAGGAGGCAGAATACACAATAAATATGTGTAAAGAATCGGAGGAAAAAGAAATAAAATTGATATGTGGAGAGGAAAGGGAGAAGGAACTGCGTGAAATATTGAGGGAGTATGAAAATTTAATAAATGAAGAAAACAGAGTAGCCAAAAAGTATGAACATTCATTTGAGGTTAAAGACTTAGGAAATTTTCGATCGAAAACTTACCCCATCCCATATAAGTACCGACAGGAGGTAAAATGTTAGAAGATCAAATCATAGAGAGATGTGACTCGCCGTATATCAACCCAATCGTGATTGTAAAAAAAAGCAGTGGAGAATTGAGGCTATGTTTGGATACCCGGAATATAAATCAACACACGGTATCTCAATATGAATCACCTCTCAACATCGAGGCTATTTTTGGGGAGAATTACAGGATCACACATTTTTCCTAAAATTGACTTAAAACATAGTTTTTGGTTGATACCTTTAGCAGAAAAATGTAGAAACTACACCGCTTTTTCAATCGATGGTATTGTGTACCGATTTAAAGTAGTGCCTTTTGGGTTACAAAGTGCTTGTGCAGCACTGGTAAGAGCTCTCCATGCAATATTAAACAGGTATGGAGGTTTTATAGTACACTACATCGACGACTTACTCATTTTTTCACCAGATACATCGAGTCATTTGAAACACATAAAAATTATCTTAGAAGAATGAATAACCATTTTCAATTTCGTTGCAAAACGAAAATACAGCCGAACCATATTCTAGTCCAATCAGAGAGTGCATCAAGCACCTCTACCAGTTTCGAAACTTATTAGTCTCTCATCAGGAGGCACATATGCTGCTCTCCCTGATCCAACCAAAACAAAACCCCAGCGTGCAGCCCCGGATTGCAGAGAACGAAATGACATAGATGCCCTAGCGGCAACTGCTACAACAAGACTAAGTTTTCACTCTAATGGCATATAAAACAACATATTGCTATTCTACACCCCACCAGAATGAAAACAATGGGAACCTTCTCTGGTGACACCTCCGAGGCTTCTACAATATGCAAGCCATACGGATGCTGAGACTAAGGAAGATAAGGGAATTCTACAATTTACAATTCACGTCCCATCTGCTCAGCGCGGTAAAGTTCCAACGAGAATGGTTCCCTTCGTACTCCAATCAGAGTAAATGTAAATCAAAAATGAATAACCATTTTCAATTTCGTTGCAAAACGAAAATACAGCCGAACCATATTCTAGTCCAATCAGAGAGTGCATCAAGCACCTCTACCGGTTTCGAAACTTATTAGTCTCTCATCAGGAGGCACATATGCTGCTCTCCCTGATCCAACCAAAACAAAATCCCAGCGTGCAGTCCCGGATTGCAACGAACGAAATGGCATAGATGCCCTAGCGGCAACTGCTACAACAACTGCATATGTGCCTCCTGATGAGAGACTAATAAGTTTCGAAACCGGTAGAGGTGCTTGATGCACTCTCTGATTGGACTAGAATATGGTTCGGCTGTATTTTCGTTTTGCAACGAAATTGAAAATGGTTATTCATTTTTGATTTACATTTACTCTGATTGGAGTACGAAGGGAACCATTCTCGTTGGAACTTTACCGCGCTGAGCAGATGGGACGTGAATTGTAAATTGTAGAATTCCCTCATCTTCCTTAGTCTTAGCGTCCGTATGGCTTGCATATTGTAGAAGCCTCGGAGGTGTAACCAGAGAAGGTTCCCATTGTTTTCATTCTGGTGGGGTGTAGAATAGCATTATGTTGTTTTATATGCCATTAGAGTGAAAACTTAGTCTTATCTTAGAAGAGTTGGACAAGGCCGGATTAAAATTGAATATTGAAAAATGTCAATTTTTTCAAAAAGAAGTGACATATTTGGGTTTTAAATTGGAAACAAAAACAGTTAGTTTAGCCTAGGATTGGGTAAAACTCATAGATGAATATCCAAGGCCAACGAATTTGAAAACATTGAGAGGTTTTCTTGGTACGATCAACTATTTCAAAAAACTAATTCCTGATTTGAGCCAGAAGGAGATTCCATTGCTAAAATTACTGAAGAAAGGTGTTAAATGAAATTGGAAAGAAGAACAAGAGAAGGCTTTCCAAATATTAAAAGAAGAATTCTCGAAAGGAACTAAAATATATCATCAAATGTACAATTTACCTTTCATACTACGAACTGATGCGTCTATACAAAAATTCGCGGGAGTTTTGTCGCAGATACAAAACAACCAAGAAGTGCCAATCTGTTTTATTTCCCGGGTGACAAAAACACACGAAAGAAAATACAGTGTGACTGAATTAGAGTGTCCTAGCGTACTTTTTTGTGTAAATAAGTTAAGGTTTTATCTATTTGGAGCAAAATTCACAATCGAAACAGATCATGCAGCCTTGGTGCATATTATGAAAAATCGATTGGTTAACAATCGTATACATCGAGGCATTTTGTTACTACAGGAGTATGACTTTGAGTTTCGATACATAAAAGGAAAAGACAACATTATAGCCGACGCTCTCACACGGGATGAAGACACTGGAAAAAAGGAAACAATTGTTTTTCAGGTGGGACTAAATATCTTGACACAAGAGGAAGGTGTATTTTCGTTAAGCGAAGTAAGAATAAATCAAGAAGATCTGGAGGAAAAAGAAAAAAGAAGAGCGGAGAGGGAAAATGACATTTTCTTTAAAATAATCGACGGAAAGGAACTATATTTGGTAACACAGACATTGGCAGAGGGATCATACAAAAATTACACGATGACAATGAGCATATCGGTAGCAGGAAGGTTTGGCTGGTTTTTCGAGAAAACTATATCTGCCGAAAAGATTACCGGATTGCCAAAAAGTGATCCAAAAATGCGAAATATGTCAAAAATATAAAAGCAGAAATTTCATAAATGAAAATATTGCTAAAAATATTGTATCCCGTCAAAAATTGGATATTGTAGCAATAGATATGTTAAGTGATCTGATAATGACCACGCACAGGAACAAACATATTTTGGTAATGGTCGATATATTTTCAAAATACGTAAAGTTATACAATTGCCGTACGACAAAGGGGGAAGAAATAATGAGAAAGATTGACAATTTTATAGCCACCGTAGGAACACCAAGAAGAATTCTCTTAGACAATGCGACGTATTTCCGGAGTGAGCGTTTCAAGTTACAGCTTCAGGACAGGGGAATAGGGACAAATTTTGTCAGTATCCGACATCCTCAAAGTAAACCTTCAGAGCGTTTTATACAGGAGACTACGAAATTCCTTCGCATTGCTGCAAATGGACAACATCGACGATGGGATAGGAAAGTGGCAGAAATAGAAAACTACTTAAACACCATTCCAAGTACGGTGACAAAAGAGACTCCGGAATATATCATGAAGGGTGTTATGCCAGTACGGCCATGGGAAGAACCTGAGCAGAGAGATTACCAACGAGTTTTGGAAACTGTGCAGAGGAGGCTGCAGCGCAGTAATGAGAGATATCTCCAAAGACAAAATCATAATAGGATACGACGACCAGTGACTTTTCAGAAGGGAGAAAAGGTGCTTGTAAGGGCATTACGAGTATCAAATCTCACTGGGGACGTTTGCGCAAAGCTAATGCCTATTTTCGAGGGTCCATACATCGTGCACAATGAAAATGGAATAAACAGTTACGTTCTGAGGCATGTGGAATTAGAAAAGATACGAGGAGTTTACAATATCCATGATGTGTATAAATACCACGAATAAAGACAAATGCATAATATTATAAAATTTAAGGTAGGGTAAGAGAATTAGGTTAGGATAACATGATAACAAGAGAAAAGTTTTGTTGTCGAGAGAAAATAATTTTTTTGTTGCACTTATTAAAAACGATTTTATCTCAAAACAAGGCGGGGATTTTATTGTGTATCATTTTATCAATCAAAGATAGAATAAAAACCTTTAGATTTTTTTATACAACGCGGGCACATAAATTTGATACACCCTGTATATTGATTTGTAACTATTTATCAGAAGGTAGCTTTTACGCAGTGGGCTTATCCTTAATGAGTTTTTCCCTGAAGAATTAAAGACATTTGTGGATAAAGTGAAGTGAAAAGAAAATTTATTTCGGATTATAATTTTAAAAAGATTGTTTTGTTACGGGAAAGGCAAAATCCACAGGTAATTGTAATAATTAGTTTTTAGAAAAATAAGGTAGAGAAATTTGGAATTTTAAGTCCTTTTGTTTAAGCCCAAGAATATTTGTAGAATTCCCGAAAAGTAATTATGATGAGTAGAAGTATTTGTTGAAAGAATGCATGGGTTTTTTCGAATAAAAAAAGAGGAATGTGGAGAGAGAAATGTTTCTGATTGGCTTGGCAATTTGGAATGGGGAGAGAGAAGTTTGAATGTTCAGACAGTTTGGAAAAGGACATTATTATGTGACCGGCATCCGAGAAGAGCAGTCAAAAGTTTTCGTGAGTAGTTCAGAAGCAAATACTAGTGGTTGTTTGATAGTGAAGAGTAGCTGAAAAGTGGAACGAGAGACAAATCAAATTGAGAAAAAATACCTCTTTGATTCTGTAAAGTCCAAGAGAGTGAGTTACAAGAACTATAGTTATTAAAAATTATTTGTGACACCAAGTAAAAAAGATACTTGGGTCTCAGGAGATTATTATTGTGAGAAAGAGAGGAGAGAGTTTTGGAGTTTATTGAACGAGTACTGGTCAAAGAGGCCTGGCTCGTGTTTTGGAGAAATAGAAATAGTAGGACTAGAGAAAACGGAGAGGGCTTTGATTGGTAGCCTAACATAATCAACAAGGAAGAGCTGTTTGGGTCAAGAGGAGACATCATTGTGTGTGAATCAAAAAGGTCAGTCAATAACTTAAGTGATAGATTTTCTATATAATCAGAATTTAATTTTTTTTCGTAAAAGCATATGAATTAAGATTCCAACATTTCAAAAATTTAATAGGAAGTATAAGTAGTTTTGCGAATACCTAAATTTGTTTGTTTAGCTTGTTTTATTAATGGTATTAAGAACAAAGCGATAAATATTTGTTTGAATTAGATTAATTTATATGGTAAAAGTTTCATTTGGAAAGTTATGCCCACAGGATTTAACTGATAAATTTTCAGAGCACTGCTTTTGATAATAAAGATATTTGTATGTGCTTATTTATGGTATTTCTATTTATTTCCTTTTCCTATTTTATCCCGATAAGGATCAACTAAGAGATACTGAAGCCACGAGAAAGGATAAGTATAACCTAAGATAATATAGTTATTCTTTTAATGACAAAAAGGCACCCTAAAATTTTTCTTAATTTTTATGTATGATTTGCGACAATTAAATAATTAATTAAATAAATACTAATTAATATAAAAGTAAGAGAAAGCAGATCATAACAATACGTATTAAAAAATAATCTTACGAATATCACACGACACACAGTGTGTCGTTGAGCCTAGCTAGCTGGACAAAAGTCATGTTCAAAACTAAAAGAATTATTATTTGAATATTGTAAAGAATACATCAAAACATCCTATTCTAATATTTATTTGTGTCTAACACATCCACCGTGTGAGTAATAACGTCCAAAAGTATTTTGATTGTAATAGAATAAATCAGTTGAATTCCGGACATCATTTAAATCACACGAAAATAACGTTTCCCTAATGTATAAAGATTAATTGTTGAATATGTATAATACTTATATTGGTAAGTGCTAATTTTTATTAATTTAACAAGACTATCTGATAACCAAACACTATTAAAAAAAGTTTTTATGATGAACGAAGGAAATTTTCTTCGTTTGGAGACTTTGGAAGGGTGGGAAATACTTGTACCCTTTTGTACCCGGGCTAAATTTTTTATATGTCATAGCTACACTTATTCCATTGATAATAAGGCCTATTATAAACTGCACACGCTTGTACATCATTTTGTTTTTTGAGTATTAGCGTCCAAATGTACGTATTTTTATTGTAATAGAATAAATCAGTTGAATTCCGTTGATCATATAAATCAATGAAGTTTTCGTTAATTTATAGATATTAATTGTTGAAGGTGGATAATATTTATGCTAGTAACTGATATTTTTTTCTAATTTAACAAATCTATCTGATAATCAAAGAATATTAAAAAAAGTTTGTATGATGAACGAAGGAAATTTTCTTCGTTTTCAAAGTGTGGAAGGGTGGTAATGACTTGTACCTTTTGTATCCGGGTTAAATTTGCAATTTGTCATAGCTGCACCTTTCCCATTAATAATAAGACTTATTATAACCTGCATACTCGAGCACATCATTTTTTTAGAGCACTGTCTTCCGAGGAGGGAATTTTTTGAAGAATGGGTAAAATGCTCAACAAAAGGAGAAAAAAATTGTTTTCTATTTGAGTTCCTTTCTACAAAATTTAATTTTAGAGACCTAACAGAGGACTCTGACAGAAAAATCAGAATGAGGATAGCAAATTATGCCTCCAAAATTTCTGATGAATGGGTTGCTGCGGGAAGATCAAAACAGCGTTTTTTGGCAACTAATGAAAGTTGGTTGAATGAGCACATCAAATTTGAAGCTCAATGTACTGTGCCGCGATCGTCCATATTATTTCAAGGTTCCGGTAATATAGGAAGACCACGGAAAAATTTTGACGAGGCGTCGTTTAAAACAAGAAGACGTATAGTTGAGGACTTCGTTGAATCACGCAGTGTGGGGGAGTTGGTAACTGCTTCAAAAGTAGCAGCTCGTGCAGTAGGGAAAAGAAACGCTGTTAATTCAATTAGGAGCGTAAGTGAATGCTCAGTAGGTGCTACATCTTCTAATTATAAAAAATCGAATAGCTTGCAGGATGGTAGGCAATTTAGTGGAGATGAAGCATTAGCCTATTACATAGACTCCAAATCTACAACGCATTCATACAAGCAGACTAGGAACTGTCTACCATAAAATATGCATTAAATATAGAAAATCTTTTAATCTTTTATTTATTCCCCCGATGAACGCCTCTAATTTAGTCTTTGACTAATAAAAATGATTTATTTTATTATCAAATTACTTAACTGGTCGATACAAATATAAATAAGATGAAAAATAATTTTGTCCACCTAGCTTGTTATAAGCGACACACTGTGCGACAGCAAGAATAAATAAGAAAATAATGCTTCATTTTTACTCTAATTTGTTGTCATTGGGCAATAGCCACTCGAGCCCTACGGGCTCTCGTGTCTATTGCCTGACGACAAATTTTCGAAAAACTGTCGCATTATTTTTAATTTTTTCTCACTCTCTTGTGATATTATACCCGATAATTTTTGCTTATTTCATTCATAGGAGATTCTGACCAATAGAAAGCTACAGAAATCTAAATTAAATTGATAATTTTTGATAATTTCCCGTCGTCAAGTATATAACGTCAGATGCCCTTCGTTGCTATGAAAAAATACATTCAGTGACATTAATGACAATTAATGTTTTAAAAATTATAAAAGTGATGACTTGCAACCGTAAAATATTTATAACAACTGTGTGTTTAATTGTACTAATTTGTACTTACATAAATAAATTACAATAAAATTTTGGTTTTATTCATGAAATAATCGCAACAAATTGCACTCGATCTCTAAAATTAATATAGAATTTTAAAGCTCTTGTGCAATTACTACTGATAATATCCCGTCGTCAAGTACATTACGTCAGACGCCCTTCGTTGCTACGAAAAAATACATTCAGTGACATTAATGACAATTAATGTTTTAAAAATTATAAAAGTGATGACTTTCAACCGTCAAATATTTATAACAACTATGTGTTTAATTGTACTAATTTGTACTTACATAAATAAATTACAATAAAATTTTGGTTTTGAACAGTTTTATTCATGAAATAATCGCAGGAAATTTCACTCGATCTCTAAAATTATTATCGAATTTTTGCCCTCGTGACACTTTGACATAATTTCACTCCCTTCGGGTCGTGAAATTAAAACTGTCAAAGTGTCACTCGGGAAAAATTCAATAATTTTAGAGCTCTTGTGCAATTACTACTGATAATTCAATGTTTTTCCGAGATTTCAGCAATGTGACACTTATAATTAGTGTGACCACTTAGTCCGAAAAATCCGGGACATTGCCCGAATTACGAAGTTGTGTCCCGGCGTCCCGGACAAGGCTTCCGAGCCATCCGAATTCTCAACTTTTAAATATTCTCAATTTTGAAATATAAAATACATTATTCTTGCAAGAATTCACACCACACTGAATTGGTGGAACGAGAAAATATTTGGTTTTAAAAGGCTTTCTTCTTTCTCTGATTTTTAAGCAAATTCATCAATTGTTCAACAAATATGATAGTAAGATGTAATCAACATAAAAATGTTCTGAAGCTGTTTTCTTGTGGCATGTTTGACAATTATATTTTTGATGGGATTAAGCCACAATTGATTTTAATGATAATTAATTTTTTATATTAATCCATCAGTTGATTTTCTAATTTTTCTCAAAGTTTGAGAACGATTTCCGGATTGAAAGTGAAGCAGAGAATTGTGGCTTAATCCCATCAAAAATATCATTGTCAACATAAAAATGGCCCGATTTTCATTGAAAAGTCCCGTATTTCAGGTATTTTTTTCAGTATTTTACCGAATTCGACTGAATTTGAGTTGGTCAGACTACTTATAATGGAAAATATTTTTGCTATTTACATCTTGCATATTATGTATATTATCCAAATCCAAAATATTAAAATACCAGGAATTATGGTTAATTTTATAATTTTGGAACTTTACAGCAGTATTTCCGATAAATATAAATGAATGTAACGGGTGAATTTGTAACGTTCCGTCACGTTACCAATGTATTCATTGGTAATAAAACCTTCAATAATTTTTATAATTAATTTTGTTTTAATTTTAATAACGTTTCGTTACCAAATTTCAGTCAAAACGAAGTAATTATATTATTTTAAAAAATATTTCTTTTAATGACGTCAAACGTAAACTGTATCTTTTAAATTTGTTGGGTTGGTATCGGCCCTCTGGTGGGAAATATTACTTCGTGTTCTGAGATAATTTGACGTTTTCCTTGTTGGACGATAGAGGTTCAACGGACACTTGACTCGTGGCTGTGAATCAGGAAGGTCAAAAATGGCGGGTGACAATTCCAAATAAATGATGAAGGCTTTTATTCAACGTCTGAAGTTCAATATTATAGTGAAAGTATTGTTTTTCTGAAATAAGAAGACAAGACTGAAATACTTCGATGGAATCTGAATAAAAAATTACCCGCCATTTGGAAGAAATCTAAAATCCCTTATATGAAGTCATAGACTCTTAGACCACGTGAGAGAGACCTATTCTAGCTACAGTCAAGTTACCTGGGGACAAGCTCTGGAGATTTACAGCTCCAGATTTTCTATTTAAACCTATACCTACAGGAAGAAAAGTTTTGCACCCTCTTGGTGCTCATTTTGAAGAGAATATTTTTCTGGGACGTAGCAGCGAACTATTGTGGGAGTCGTTTGACCAATCGGGTTTGTTTTGGCTATATATTCATACTTCTGCTTGTAGTTTATCTTCCAACCAACTTTCTAATTCTTATTCCCTTTACATAAACTCCAGCAGAAGCTTATTTGTTTGTCACCTCTTCTTGGGGGTGAAAAAACGTACGTTCAAAATAAGTCCCGAATTGGATAAACTGTTCATTTTTCAACAAAAAAAAAACATGTTTTTATAGGCTATATTTTTGTAGAATATTTACTCGATAAATATAATTTTAGTCTCCATTTTAGTCGATAAATACTTACTTTTTAAGTTATTTTATTTTTGCTGAAAAATGAACATATTATTCACTCGCAGATAACTCGAAAAGTATTGACTTATAGTGCAGTCACCGAAGGTGGATATGAGCTATTACCTCCGATTTCGTTCAACCTCCATCGATTTGCATGAAAATTGGTGAGTGGCTAGAGGATATCTCAAGGAACAAAGGTGACATGGTGCCAACTTGCGCTTTAACCCTGGGGGTGGATGCCACCCGTTCTCGAGGGTGAAAATTATTTTATTAAAAATAACCACATAATTAAATAGGGGGACAAATTCTAAGCAAAATTTGTTATATAAGGTTTATAAAGTAAATCAAAACTTTTTGAATTATTAAAGATCAAAAATTTTAATTTTTCATGAGAAAAATGCATGTTTTTAACCGATTTTTCATAAACCACTTAAAAACTATAAATTTTTACAAAAAAGTTATTATTTCCAAAATTGAAGCTAACCAAAAAATAAATAAACTTCTTACTAAAAAAACCTTTTAATGTTAACTAAAAGTGAGTTATAGGTAATTGAATGTATATTTTTTCGGCGAGTACCCAAATCAAAGTATTCAAGCTTAAATTACGGGAAAATGATGCAATTTATAACATAGGTAAATTTATTAAACATTTTTGAATGTACTTAGAAATATTTATCAAATGAGATCCCGACCAAATTGATAGCATTAAACTTTTTGCTCCAAAAATTTTTCAAGTTTTATCTTTTAAAAAAATTTCCCAAAAATGTTATCGTTTTTTTTTTTAATAACTCCGTTATTTTTAAGATATCAGGTTCACCTAAAAACGACAAAAGATAATTTCAAAGGCTATTAAAACATGTTAAACTGAATCTTTTAAACCCCTTACTTTTTTAAAAATGAAAGGTTAAATGGCCAGAGTTACATGGTTTTCGCAGCAAAATTTAAGCTTTAAATGTTTCTATCTCGGTTATTTTTCATCCTACATAAATAGTAAAACAGGTAAAATATTTGATATAGAAAAAACTAAAATTTAGTGTTTTATATTATTTTTTACGTTTATGAGTATTTTTGGAGTTATCGTCAAAAGAAAATGAAAATGACGATAATTTTAAAAATTCTGATTTTTTAAATTATATCTTTTTTTCAAAAATATGCATTACAAACCGGTGAAAATTGTTGAAATCATTACTTATGCTAATACAAAGAAATTGTTGTAAGGATTACCATAAATTTTAATTTTTGTGGACATAGCGTATGTTTTATTTTTCACTTTTTCCTAAAAAATTCGAAAGGGTTCCCTTATTTTCGTCATAATTTTCTTAATGTTGATCCTAATAACTTCTTCTAAAGCTCATTTGATAGGCATTCCAATGACAAATGTTTAGCAGGTACATTTTATAAAATGCATTGTTTTCCCGTTATTTAAGCTTGAATAGTTAGATTTAAGTACTCGTCGAAAAAAATATACATTCAATTACCCATAACACACTTCGCATTAACATAAGTTTAGTTGTTTACATGAAGAGTGGATTCAATTTTTTCTTATCTTTAATTTTATGAACTATAACTTTTTTGTAAAAGCTAATAGTTTTTGAGTTATACGTGAAAAACAGCTTTAAAACATGCTTTTTTCTACGAAAAAATAATATCTTTGACCTTTAATAACTCAAAAAGTGTTGATTTATGTTAATAACTTTATATAACAAATTTTGCTTAAAATTTGTTATATATATAAGTCCCTCTATGGACTTGTAATATTATTTTTAATAAAATAATGTCCAACCCTGAAAAGGGGTGGCATCCACCCCAGGTTAAAAGTGCAAGTTGGCATCATATCACCTCTGTTCCTTGAGGTATCCTCTAACTGCTCACCAATTTTCATGAAAATCGATAAAGGTTCAACGAAATCGGAGGTGAAAACCTTCAGTGACTGCACTATTAGTGAAATACTCTATAGAGAAAAAGTTGCTTAGAATGAGCCAGTTTATTTAATTTCGGACTTATTTTGAACGTATACTTTTTCACACCCATAAGGAGTGAAACTCGCCACCAGGGAAAAAGCATACATCGGCACAATATCCCTTTTTAAATTGATATGTTAGCTATGTGTTTACCAAATTTCATGTCAATCCAAGCGGTTCTTTAAAATTTAAAGCAGGAGCCATCAATGTGTTGAATAAACCTATTAAAGTTTACTATTACACATATTAGCACTGGTTTTAACATTTTTTGTTATTTTTTATGCACAGTATGTTTATATTATATTGTACAATTAGAAATCACAGGTGATACCGGACCAGCAATATTAGGAAAATAAGTAACATATTATACCATTAAAAACACAAAAGTCGGCAAATCTATGGACTAGAGACTAGATGCTGTGCCCCAACTCATTGATAAAGATATTATTTGTGTAATGGTTGAACTCTTTATTCTAATATATTAGACTGCCACAGTCCCCACGCAAAGGCTACAATACGGAATTTAATTCGAGAAAGATGCTATAAATCACAACAGAACATAATTTAAAATATATTGTTGTGGAATTGTTTTTTTTTTAAGGAAATTCAAAAAAATTAAATTTATATCAACGACCATGAAATGATAGTTTTTCATCACCCTGTATATGGCCAAATTTGTTTAGAATTTAATTTTACTAGTAAACAAGTGCTTCGGAAAAATTGAAACGATTAGTGATAATTATTCGACGAAATGGACGGGACATTAACAAAACATTTCGGTGATTAGAAAGTGGAGAGAGCGTTGACGGGACAATAACGTTTTTCAGATCCTTCCGGGAAGGTATTTTAATGTGCTATACAAACGGTATTATTTTAGTTGTAAAAGTAGAGAGTAGAAAATAACTAATTATGATTTTCCTTGAAATTTGACAAATTGGAAAAAGTTATGTGGAAGAATATTGGGTTTCTTAAGAAATAAATGGTTTGAGAGAGGTTGTTGTTCAGTGGACGAAAAATATCGGGAGAAGGTATAATGGATGTAAGAGTATGGATTTGAGAGAAAAATAAAGTCAGTGTGTAATGAACATCGAGAGAAGGCAGCCGAGTTTTTTAAAAGTGTACAATCAGTGTGGAGTTGGTGTGATCAGCCTTTGCGAGCAGAATCAAGTTGAAACCAAATCGTCGACCGGTTGAAGAGCTAATTTTCCTGGTCCGAGGGAGATTCCTTTGTTTTGTCTAGAACGAGTCGCTGATTATTATCCGTTTGTACACAAGATATTCGAGCAAGTCCTGTGTGTTTTTCGTGGAAGCAGTTTTGACGAGGGGGACTTTTTCGCAACAACCAGAGAGTACGTGTTGAGAGAATCAAGGACAGCGCAATCCAGAAAACGAGGGAGTGAAGAATAAAAGTTTAGTCAAATCATTTTTCTGAATGGAGAAAAGTTATTTATATCAAGACCATATTTGTTTATTTGTTTATTGAACAATTTTTTGTAACGCAGTTAGTCATTTTAAATTTGAGAAATCAATTCAAAAGAAAAAAAGTAAAATTCCTTCAATTTAGTATGAGTAAATAAGAAATTAATCAAATAAATAATTTTGTCAAAACAAGGAGATATCAGAGTTAGAGTTTTAATTTATTAAGTTAGAGATTGTTGCAACAAAGTTAAATTTTAATATTTTGAATCATATGTACACGGCATTTAATAAAAACAATAGATTACATTTATATAAATTAGAGTGTTGTCAATTTCCCTGTTTCTACCCAGGAAGAAGTAAGCAACTAGAAATACTAGAAGCCACAGATTACAGGTATTGTATCAAATACAAAATTAGCCCTGATAATAAAATTGATTGGAAAATTCCACACCTGTAATTTTGAACCAATCAAAATACGTTATTTTGACAGATCACCATGGCAACGGAGGTATTTTATCGGAAATTTTTTGCTCGTGGGGTACCCAACAGCGAATTATAGTGGAAATTTTTTGACGTTTACAATAACAGAACATTTTTGACAGACTAGTTTTTATTTGTTTACATAATTTAGTTTTGATTCATTTTCTATCACTTGTAGTTACTCAAAACTTATGTAAAATTGAAGAATATACTATTTTCTATCTTGAAATGGTATTCCCATGCAACTACAATGAGTAGAAATTACGAATTTGAAAGCCTAAATAATTGCTGACAAAGCTATGGCGCGCTATTAATCTGTTCATGCAGCTTTGGATTTTCAAATGCAAATTTGGTGTGGAATTTTCTTACCGAATACCACGCGAAGTCAAATTAATATCCGGAAATTTTTTTTTGATCATGAATATTTTTAGAAAATTTCCCTCGTCTGCGACTCGGGAAATTTTCAAAATATTCATGATCTCAAAAAAATTTCCGGAAATAATTTGACCTCTAGTGGTATTACTAGTGAAAATTTAATTGGAATTTAGTTATGTCTTTACATAGGCAATAACTAAAATAATTGGATAATCAATCAAATTAAGAATTTGCTAATTAATCAAAATAAATAGAAAAGGTAGAGCATAACAAATGGCCTCCCAACTGATGGTGCATTAAGAGAGTATTTTCACGAAGGCGCTCACTAGAAACAAAGAACCAAACGGGAATTTTTTGTCACCCGAAGGAATTTATAAAACTGTCAGGAAACAATAAAAAAAGAAATGGAATAAATTTAAAATTTGTGGATGGCTTTATCAACGAGAAACCAATTAAAATTATGATAGATACTGGTTCGGAAATAACACTGGTCAACAGAAAATTAATAGAAGAAGTCAATTTAACAAATTTAATTTACAAAATACCTAGGGTGAACTTAGTGGGCGCAAATAAAAGGACATTGGCCACCATAAATGAAGGCATACGAATAAAGGTACGATTAGGCAAGAGATTTTATGCACTACAATGTGTAATAATGCCAAATATGTCGCATGACATGATCGTCGGAGTAGACGAATTGACAGAGAAATATGTAGTAATTGATTTCAAAAATAACAAGATGAAAATCACAGAGGAAGATGAAGAAGAACAGGAAAGTTTGAAAAACGACAAGGAACATGAGAAACAGGAAATGTACGAATCAGATAAAGAACAAACAGTAGAGATGAATTTCGCAACGAAACAAGGACAAGGCAAAAAGAAAAAAGGCGGCAGAAGAAGATGAAAGAAAATGAAACTTGGGATTCCTCAAAAGAAGAGATGAGCCCAGAAGAAGAGAAAATGGGACTAACAAAAGAAAATGAAAACTGGGATTCCTCAAAAGAAGAGATGAGCTCAGGAAAAGAAGAAGCGAGATTAATAGACGAAAATAATACATTTGAAACAGTGGTATTTGAAGAAGAGGGATGTGATAACGAGAATAAAGGGTATACGATAAACATGTGTAAAGAAATTAAGGAAAAAGAAAGAGAAATTATCTGCGGGGAAGGAAAGGAAAAAGAGATGCGGTTGATTTTAAGAGACTATGAAAATTTAATAAATGAAGAAAATAGAGTGGCAAAAAGTACGAACATTCAATCGAGGTGAAAAACTTGGAAAACTTTCGATCGAAGACATATCCGATTCCATATAAGTATCGGCAACAGGTGAAAGAAGAGATTAATAAGATGTTGGAAGATCAAATTATCGAGAGATGTGACTCACCTTATATCAATCCAATCGTGATAGTAAAGAAAAGCAGTAGAGAATTGAGGCTATGCTTGGATGCCAGAAATATCAACCAACACACTGTATCACAATATGAATCACCTTTAAACATCGAGGCCATTTTTGGAAGAATTACGGGTTCACACATATTTTCTAAAATTGACTTAAAACATAGTTTTTGGTTGATACCTTTAGCTGAAAAATGTAGAAATTACACAGCATTTTCCATCGATGGTATTGTATGCCGTTTTAAGGTAGTGCCTTTTGGATTGCAAAGCGCGTGTGCAGTATTGGTCAGAGCACTACACACCATCCTAAACCGCTATGAAGATTTCATAGTCCACTACATAGATGATTTATTGATTTTTTCACAAGATAAACAGAGCCATTTGAAACATATAAAAATAATTATGGAGGAATTGGATACAGCCGGATTGAAATTGAACATCGAAAAATGTCATTTTTTCCAAAAGGAAGTGATATATTTGGGTTTTAAGTTGGACACAAAAAGGAGTTAGTTTAGCCGAAGACAGAATCAAGCTCATTGACGAATACCCAAGACCAACAAATCTTAAAACACTGAGGGGTTTTCTGGGTACGATCAATTATTTTAAAAAATTAATTCCCGATTTAAGTCAAAAGGAAATACCTTTAATAAAATTACTAAAGAAATGGATAAAATGGAATTGGAAAGAGGAACAGGAGAAGGCTTTTCAAATTCTCAAAGATGAATTTTCAAAAGGAACGAAAATATATCATCCCATGTATAATCTACCATTCATACTTAGAACAGATGCGTCCTTCCAAAAGTTTGCAGGAGTACTATCTCAAGTACAAGACGAACAAGAAGTGCCAATATGTTTTATCTCTCGGGTGACAAAAACACATGAGCGAAAATATAGTGTGACAGAACTAGAGTTTGCCAACGTACTATTCTGTGTGAACAAATTAAGATTTTATCTGCTAGGGGCGAAATTCACAATCGAGACGGATCATGTAGCGTTGGTCCACATCATGAAGAACCGATTGGTGAATAACCGAATACACAGAGGCATCTTGTTATTACAGGAATACGATTTTGAGTTCCGATATATCAAGGGTAAAGATAACATCATCGCCGACGCTCTAATACGAAATGAAGACACCGGGAAAAAAGAAGCAATCACGTTACACGTGGGATTAAACATTTTACCCCAAGAATAAGGTGTGTTTTCTTTAAATGAAATACGAATGAATCAAGAAGAACTGGACGAGAGGGAAAAACGAATAGCAGAGAGGGAAAACGACCTATTTTTCAGGAGAATAGACGGGAAGGAACTTTATTTGGTGACGCAAACATTGGCCGAGAAAACCATAAAAAGATTACATGAGGACAACGGACATATCGGCAGCAGGAAAGTTTGGCTGGTTTTTCGAGAAAACTATATATGCCGACAGGACTACCGCATTGCTAAGGAGGTTACGCAAAAATGTGAGACGTGTCAAAGATACAAAAGTACAAACTTCAAGAATGAAAACATCACAAAAAATATTGTATCCCATGGAAAATTGGAAATTGTGGCAATCGATATGTTAAGTGATCTGGTCATGACGACCCAAAGGAATAAACATGTTTTGGTGATGGTGGATGTTTTTTCAAAATATGTAAAATTATACAGTTGCCGCACCACAAAAGGAGAAGAAATAATGAGAAAGATCGACAATTTTATCGCTACAGTGGGAACACCAAGAAAAATTCTCCTGGACAATGCAACGTATTTCCGAAACGATCGCTTCAAAGGACAGCTGCGAAAAAGAGGAATTAAGACAAATTTTGCTAGCATCAGACATCCTCAAAGCAATCCTTTTGAAAGTTTGATAGAGGAAGTGACAAAATTTCTCCGTATTGCGACGAATGGACAACATCGACGATGGGATAGGAATAGCGGAAATCGAAAAGTATCTAAACACCATCCCAAGTACAGTAACCAAAGAGACACCGGAATACATAATGAAAGGTGTCATGCCGAGAAGACCATGGGAAGATCCAGAGCCAATAATATACCAACAGGTGGTGGAAACTGTACAGAGAAGGCTGAGACGAAGCAATGAGAAATATGTTCAAAGACAAAATCAAAATAGAAGAAGGAGACCAGTAACGTTCCATAGGGGCGAAAAGGTGCTTGTAAGGGCCTTAAGGGTGTCAAATCTCACTAGCGATATTTGTGCGAAGTTAATGCCTGTTTCGAGGGTCCTTACATAGTAGATAACGAAAATGGGGTGAATAGCTATGTTTTGAAATATATTGATTCGGAAAAGATCAGAGGAATTTATAATATTCACGATGTGTACAAATATCATGAGTAAAGGAAGGAGTGGCACATAGTAAATAGTTAAGGTAGGAAATAGGAAATAAATTAGTATAATGAAGTAGGTATACCGGAAAATTGTTTTGCCTCGAGAAAATCGGTTGCAGATGCAAAGAATTTTGTCGAATTCAAAAGGCGGGGATTTTGTTGTGCAATTGTTTTTTTTAAGGAAATTCAAAAAAATTAAATTTATATCAACGACCATGAAATGATAGTTTTTCATCACCCTGTATATGGCCAAATTTGTTTAGAATTTAATTTTACTAGTAAACAAGTGCTTCGGAAAAATTGAAACGATTAGTGATAATTATTCGACGAAATGGACGGGACATTAACAAAACATTTCGGTGATTAGAAAGTGGAGAGAGCGTTGACGGGACAATAACGTTTTTCAGATCCTTCCGGGAAGGTATTTTAATGTGCTATACAAACGGTATTATTTTAGTTGTAAAAGTAGAGAGTAGAAAATAACTAATTATGATTTTCCTTGAAATTTGACAAATTGGAAAAAGTTATGTGGAAGAATATTGGGTTTCTTAAGAAATAAATGGTTTGAGAGAGGTTGTTGTTCAGTGGACGAAAAATATCGGGAGAAGGTATAATGGATGTAAGAGTATGGATTTGAGAGAAAAATAAAGTCAGTGTGTAATGAACATCGAGAGAAGGCAGCCGAGTTTTTTAAAAGTGTACAATCAGTGTGGAGTTGGTGTGATCAACCTTTGCGAGCAGAATCAAGTTGAAACCAAATCGTCGACCGGTTGAAGAGCTAATTTTCCTGGTCCGAGGGAGATTCCTTTGTTTTGTCTAGAACGAGTTGCTGATTATTATCCGTTTGTACACAAGATATTCGAGCAAGTCCTGTGTGTTTTTCGTGGAAGCAGTTTTGACGAGGGGGACTTTTTCGCAACAACCAGAGAGTACGTGTTGAGAGAATCAAGGACAGCGCAATCCAGAAAACGAGGGAGTGAAGAATAAAAGGTTAGTCAAATCATTTGTCTGAATGGAAAAAAGTTATTTATATCAAGACCATATTTGTTTATTTGTTTATTGAACAATTTTTTTGTAACGCAGTTAGTCATTTCAAATTTGAGAAATCAATTCAAAAGAAGAAAAGTAAAATTCCTTCAATTTAGTATGAGTAAATAAGAAATTAATTAAATAAATAATTTTGTCAAAACAAGGACATATCAGAGTTAGAGTTTTAATTTATTAAGTTAGAGATTGTTGCAACAAAGTTAAATTTTATATATATATATATATATATATATATATATATATATATATGTCTTCATATCAAGGCGAGATCCGTTTGTATCATAAGCTATACAAGATGAGATCCGTTTTGCAAGGCGAGATCCGATTTTGGATCTCACCTTGTATTCACGTGTATATAGTGACATCTCGATGTAACAATGGTTAGGGTACAAGGAAATCGATTTTTGTCTGGACCTCATTTTGCACCCCTTTTGGTGAATTTTATATTGCAGTGGTTCCACTAAATCCGCTGTAGAGGGCAGCGCGCGCGAGCCGTTGTGTATATGGTAAATATATATTTTGCGGACAACCCGAGATCCGGTAAATTTGGAAACATCGCAAATGAATTTCACGGTCAGCTCTCTCACTCGGCTTATGTCTAGCTTGAATAAGAATGTTTACATTATTTAAGGGCTCTGTCCAGAAAGGCGATTGTCAAATATCTCGAGAACTAGACGGCATATCGAAAAAACTTTGGAATGCTTTTTGAATGGTTTTTCAAAATCTATATACTTATGCAATAGCAGGGTTCTTATTCTGCCTGCGAAAGCGGTGGGTGTAGCAACTTTGAATTTTCAACTGAAACACTTTATTTTTAATTAAATAGTTGAAATTTAGAATTAAAAATACACAACTTTTGTTTGAATCGATAATAGCTTCTTTAATCTAGTCGGAAGAGCTTCAAAATCGTCGTTTTGATGACATTTTTAGGGTTTAGGGGTACCTCAGGTAGTTAGCTTAAAACGTAAGAAATAAATTTGAATAGTTAATGTTTATTGATAAACAAAGCTCCAATTCTATTTTACTTCAACTCATTTTAAGGCTATTTCAATAAACTAATCGGTTCTTTTTTCAGTTTTTTGGTAAAACATTGTAACTTATAGACGAAAATTCTTAAAATCGGCTATTTTTCATTTAAATTGTCAATAAATAATTAAATTGAGAAAAAATTGGTCAGATTTACATAAATTTTGTTATTCCGTCCATATAGAAACTAAAACAATTGTTACGTAGTTACACTGAGTGTCATAAAAACCGTGTATTTTTACTCATTCCTTTGAGCTATTTCACGTAATATCGAGATATAAGTTGTATTTTTAACATAAGTTATATTAACGTTAAACTGACTTAATTTATAGTTTTATAAGCAACAATTAAGTATAGCGAAATTTATAAAACCTTATTTAAATTGTTTTACATGCTCTATAATGCGGTTATCTTAAATTTTGTTTTGAATGTTTTTCTTCTTACTGGTAGACAAAAAATGGCAAAATGTGCATTTTTGACATCAAATTGTTGATAACCAACATAGTTACTACTCAAAATATTAAAAAAAACTAACCGTCGGTATAACAGGTTGCCTGGAAACCAGATGCAGAACAGTACCATAAATGTTTTAGACTTTTTAGCACTTTCTCTAAGTGAAATTTAAAATCATTTACCACCCATGTACACTCATTACGGAATCTGTTACAAGAATTTCAGCGATTTCAGCCATTTTTTCAAAATTTATTTGGATTTTCTCTAGTAATCCTTCCAAAAGACAATACATAAATGGTGAATACCTTTTACACCAACTTCAAGGAGGGTAATTTATACAGGTACATACCTGGAATTATTATATGGACCGTTCACTCTTGTTAGAGTATAGTTCGCTCAATTATGAGCTCTTTTAATCCATTTCACGCGGTAAATTAGTCCGCTTTTCCTTTAGGTCTTAGTTCATAGGTTGTGATGTTTTTTTGCCCTCTCTACTATCTTCTTCCACTCTCTCCGGTCCTGAATCTTTTCTCTCCAGTTTGCAATTTCCATATTTGATATATCGTCTAGCAGTTGATCTTCCCATCTAATTTTTGGTCTTCCTCTTGGTCTATTTTTTACTGGTTTCCAGTTCATTATCTTCCTGATCAGTTCTTCTACCCCTCTTCTTTCTGTGTGCCCAAACCATCTGAGGCTTTGTGCTTTAATGAATTTTATTATATCTTCTCCTTTATTTATATTTATTATTTCATGGTTCATCAGCTTTCTATATTCCCCTGTTTCTGTCTTTACTGGGCCATGTATTTTTATAATTTTTCTCTCAATTATTTTTAAATTTCTTCGTCTTTTTCGTAAGGCACTTTACTTCTGCTTCATAGGCTATCACTGGTCTGATTGCTGCTGTGTATATTTTTGATTTTGTTTTTTTGCTCAGGTTTTTGTCCTTGAGTAGTTGGTGATATTTCCAATATACTCTATTACCTGCTTTAATTCTGTCGTTTATCTCTATACTCCTTCCGTTTTTGCCGTCCACCATCACCCCCAGGTATTTGAAGCAATCTACTCTCTGGAATGTATTTTCACCTATCTTTACTTCTGCTATTCTGTTTACATTGTCTCGTGTGCTTATAAGATATTTTGTTTTATTCTGATTGATTATTAGTCCTCTCGTCTTTGCTTCTCTTACCAGGGTTAAAAGTGCCTCTTCTAGTCTTTTTTATCTCGTGCTACCAGTCCCAGTTCATCTGCATATCCTATGATCTGTGTTGAGCTTTGAATAATTGTCTTTTTCAGCCCTGTGTCCCTAATTACTCCTTCTAAAGCGATATTAAATAGTGTCGTTTGTCGTTGACAGACTGTCTCCTGGTCTTACTTCAAGTTCTATTTTGATGTCATTTGTATCGCCCTCATTTGTTTTAACTTTTGCTGTTGAGTCTTTTATTGTCATTCTAGTTAGTCTTATTAGTTTTGCCGGTATCTCCATTTTTTTCATTTCTTTTAATAATTGTTGTCTGTATATGCTGTGGAAGGCCTGTTGGAAGTCGATGAATAGTATGTGTAATTCTATGTCATGTTCATAGCTTTTTTCAATTGTTTGTGTCAGTACGTGTATTGCATCTATTGTTGATCTTCCTTTGATCTATTGTTCTAAAACCCTGTTGATATGGTCCTATAATTTTTTCTGTGTATTGATTTAGTCGGTTTCTTATAATTGTGATCAATATCTTATACGTTGTATTTAGTAGCATAATTGGTCTGTAGTTGCAGCACTTAGTTGGATCTCCTTTCTTAAAGATTGGTGCGATGTGTCCGTTTTTCCATTCTATGGGCATGCTTTCGTCCTTCCAAATTGTAACCATTAACTTGTGCATTCGCTTCGTGAGCTCCTCTCCGCCGTTGATGATCAGTTCGTTGTTGATTTCATCTGGCCCTGGCGTTTTGTTTACTTTTAGTTGTTTTAATACCTCCATGAATTCCTGATAAGTAGGTGCGACTTCCTCTTCATCTCTGTTATCTCTTATATCCTCATACTCTGAATATGCCTTATTGTCGTTTTTGTATAGGTCCGTGAGATGTTTTTCCCAATCTTTTTTGTTTATTTTTGTGACAGATTTTTTGGTACTGTGTTGTTGTTTTATCTATTCGAACAATTTCTTGTTGTCTTTATTATTCGTTTCTAATTCTTGCATTTGTTCAGAGATCCATGTGTTCTTCTTTCTTCTACAGAGTTTCAATGCTTCTTGTTTTTCTTTTCTATATTGGTCCAGTTGTTCCTGTTCGGCACTTTGTAGCCATTTGTTTCTTGCGAGGTGCTTCAGTTGACTTTTTTGGTGACATTCCTCATCAAACCATTCTTTCGATTCTTTGTTTTTTTGGAATCCTATTATTTGTTCTGCTGTCTCTATTATGCTGTTCTTTATGTTTTTCCATTCTCCTTCTATTTCTATGTGCTCGTACTGACCCAATTTCTGTTCCACTTGTTCTGTATATTGTTGCTTTGTTTCTTGCGTTTTCAGATTGGCTATATTCCATTTCCTCCTTTTTCCTTCCTTATGATTATTTGCTTTGATTATTTTCATTTTAAGTTTTGCTATCAACAATATGTGGTCAGTGCCTCAATTTGCTCCT